>NW_027526361.1:17910013-18070013 GCF_048455015.1 Haemaphysalis longicornis
GATCATTGAAACAGATTAAGAATTTGGAAAGAAAGAAAGAAAGTGAAGAAAAAATGCCCGCCAGGTGGGATCCGAACCCACGATCTCCAGAATACCGGTCTGGTGCGATAACCACTACGCTACCGGCGGGGCGATTTTCCCATTCACTTTCTGGGGTATTTATGTTAGGTATGTTTGTTTCCTGTGCTTGGGGGTGGTAGCCAGCGCCATTCGGACTAATCGGGGTGAAGGGGACCTTCTTTTTAACCCCCGGGTCGTGACTCGAGTGTCTACGACATGTCCAGAGTGGTCGACCAGCTTTGAACCCTCTTAAGCTCCCTTTGGCAACAAGACTGCCAGAACAGAGGCCCTCGCTATGCATGTAGCGAATCAGAATAGGAAATGAGGGGCCCGTTGAAAATAACACAGAAATAAGGGTTGGCAGTCGAGAAAACCTAGGAAAGCAAAGGGGAGGATGTGGTAGATCATTGAAACAGATTAAGAATTTGGAAAGAAAGAAAGAAAGTGAAGAAAAAATGCCCGCCAGGTGGGATCCGAACCCACGACCTCCAGAATACCGGTCTGGTGCGATAACCACTACGCTACCGGCGGGGCGATTTTCCCATTCACTTTCTGGGGTATTTATGTTAGGTATGTTTGTTTCCTGTGCTTGGGGGTGGTAGCCAGCGCCATTCGGACTAATCGGGGTGAAGGGGACCTTCTTTTTAACCCCCGGGTCGTGACTCGAGTGTCTACGACATGTCCAGAGTGGTCGACCAGCTTTGAACCCTCTTAAGCTCCCTTTGGCAACAAGACTGCCAGAACAGAGGCCCTCGCTATGCATGTAGCGAATCAGAATAGGAAATGAGGGGCCCGTTGAAAATAACACAGAAATAAGGGTTGGCAGTCGAGAAAACCTAGGAAAGCAAAGGGGAGGATGTGGTAGATCATTGAAACAGATTAAGAATTTGGAAAGAAAGAAAGAAAGTGAAGAAAAAATGCCCGCCAGGTGGGATCCGAACCCACGACCTCCAGAATACCGGTCTGGTGCGATAACCACTACGCTACCGGCGGGGCGATTTTCCCATTCACTTTCTGGGGTATTTATGTTAGGTATGTTTGTTTCCTGTGCTTGGGGGTGGTAGCCAGCGCCATTCGGACTAATCGGGGTGAAGGGGACCTTCTTTTTAACCCCCGGGTCGTGACTCGAGTGTCTACGACATGTCCAGAGTGGTCGACCAGCTTTGAACCCTCTTAAGCTCCCTTTGGCAACAAGACTGCCAGAACAGAGGCCCTCGCTATGCATGTAGCGAATCAGAATAGGAAATGAGGGGCCCGTTGAAAATAACACAGAAATAAGGGTTGGCAGTCGAGAAAACCTAGGAAAGCAAAGGGGAGGATGTGGTAGATCATTGAAACAGATTAAGAATTTGGAAAGAAAGAAAGAAAGAAAGAAAACCCTTATTTCTGTGTTATATATATATATATATATATATATATATATATATATATGTGGGTTTTCTTGACTGCCAACTCTTATTTCTATAAATAAATATATATATATATATATATATATATATATATATATATATATATATATATATATATATATATATATATATATATATATATATATATTTATTTATAGAAATAAGAGTTGGCAGTCAAGAAAACCTCGGAAAGCAAAGGGGAGGTTGTGGTAGGTCATTAAAGCAGATAAAGAATTTGGGAAGAAAGAAAGAAAGTGGAGAAAAAATGCCCGCCAGGTGGGATCCGAACCGAGTTCGGGGGTTCGGATCCCACCTGGCGGGCATTTTTTCTCCACTTTCTTTCTTTCTTCCCAAATTCTTTGTCTGTTTCAATGACCACATCCTCCCCTTTGCATTCCAGGGTTTTCTTGACTGCCAACTCTTATTTCTGGCTCATTTTCAACGAGCCCCTCATTTCCTATTCTAATTCGATATATATATATATATATATATATATATATATATTTATATACATATATTTATATATATATACAGTAATATCTCGTTAACTCGAACTCGCATATCTCGAAAAATCGGATAAGTCGAAATTTTCCGCGGCACCGAACATTATCCTATACGTCCCATGTATATTTTTCCCTTTATCTCGAAGTATTTTCGGGTCGGATTGCGGATAACTTGAAATCTTGACTGGGAGTGGAACGAAAAGTCGCGCTGTGTGAGCAGGATGTACGCGCTGTGTGAGCAGGATGTGGCGGTGACCGGAGAAATGACGGACGCCGAAATCGTTCAAACGGCCACTAACGTAGGGGACGGCGGAGACGACGGCGATGACGAACCACCTCGAGAGGTGCCGACATCTTCAGAGACGAGAAATTTGCTGCGCTTGCTTCGAAATAAGGTCGAGTGCAGCGGCGGGGAAGATCGACTGATGCGTCAAGCAGCTGGAGGACGCCTTCCTAGGCCCGAGTACGACCGCAAAGCAGACGAGCATTAGGCAGTTTTTCTCTGCTAAATAAAATGGCAGTGCGGCAAAACCCTGCCGGTTAAAGTCTCTTGTATGTTATTTTTTTCTCTTTTAAACCTGCACGAGAAGAAAGATTAGAAACTGCCGCTGAAGAGCCGGTAAGTAGTAGTGATTTTTCTGAAGAGCGCTCATTTTTTCCGGCGATTAGCGCAAGTTTGATTATCTTGAAAATCCGTTTATCTCGAAATTTTTCCTGGTTTTTACGACTTCGAGTTAGCGAGGTATTACTGTATATATATATATATGTATATATATATATGTATATATATATATATATATATATATATATATATATATATATATATATATATATATATATATATATCATCTTCCCTCTCTCTCTTTTCTGCCTCTCTTTCTCCCTCTGTGCTATTGGGTCATCTTTTTTTTTTTCGCCAACCACTAATACCCTTCATCCGGGGGAATAGCACATGTTTTATTCCCCTTCTTCTTAAGAGTACGTGCCCATGGATATAAATAAATTCCCAAGCCACACAGCCCACACACACAATTATTCTCATATTTCTCATACCATTTACTCAAGGCCCCTTACGAGAGACACAAGGTATGCTCATTCTGTTCTGTACTGGTTTCGCGTAGCGACGGTATGAAAGGACGTTTCTCAACACGTCAAATTATTGGCGATTCCTGTGACTGCACCGTTCTTTTTTTTATGCAATATTAAAATGATCTCAGTGTTCGGAGAATGCTTTCTCCAGATTAAATCCTTTGCGCAAACAGTACTAGTGGAATATTCTGATCAAACAGGATCCTGTTGAATCGGCTCAACGAAGGGGGTAGCAAAAAAAAAAATAGAGGAACGTTCCGCGCATGGTAATTGAGAGAAAAAAGTACATACAGCAACGGTTAAACAAAACTAAATACGTTTCCTTTTTTCTCGCACGCGCTTCTGTGTAGCAGAAGCACCAAGAATAGAATTTGAACAGTTTTTAAGCAAATAGAAAGCAGCTTCAGTTTCAATTGAACGGGGGCTTCTTTTAATTAGACTAACGCTCAAAGGACCGGCCAGCCACCCAACCCGCCACGAAAAAGGACGAATCTGCATCTGATGAGCCTACGTGAGTTGAATTTTAAACCGCACGGGACTTACAACCCCCGGAACTTTTGCACGAAACGAAGGTCCTCCCCGGAGACAACGAGCCCGGTCCCACCAACCATCGCTCACAAATTGGGAAGCACTGGCAGCATAAAAATAAAAAAAATTCCCGTAACAGATTTCTACTTAATCATTTGTTTCGTCCGCTGGAACAGATCTGCCACACAGCACGGGGAAGGAGAGGAGGCGGCAAGATGTAAGTTGGGATCAACGGCTTGTACATGACAGTGTACCGCTTCTTATTAGCCCTCCCTTTTCTCTAAATTTAAGTTTTGCAACTTCGTGCTCTCACCCCGTTTCCGTTGATGATGCATTTATCATGCGTTACTTGCAATGCCACTCAGGGCACCGACACTGCTAACGCTCCTGCAAAGCATGGGCTTTCCATGTATGGTGGCGTTGAGGGGGCGAATGAGAAGCTCAAGAGAAGGCCAAAAGAAAACCGGATCAAAGATGTGATAAGGGCTTAGACCCGACTACGAAACCACGGGAAAATCACCAAGCGGAGAAGAAAGAGCTTCCAAGATCCAGCGGAAATTGGAACGGTGATCTCTCGGGGCTTCTCCTCCCTACAGCGCTCCCTCCATCATCGCCGGCATTGCTTTTTTTACGCTCGCTTTCGCCAGAGATATTGGAGGGGAAGCAAATACTCGGCCTCCCCACTCAAACATGGGGCAACTCGGGGTATCACCGCTACTGTTGCTGCCGCTGCTACCGCCGTCGGGGCGTCACGCCTTTTACGAAGGCCGCAGAAAGGGACGGAGCTGGGAACCGCCCGCGGGATTGGTTGCGGAACTTTTTGTGAGAGAACCAGCGACGGACCACAACCACAGGGCCAACACGTTAGACGAGAAGGCCGTATCGCTCGCTCCCAACACATGATCACCGCTAAGGGCTGACAGCGCCTGCTCCTTCTTAACCCTTGAATGATCGCACTCCTTTCACAACCTGGTTCCTTCAACAAAGAAGGTGTTTTGTGAAAGGTTCTTCCCATTAAAGGCTTCCTGTTGCCTAGGAGGCGTCTACGGCGTCCATGCTATCCCGTTCATGCGGGCCTTGTTTGCCATCCATGCCGAGCCCCGGGCTGATTTTCTCTTCGGGGCGAACAACGGGGGCGTGCCGAGATATCGGTGTTGTTTACAAAGAAAGCCGGAGTAAACAGGTACAAGTGAAATAAAAGGATACACCCCTCTTGACGGCGAAGGATTGAAGCTTTGGCTTTAATCATTCATGCTTTTCCTCCTGCTCGAGTCGGCGCGTTGATTAAACACCTCCTTTTTCCGCGCCGCTACTGATCTGTCATAAAAAATTCACTTCGCTTCATCGGCCCACCGTCTCGTCTATCGTAGAACATTTCGAGGCATTTTATTGGTTGATCTCGTATATACCCTTTGCTTGAACATAACAGAACACTACTGTAGTTTTTTTTTGTCATGACGTAGACACGTGAGACTGTTGCATGCGGTTAAATAGATGTTTCCTTATTCTTTGTTGATCGTCAAACGAACCATGGATGCGATGGCTGTCTCGACAGGTGACATGGCGGTCGCGGCCCCTTCTTTGGAATGATATCTCACTATAAAATGATACCAGGAATAGCACAGGACCTAACAAGGATCCCTCTCCTACAACAAAAGACTTTGTTGTGACAAGATAAGCCCTGTTGTAACGTCAAAGTCATCTGTTGTTACGGCATACATTTATCGTAACGACAAAGTCAATTTTCTCAACGACAAACATTCCTGTAGTGACAACATAACTACCTGTTTCTACGACAGTCATCGTGCTGTCATTACGCAGCCAACTGCCAGAATCACGACAAAAGATGACGACAGTACGACACGCAAAAATACGACAAACTACAGGAATTTTTCTTGTCGTCATTTTCTACTGGAATAGCTGTGGCGAGGGTGTATGTATATGCGTGAGAACAGTTTGTGCCTATGTAATATCTCCAAGACTGGAAAAATAGATCGTAATCTTTCGATTAAGAGTCTAGTCCAAGCTCCTCCGAACACTGAGCTGGTGGAAATTCTACATCACCTACTGAAGTGTGCAATCTCGCCGCTAAACTAGACAGTGGGTTTCCTTGACAATTTCTTCAGGCTGTGGAACAGATCTGCGGCTCTTATGTTTCACTTTGAGAACTAGCACGATGTAAAGTGTTGCCTGATTGAGATGTTCACAAGCACAGACCATGTTACGGTGCTGATTTTGCTCACAATGGCTCACCACTCGGTCAATCGGAGGCTTCCCTCACTTTCAAATCTGTAGGCAGGATATTTGTTGCCAAAAGATACGCTCGCCTAAATTCAAGCAAAAATTTGTTACCGCGCACTTACTCTAAGATGCATCATAATTCACCTGATGCTAAATAACGGCAGAAGCAGAATAATGTCAAAAATATGTACTTATAAGCCCAACAGCCACCACAGCCCGCTTGCCGCTTAGAAGTCCTTCCCAGGCCATCCCTATTTCCTACACTCCGTCGTTATTTTTTGCTCTCACTCATAGTCTTCATTCAGGTGGCAATTTTTCACTATCAACCCCTAGGCTCCTTTACGTCGTTTACCGCTCCTAGAGGGAAACAAAGGCAGTACCTATAGTCTGCATTTTACGCTATTTATCACGTAACATTATAAAACCATATATTGCTTCTCTTGTCCAGTGAATCCGTACTGAGTTGATTACTTTAATACCCAGTCACTTATTTATTTTTATTATTATAGGTCGCCTAGTCCATGTATTCTACGTCATTTTTGACGTACCTATATGGAGTAATTTTTTATTGCTTGTGACTTTGCGATTCAATTAATGAGTTAGGTAATTTGATGGCAAATTCATTATGTATTATGAAATTCTATAGGTTGCTTAGAACAAGCAATCTGACGTCTTCAGCTGACTGGTGAATGAACCATAGGGGCTGATTCGCGTTTTCGACGGGCGTGGTTTTGAAGAGAGAGAAAACGAATTTAATTGTGTTGACTAGCTTCGCTGACCCGTGCTTGGTCAGCTAGGCGAGATGAATGAATGAATAAAATCTTTATTCAACAACGGGTGCTGCAATTAGGGCACTCGCCAAGTAGAGGGGATCCTCAGTCTGGAATCTCCTGTCTAGGCCAGACGAGAAGAAAAAAATATAAAAATATATTTATAAAACTAGAAAGATGTCAGATAACGCGCACGAAATTCTCAGACATATACTACAATCAAGTTTTTTTTTTCAAAACTCCGTCCAGTCATGTGCTCCGCATAAACACCATAATAGGGTCAGGTGCCTGTGTAGCGTGACTAGAACCAGACCGAGGACCCAAAATAGCCCTCAACTGAAGTCCTCAAGTTTCCCGCACAATGCGACCTACACAAAATCGAAAGAAGGAAGAGATGAAGGTATAGGAAAGGCAGGAATGACAGCCAGGCAGTGACATAGTTTGCTATCTTACACGCGGGAAAGCGGCACAATGGGAAAAAAAAAGACGGAAACTGTAAATGAAGGGGAAGGTGAGGACAGCACGTGAAGAGGTGTGCCTAGCGTCACGGCATTATAGACGATAGAATTCTTTGACTTCACGGAGAGTAGTCTTTTATGAGTGTCTGCCTGCATAGGCCCCATGCTCCTATACTGCGATAAAAGCGGCACGAAAAGCGATTACGACACCGGTATTTCTTATGAGCCCTTGCGAAAGTAAAGCCAGTGACCGTTACAGGTGGTATCAAATGCCCTCTTTTTAGCTCTGAGGTCACGGTGTTAGTCAATTTCGTAGCATGGTTCCAAGCGATAGCTGCATAGCGTACCTTTCTTCCAGACCTCCCCCTTTTTTTTTTTTAAAGACGGGTAATTTATTCAACTAGGCTATGCCGTTGTATTGATGGCAACATGCTCAAAAAGAAAAAAAAATGTATTTTTCACGCGTGGAATAAGACATGCAATCTTGCCATACATGTGATGGTACGAAGCACGGTGTCGACAGCACCCGTTCCCAACCAGTTACTTTAAAGCGGCTATGAAGAAAATATACACCTTCGTTTCGTTAAAAAAAGTTGGTGTTTTACTGTACCCTGAGTTGTACGAAAGGAAACAATGTTGTAATCACTGAGAGATTTCTTAATTTCCACCGAAATTTCAGTTCTCCCGCAGCATGACTTGATTCGTGATGTACGCAATGATGTATTTATGGAGAAAAGAAGTTGTATTTCACACACGAGGCTGCGTTGCCTCCGGAGAGGAGAGAAAAAATTAGCAGTGACTTAGCTCGGCTATGCCAGGATATACGTAGCGTGAGCTAAGGTTCAGTTGGTTATTCTTAGCTTTCCTGGTTGTCTAGGATTAGCTTGATTGTCATGCTTACTGCTGCTTCAATGACACGCACACGGTATACGCGTTATGTGACTCATGTATATTTATCAAGCGGCTCCGGCGCAGCGTTACCAATCGTCCCAGAGCTAAGCTGGTTCCACAGGCGCACGCCGGTGTTCCTGCGACGCACGAGCCATCGGTTCCTCACCCGGCCACCCCTCGCATGATCATCAAGTGGACGGGGCCGCTACGTGCGGAACGGAGGTCGGCGAAGACGCTGGGCGCGTGGGGTGTGTGAGAGACGCCGGGCAGCGAGCAACGTTCTGTGCGCCGTGTGACGTAACTGCTCCTCGCGCATGCGCAGCATGGCTCTACAGGAGCCACGCGAAACTGCTCAACGTCGGCCAGTGTAGCTCACGCTACAAAAACCGAGAGATGTAAAATGGGGTGATTGGTTGATTTTAGGGTTTAACGCGCCGTCACAACGCAGGCGATGAGGCGAGCTGCATTGGAGGGCTCGGGATGAATTCTGACCAGCTGGGGATCTTTAACGTGTGCCGAAATCTCGTACACATGGGCGTTTTTGCTTTTGGCCTTCATCAGAAAAGCGGCCGCCGCGGCCGGGAATCGAACCTGCGACCTCGTGCTCAGCAGCACAACGCCTTAGCCACTGAGCCACCGCGGCTGGTTAAAATCAGGTGAAAGCAGTATAAATGGCTGACCTTTTTGGAAGAAGCTTCTTTCCGGACTACGTCGATGTGGACATCAATTCTGAATGTGGGGCGTGCTGCCAGGTGGCATCATTTCTGAGGTTATACATGTAGAACCTGTCACTGCCAAAGTCCGTCCCCGATAAGGGGGCGGACGAGGCGCCACTGCGCCCATCGTTCGGCAGTAAATGACCTGATGGAATGCCGCCAGGCTCTTTTTCAGTTTTGGACTATACCTGAAAGGCAGGCCTTCCGCTACATTAACTCATTTAAGAAAAAAAGTGCTTGCTTGCGCATTCAAGGATAAAAGTAGTGGACTTCCTCAAGTAAATGTCAGAAAATAATTGTTGACATGCTCTACTACTCCTTAATCGCTTTGTACAGATTTTTTCCTTCACTTTCATTAGTGCGAACTTTCATTTATTCGAACTCGGGTGGCGTCCCCTTGCAGTTAAACTAACGAGCTTTTACTGTACTATGTTGACTGAGGCTGCCGCGACTCGACAAGCAGGGTCCCGTAAGTGGTAGTGTCACTTAAGCCAGTTGGCCAATGTCGTTTAATAAAAGCCCATGGTGCCCAACGGCTGTAGTAGGATGAAGAGTTGGGCGAGTTGGTGATTGGCAGCGTCGGGCGCCGTAGAACCGTATGCAGTACTTCTAGTTTGGGCGTTTGTTTACAACCTATGTTGTCTACCCCAGAGTTATTACTGCGATAACAATAATGTACACCAAATATCAAGCGCAGATAACTCATTTTGGAAGCTTGTAATGCCTGCCGAATTTTCGTTTTTTTTGTCGTCCTCAGCCATTCGCAACCAGCGGCTCATGATGCGTAACACGTTCAACGGGGGGAAGTAGTTGGTGACTCGCATGCTTATTCTGTTTTTCTGATTGTACAGCTTATTCGAGGGAAGTTTACGTTAAAAGAGGTGTCAGTATTAATCTAATGAGACAGTCTTTCGCTTTCGAGAGAACTAAACTTCTGCTCGGCCCTAATGGCCCCTAAAGCAAACCGGGTTTAATTACAGTGGCTCATTTTGACTATTGGGGTTCCCTGACGTTTACCGTATTATAGTAAGGATGAGACTAGCGAATGAAAGTTGAATAAGGTGTCATATCAAACATTTGTATCTCCAGCGTGGAGCACAAGAAATCTGCCCGTCACCCGGAATCCTGTAAGCGTGGTCTGAAGTCTAGCAAATTGTCGCACACCAACGGAGTAACCCATGCCCATAGTGGGGTATTGTACAATGCTCAATAAGCAGGCCTGCATGCTGCCTTCGCAAAATCCTCCGTGGTTGGTGCCGCCGAACCGTCTATTCGGAGCACTTTTAAAAAGCACTTCTAACCCGCGTTCATGAAGCGAAACACCACTATAACTTTCATAATCGTAGATGGCGCTGTGCCTAGCTTCAAGCTTCAAGTTAGAAGCTTCCCATGGGAGTCGACTGAATTGTGTACACGTATTGGCAGATTTATGGATGCACCGATCGCTCTTTATCAGGTCCTACCCTACGTTCTCGTAACTGCCTCAGAAAGAGATGTTAACCCTGAATGCCAGAAATTTCCTGTTTTGTTAAGCCGACAAATGTTCACAAAACTGCCAATCGATATATGCATCGGTGACTTTTGACTACTTGAACTTGATATACCGCTTGATATACCCGTGATTGGTAACCCCTTGATTTTCATTCTATAAACTATCACTTTATACATGTATGACAATATGTTAAGTACAAGCCACCTAATCTGTGGATAATTCCAGGGTCAGACCTGCTTCCACCCGTTTCCACCCGCTACCGCGGCCAGCCTTTTGGAATTTGCCGGAGAGCTCTGCTCCGCGTTCTTCCTAGGCAGCTCCCGCCATCTGGAGAACTTACCGCCGACTGTAGCTTGCTGCAGTTTGCGCCGCAATCAATAGAGCGCCCGGGTCGAGCGTATTTTTTTCTGCCGTAGTTTCGGGAGCGCTCCCTGGGTGTCGCTGATGGATACGCCTCCGTGCAAGCCGGTTGCGGAGAAATCCGAAAAGATGCTCAGGAGGTCGCCATCCGCAAGCTTATCCCAAATTTTACTCGCAGCTTGAGATCCCAGTGCGTACACGCATGTGCGCATGCGGGCGTGTGTGTGTGTGTGTGTGTGAGAGAGAGAGAGAGAGAGAGAGAGAGAGAGAGAGAGAGAGAGAGAGAGAGAGAGAGAACGTGCACACGCGCGCGCATTTGAGTGTGAGTGTGCGCATGTATGAGCATGAGTGTGCGTATGTGACTATGCGTGTGTGTGTGTGGAGGGTAGGAGGGAGGGAGGGAGCCAAAACTTCAACCGGACATTAAGCTAGCTCCGAGAGCACTGTCAAGTGATGCGTAAGACAAATGCGTCCTTCGCTAACGTCACTTGGACCCTTTTCGCGGCGCCGTTTGTGTTCGTGCTCCCCGCTATGGAGTCGCGGGTGTGCGCGCTCGTTTTGTGCTTTATTTTTCTTTTTTCAGGCGCGCGCTTTGGTTTCACGAGAGGTGCGCGCTTGTTTTCGGTTTGATATTTCTTCCTGACACCCTTTCATTTGTACCTAAAATACATGGAAAGTGTGTTTTAAATGCGGCATTGGTGTAGAGTAGTGGTTAAATGACATGCATGTTCCCTCGCATCTCTCGCGTCAGTTCTTATTCCTGCCAGTTTTTAAAAGACTGCAATGCTCAAGACATGGACGAGGGCTTGACCTTTGCTACGTAAACAAGGCGTTAAAATATAAAGTATACAAAAGGGACTCGCGCATCAGCGTCGTTCTCGACGCTTCACCGCGAGTGAACGGTAGCAAAAGGTCCCAAAAGAGAATGTGATCATGCTGACGATGAAGGTTGCATTTTAATGGCGCAAGGCCAACTATGGCGAAGAGCGCCAAAACATATGGTTAGCTAGCATAGATTAAAAGTGAATACTAAAATTGATCAGCGAATCTTATCATGTTCTGCATCAGAAGCATTTGAGTTGACATACATATTTTCACGAAGCTTACACCAACCTGCCGCGGCGGCTCAGTGGCGAAGGCGTTGTGCTGCGGAGCACGAGGTGGAGGGTTCGATTACCGGCCGCGGCGGCCGATTATCTGATGGAGGCGAAACGCAAGAACGCCCGTGTGTACGAGATTCCGGCGCCCGTTGAAGATCCCCAGGTGGTCAAAATTAATCCGGAGCCCTCCACTGCGGCACGCCTCATCGCCTGCGCTGCGTCGGCGCGTTAAACCCTACAATCAATCACGAAGCTTACACTGTTTAAAAAGGCTGACTCTGAAGGTTAAGAGCGACTTTTCCTTTCGTGGTGAAAACCCGTGGTCTCTGCGCATGCTCACACCCAGCACTGGGATTCGGGATGCTCGTGAAAGTAAACCGCTGCTAGTCATGTCTTGCCGTCTCACTTTATTTGGAACGCGCCACAGTACAATACCTCAATATCCTGTCATCTCTACGTGGATCAGCCGATATTTGGTTTGCATCAATCGTTAAATCACGGACTGATCCACCATGAATTTTTCTATAGCCTCTGCATTCAGCTGCTGTCGTCAAACATCCGGCGCACATTTTACAAACAAAAAATCTCCTAGGACACCTCGGCAGTTCTAATCAGTTGGCAATGCGACAATGTATGTCCCAATGTCGAATCTAAAGCTCTGGAGAAGAAGTGGAACCCAACGTATATACCGGTATCGTGAGGAGCGCCATAGAGTGGGAGCGGCTGTAGCACTGGCAGTGAGCATGACAGTGCGTCGGGCTGAGCGACCTGGCTTACTGAAGGCTGCTGCTACGCAGGGTGAGGCCAGCGCGTCCCGAGGGCCTCTTTCTCGCGGCGCCGCCACAAGTTCGGCCGGGCCCTCAGCAACGATGGTGCCGTCTGACCTGACGCCACGACGGAGCACACCCGGGTGTCCCCCGCTCGCTGTGCGGCCAGAACTTCAGGTCTTCTCTTAAGGCCCAACCACACGCACGCGTAAAATCGACGTACTCGCGCAACGACGTAAACCGGCGTAAGCGCGTAATGAACCGGCGTACACCGGCGTACGTCGAATGCATTGGTATGCGCTTGTTACGCCCAAGTCAGAGCCCGCCAGACATCGACGCAAGCTTTCGGGCGCACGGTGTTGACATAGACCTCTGGCGGTGATGTTATTTGGCAGTCAGGTCGCATAACAAGACAGCAAATTGACAAATAAGCAAACTTTACTATTAATTATGCGATAAAACGAAGTAATTTGTAAAAACGGAGAGCAAACAACCGGACAAAGCACGCGAAGCAACGAGCAACTATGGGAGCAAGGCAGTTGTTTACGCCAAATGTAGCGGATGGTTTTGTGCCTGCCGAGTATGCATGCTAATCCTTTGCGTTTTTTAATGCCCCAAGAACTGTTTTAGTTGTTTCTGTATTAAATATAAGTACTTTTGTGAGAATAGGCATTATTTGTTTAGTTTGAGTTAAAATGTAGTTGAATTGGTCACCACAAAGCTGAGTCCGGGGTAGTTCGTTGCGGCGATATGTGGTTACTCGCCCTCTCCGGCGTCGTCGGTCGGCGTAAAGGCAGCGGCGTATGTCACCGCAGGCGTACGTCGTTGCGCGTGTACGTCGATTTTACGCGTGCATGCGGTTGGGCCTTTAGCGATGATGGCATCATTCACGTGAAGCCACATAACCCGTCACAGCAAATGGGGACGTCAGGTGTGCGCATACCCGCATTTGGAGCAAAAAGGAATTTAGGCGTCATTTCGTTGCTACAGATAACGCCGACGCCGATGGTGGATCCATCCCCCAATGGGTCACTTAATAATTTCACAATAAAGGTTTCTTGCCTTGCCGTTGTTTCGTGGACCTCATGACGCCGCAACTACCACTTGCAGACAACATGCAGCCGGACTCAAAATGATGCTACATTTTCAGAACCCTTATAAACCGGCAACAGTAAGCACAAAGTTACATAAAATATTTTCGAGTGAAGCGTAAATTTGGTTACTCGAGTGTAATAAAGGGTAACCTTTTATGAGCTCAGCGTGACGCCTCCTTTATTAAAACATAATTATTAAGAAGAACGAAGCTCTTTCGCGATTCTTCGTTTTTACTCTAATTTTTGCAAGTTCAGCCACCTAAAGTTGCTGAATTACTCACATTGATAACCCACTTTTAAAAAATTGAGCCTTCGCTTGGGAAGCCGGAGAAATATGAATCTTTTCTTCAAAGCGAGCCACTTAATAATGCAGTACGCTACCGGTAGCACAATGTTTTTGCCCTGCCTCTAGTTATGCACGTGTCAAGGAGTTTTATTTCCCTGATCGGGATTCCTCGGAGCTTTCGTCGGCGGCGGTGCCTTTGAAGTCCCCTATGCCTCATCAGCTTGAATACAGTGTCCGAATATTCTGTTCTCTATAATGCTAATGTTCCCTCTTTGGCCTCCGTCTTCGCGTGCACACGACATCGACAACGATGGATGTTGTTAACTTCGTTGCAAAATAAGGAGCCGTCACGGGCTTCCTTCTTATATTAATCTCGTAAACGATTGTCCGCACGTTATTTTAATTCGTATACACTTTTTAGTCCTTGCGAAATTGCGCGTTTGGATTTTGGCTGAGGCCAGTTCTTTTCAGCTGCTGTTTCTTTTTTCGTGATTTTTGAAATGTTGAAGCAGCTCACCCGCACAAGATTGCTGCGTGCTCATCATTCTCTCGTGCGGCGGATCGGGCTTAGTTGAAGACCATTACAAAAGGGGGCGGCAGGTGCACGTAGAAACAAGAACAGAATAGCGTGGTTGATTGAAGATATGGGCTTTCCGCAAGCATTTATATTTGTATTCATCTTTCTCATAAGAATTAACGAATCCAATAATACAGGTAGCAAGGAAGAGACAAAAAGAAAAAAAAATATTGGTAATAATGTCCTTCAAAACTCATCGTCTCGTTTCATTCGGTGTAATTCACTGTGGAAGAAAACTAAACCATAAAACAGAATGCCGGAATGTGTTCTCTTGAGCGCTTAGTTTTAGTGAGGAAAGTTTGACATCCACCTAAATGCAGCCATACGGCTGCAAAGGAAAGCTAAACAGCTTTCTCGGAAACTTGGCAGTTCAAGAAAAATTCATCCTGCTCAAAAATTCATACGGCTACAATTTCTCAATTTTTCTTCAACTGCGAAGTTTCCGAGAAAGCTGTTTAGCTTTCCTTGCATCCGTATGGCTGCATTTAGGTGGATGTCAAACTTTCCTTCACAGAAACTTACTCCACCTTGGGGATTTCCCCTATATCTGGTCGATTAGCGCTTAGGTTTATTTTCCCCATCTTCTTCCTCGGCACTGCAGACGGTATCACTCCGCACCTCTGCCTAATTTTGAAAAAAAACAAGGAAACTACAAACTCATTTCGAGTATGAGTTCTCAGACGTTTGTTCGCTACCACAACAGCGGCGGAGTACAGCATGGTCTATCCCTATCCACAAGCACTCGTACGAGGAAGGAAAGGGCAGGGGTTGGTGGCGTGACGCTGTCTAGCACACGGGGACTTTCGTTCCCCGAAGCGGCGTCGAGGTCGTTAGGGATGGATCAAGGAAATTTCCCCGCTCGTCCAGGCCCCGTGGCAGACCGGACGTCTTCGCGGGCATGCTAATCACGGATGCGCCCGATGGCTAAGCTCTAACAAGGAAGCGGCTCTATTAAAAGGGCTCGCGGCTCTGACGTCCGCCTTAGCGCGAGGCCAATGCGGCCCGCAAAACTCTGGATGTCCCGCGCGGGGACTTAGTACGTCGTGCTCGACGTCTTCAGGCCATCGTACGGCCGTTGCGAGCGCGATTTTTTTTTAAGCTGTGGTCTAAGCACTCGCGCTGCGCTCGCAGGAGCACGGACGCTGGGCGCGTGATTTGCTGCAGGTCACGGAGACCACGCCTCTCTAGCAGCTGGTCCTGGTGAATAAAAAATGGCGGCATCTCCACTCCGTGGATGATGCCGCGAGGGTGCGGAGTACGGGGACTCAAAATGGCATCCGAGTTGCGTACCGATCGTCATTTGATTTGAGCCGTGAATTGCACCTTGATTATTCCCAAAATGAAACTGCAACTCACGGCTCAAATCAAATTTCGCTTGATTTTTGCTTGATGGTGGTGTGCGCACGGATGGACGCGGCTGGACATTGCGAGGTCCTAAAGTAATCCACACCATTACAGGCGAGGGAGTAAGCCGTTTGACTCTCGGTGCACTAACTCCCGGTCTGGTAGACCACTGACACTAACTCTGTCTGGTCTACCAGACACAGGCTCGAGTCCGGCCGGTGCCTGTGTTTTTTTTGCGATTGTAAATGCTATTCGCAAGGACGTGGACGGACATTGTGCGGTCCTAAGGTACTCCGCACCTAAAAAATTTCCCCGCATTTCCCCGAGGGGAAGAATGTGAAAGTGCGAATGCACGAGTTGAATTTGCGCGGTTCGGTAATGTTCGCGAAAGAGAGATCACACACACACACACACACAACTACAAAGAAAGAAAGATGCATTTATTCACAGACACCTATTTGTGTTGTCGTTGTACTTGATTGCTAGAGCGGATCTCAGCTTTGAAATTTCGTGTCAGTACTCCTTTAAGCGGGTGCATTAGCCCTTCTCACGCCCGATTCCTGGCCAATCCCCCACGTGGGTATGTGCCATGCACAGACACCTATTTGTGTTGTCGTTGTACTTGATTGCTAGAGCGGATCTCAGCTTTGAAATTTCGTGTCAGTACTCCTTTAAGCGGGTGCATTAGCCCTTCTCACGCTCGATTCCTGGCCAATCCCCCACGTGGGTATGTGCCTTGTCAGCGGCCAGGCAGCGCGCGCCCATCTCCCCCCATTGCCAAGGAAGACGAGGAGATTCCTGGCCAATCCCCCACGTGGGTATGTGCCATGTCAGCGGCCAGGCAGCGCGCGCCCATCTCCCCCCGTTGCCAAGGAAGACGAGGAGCGCGCGCACCCGCAGCTGTTGCTATGTGGACGGACGGCGGTCGCCGGAATTCAGGGTCGCTTATAAAGTGCATTCGCACTTAAAAAATTAGCCTGATATTACTTGGCTTACACACTAAATAAAAGCGCATAAATGTACCGACAAACAAGGTTATTCAAATGTCATCGATTGAGCTGTCCCTGCATATTCTTCCCGTTCCTGAACGACTACAAATCTAGCTAGACAATGATAAGGAAAGCACAGAGAGAGAATAAATGAATCCGCCAGCGATGTACAACACCAAGTGGCAAAAGAAGTGGGCAACAAAACAAATTAGGGATCTTCGGCCTAAGCTTGTCCCTTTCTCCCATGTAAACGAATGCGTTAGCTCAGCGGGGAAGCGAAATTTCTCGCGAGGAGACACGGAGGCACTCGGAGGAGACCGGATAGCAGCAGAGTCAACACTGCGCGCGCCAACTACTCTAGGCACAAAAGGGAAGAAGACGCGGCGCTTGGAGGACGGACGACAGGGAGGCGCGGGCTCTCCTTTCTTGCCGCAGGAGTCTCCTCGGCCCTCCTTCGACGGCCCGACTTCCCCTCCTCGTCGCGACGGAACATCGCAAATAGGCGGCCGACAGATGTTGCGGAGGGGCGTCGTTTCTCACGGTTTGGGATTGCTTTCCGATACCTTGAAGCGCGCGCGCGCGCACGCGCCTCCATTTTGCTCCCTCCGGCACTGTTTTTTCTTCGCTTCGAAAAAAAAAGAAGAATGCAAAGTATTGAGAAGGCCTAGCGTTTCCCCAACGTTACTCAGCTCACTCTCGCTTCGGCCGGAGGAACAGTACATACAAAGCTCACGAGCGTCCCCGCAAAAGCGTCAGGTTTCGTGTTTCCATTTTATTTTATTCTTTTTTTTTTTTCAGAGGGCGAAATCGACACTTTACATGCGTCCCTTAGCGGGAACACTCTTCCAGTAAGAGCTCCCAACGCGGAAGCACTCTCCAAGGCACTTTGTCGTCTCGGGGATGGATTCTGTAGCGAGATTTTCTTTGCGCGGAATGACAAACCCTTTTTGACGAACGGCGCAACTTCAATACCGCCGCCTCCAACCCCGGAAGAGTACAAAAAGAATCTCAAAGCAGTAGGCTAGTTTTCCCGTTCTAACAAAGCCGACGCTGTAGCGGTGCCCTGCCCTCTGGGTTACCAAATACACGCACTCCGGACAAAAACAAAAATGAGGAAAGAGAAATCTGGTGAAAATGTCCGTCTTTCCGGGACAGGCGAGAACAGCGACAAACGTTGCAAAAATGCAACTTGAGAGGATTTCAGATGAAAATTCAGATATATTTATATATTCTTTGTACTTATGATAGTATCGTTAAAGCAGCATTGCTGAGGAAGAGGCAAATAATCCCGCATTTCAAGCCACTTCGATCAGACAATTTTCTGCGTCCGTCAGTGTTAGCATATGTTAGCGTTACGTCAAGGCATACGGCGGTTTGCTTGCTGTTTTTTTTTTTGCCTCCGCATGCATACGAAATATAATACCACGCAAGTTTGCAAGATCACTCCTTCGAAAGAGTATTAAAATATAGGGAAATTGGTTGGAGGGAGGGGGAAGGAGGCCTCTGTTTGCGACGCCGTCTACAGCTAGTCTTTTCCTTGTCCCCTTCATCCATTCATTCCCTCTCTTTGCTCCTGCTACTTGCGCTCGCTACACTGCCCTTTTGTGTTGTTCTTTTCGACTCATTTTGGTACACAAAAATAAAACGAGCCATTGCACGCATTTATCGAAAACAAACATCAGAGAGCGAGAGAGAGATAAATCCAGCTGGAGCCGCCGCTGATGTGTGTCAGAAACAAAGCGACCCAGCCTGTCTTCGTTTTTTAGCACTGGCGCCAAAGATCGACCAGACCCTCTCACACCTCAAGGCAGCCAAAAGGGCAAGACGAAGGTCTCGCAGACGCCAGGGGGCCAAGAGGCCCGCTACGCATGAGGTGATAGATAGCGCGCCGGGGCGATCAAGACCTAGATCGAGGGAACAGTGAAAGCGGTGAGTAAAAAAAAAAAAAAAAAAAAGCGCGCGTTATATGAAATGGCTCAGAAAGATGATCGCGAATTTTGCGAAGAATAACGTAAAGCATGGAAAATACACGACGATTTCGTCCTGCACGTTGACTTCTTTATTATTAGCTGTCCATACCTCTCGACAATATGTTTTCTTCTGTTTCAACACGCTCGGCAACGGGCCATATTTTGACTCTCCTAATCGCACGAGTAAACGAAAGCAGGCAAAGATGGCATCCAAAGAACACAACAAAAGAAGGAAAGCAATATCAGACTTAAGAGCTGTTTTCAACGTTTTGCTTCAACGATGTTTTTTTATTATTATTATTTTTCACTGAGGCATCTATGACGTTGTCAGAACCTCTCTATGAAAAACTGGGCCACTCAGTGGAGTCGGAAGAACACAAGAGGCGCACAGCCCGCTCCTTAAGCCTTTTTTTTTATACATGGGCGTCGCTACTTTTTCTCCGGTTTTCTTGGCAATGAGACAAAAACATAACGGCTGCCGAGTGGGCCCCGGAACAAAAGCCCTGGCAAATGGATTCCTCGTCTTGGATCCGCGTTTCTTTTCTTTATGCTCGTTTAGGTTGCGGGTTCCGGCGTTTAGGGCATCTTTCTCCAGAGGAAATTAAGGTCATAACTTACGCTCAAGTTGTTTTCACAAAAACATGGCTGGAAAATCGAAGGGCCGATGTGTGCAACAGAAAAATGGCTGTCAGTTCGCCAGTTCGCACAGAAGATGTGCGATGTTATGTTCAGCGTGCGACCATGATGCGAGCCAAGCCAAGACGAAGCCACCTTACGGGCGCAGCACAGGTGAACGTTGGTAAGCAGGGAATGAATTCAGGGCTGCGAAATTATAAGTCTATATGACGTCTAAATAAAAATCTTCACCTTGTGACGGGAAAAAATTACAGGCCACTAATACGGGTTGCAGCTCTGTGTTGCAGCTCTGAATATTCATTTTCAAACAACCCTGTTTCATAGGTTGGTACTAACGGAGGGAACACTAAACAGTGAGTGGCTATTCCAACGCATAGCCAAACAAATTAATGATATTTTCGTTCGTCAAAGGAGTGCAGCTATGCACTACAGGACGCGAGTGTAACAAACCACTTCTTAGCATATTATTACGTGGCGACAGGACAAAGGTGAGACGAACGATGCGATGGACTGAAGTGATCTATTTACATTATTTACATAGCGGCCATGACAGAGCTCGCACAAGGTGCGCCAGGCATTTAGTCGTCGTCGTCGTCATTCTTGAATCAAGGCGCTGTGAGGCATTGCCAACCGAAGCCCTGTAGCAATATTAATGTTCAATTAAACGCTCTAGAATTAGTAACGTCCCGCGAAACGAGCATGCCACGGAGCAGATGCCACGGAGCAGATGCGGCTGCAGAACCGGCAGTGAGTTTGGTGGTGACGCAGTGTTCGTAGGTTACTCCTGCGGCACTGGGCGATGTCAATGAAGACATCATGTTGGCGCATAACTGCGTTCTCATCCAATGCATACCCGTGTTCGATGCCAATGATAATATACGTGTCGCTTTGCTGCTACAAACAATGACGGTGTCGACGGCCGGTTTCTTGGTCGATAGAACATTCAATGCTTTTGAATTAAAATTTTTGTCAATAAAAATCATTTGACATGAAGAGTAAAAAAAAAACGGTTCAGCTCTTCCGTGAGTGTTCGAGATCGCATAGCGCTCACAGTCCCAGACGTCGGTAACAATAACAACGAATGCTTCACATAGACGGGTGAGCAGGGCCACTCGTAAAAATGGGAAGAAATGTATGTGGGTGAGTGCTAGGATCTTTTTTTTTCACACATTCTAGCAAAAACGAGAAAAAAAAGGCTGCCTGCAGCAAATGGTTTGCAAACCTGGGGAAAAAATCTACTAGCGCTTCTGTGTTCATTGCACGACTTACCAGTATCTATGAGGAAGTTCACTCACGCATAGTCCGCAGTTCGACGAAAGCTCGTCCGGCGAAGTAATAACATGTCCGGAAAAACCAGGTTCTCGCCAAAAATACAGAGCAAATCGAAAAACAATCATGGCTCAGGAATGCTCGAGGAATGCCAGGAACACAAATGTAACAGCAGAAAAAAAAAGGATTTGCTTCTTTTTTTTTTTTTTTTCCAGAACGAATCCCCTGCGCTCTATGCGCGTTTATCAGGACTTTTCTCATTCATATCGACGAAACACTACACAAGCCACGGCACATAAATAATATCTTTGAAGCCCGCACGGCAAACAGTAATCACCGCACTGTCCCGAAGGGCGCGCGACCTCAGATTGCAACCATCACAAGGTCACAAAGGCAGCCCAAAAGAAGAAATATGCTCTTAGACAAAGCCTGTCCACGGCGTCAGCGCATGCACGTCTCAGCTGCGAAGGCGGGCTCTCGTAATGAACGGACCAAGCTGCAAACGCAACAGATATACGCACATAAGCCGAAGTCAGCGCAATCAACATAAATCCTTGCGACGCCCCAATCGCCCCCTTGTTGCATCACGCCGACGCCACATCGATCCCCGTTTCCCGTCGGCCCGGAGAAGCACCTCTTGGTCGAGTAGAGCTTGCAGTGACGCAACCCGTCGTGCAGTCGCACAGTGGAGCCCCAGAGAGAAACGCGACGGCTTAATCTTTAACCTTTATTGCTCACTCTTACTTGTTTCCTCCACCCTGTCGCTCTCCCCATTCTTTTATTACTCTTCTGACTTGCGAACCTCTATGTTTTGCTCGTCCCGATATCGCTCTGTGATTGCACTTTGCAGCCGTCTGGGCCGAATCAACACCAAAAGAAGCTGCCCCCCCCCCCCCCCTCCCCCCCGAAGCGCAAAGAGTGCACGTTGCAAAACACGCCTGCTATTAATGAGAAATCAGCGCAGTGAGTGAGTACGAATGAAAGCACACGCGCGTGATCAAAGGCAGGGGAAGTACGAAAGAAGGGAAAAGGAATTTCGACACACAAAAGCGCAAGTGCTGCGTAGGCGCGAACGCGTTCTCTAGAAAGGCGTGCGTTTGTGACGCCAGGCCGCCCCATGCACCGCGAGCTGATACGACCACCCAGAAACGGCGCACGCCTGTAGTGGGTCCTCATTTGTGGGAGTGTATACGCCGGCACGGGTGAATGTTACGCGTTGCAGCCGGCCAGGCTTTCCTCGCGACGAACACAAGAGTAAAAACGAAAAGCGCGTTCGCGAGAAAGAAGCGTCGAAAACAGCGTGTAGCCAGCGGGTTCGCGGCATGTTGCGACAAGCCAGTCGCAACGGTTCTTGTTCGGAGTGTTGTCGGTTGCGCAACGAAGCACGCTTCGGGAGTTGCCCGTCATTTGATCGCTCTACTTTTACATCATGTCAACTCCTGACGTTGGGTGAGAGAATGCGTTCCTTCACCTTATATGGCTTTGCGAGGAGGCCATGCTTCGTGCACCTCTGCGCACAGAGCACCCTGGTGTGATTTTAACCGAAGTCATTTCTTGAAATATTTAATACCACTTTTACGATAGCATATAAAGGGACGTTTGAAGCAGGTCACTGGCGCTTGTTTGCTATTTCTTTGAGTGCCGGATTCAGGACAACTTTCCTGGTTATTTTGGGATTTTCTAGCGAGGCTTGTTAATTTAATTAGCTTTATTAACCCTCCAAATGTGTACATAGGAACACTTATGTTTATTGTACCCACCCATTAATCTAGACACGAACTCGCCGATCATAGAATTATGCATCGTGTTGCTTATCCCACTTATGTGCCTTCCGTGGTACCGAAAGTACATTATAACAGTAAGGTAAAAAAAATTCTGGTTTACCGTTCCGAAAGAACGCCTGGCTTATCAAGTACACTATATCGAACGCCGACTTATACGCCTCGAGATTCGCGATCGCTGCGCCGCCCGCCGCCGCTTCTCCGCGGCGTTTGCGGGATTGGCGCTGCTTGGCTGATAGGTGGTCATGCAGTGTTTTGGTTCTCTTTCGCTTCTCTTTGCCTTTCCGCGCTCTAAACAACTTATTATGGTGACGTCTGTAAGCTAACTGCACGTTTAGGGCACTTAAAAAAACAGCTGCGTCTTTGTAGAGCGCTCTAACGCCAACAAGAGCTACCCGGGGAGGTGGTTCTGCGCGCTTCTTGGCCGCTCTTGCGGACGTCGGCGATGGCAGCAGCATATCACCGCTGTCACCTTCGAACACGTCAGCACAAGTGAATTCTATTTATTGTCGCCTCGTTTACACCTGATATTGGCACCGTAAGAGGTTGGTTCGTTTTGCAGCGCAGACAACAAATGCGGCTTTGCTTCGGATATGTACGTCGTAGAAAAATATGTTTCGGGGACGTGATAACCCAATAGCTGATAAAACTTGTGCCTTTTATGAAAATATAAGCCACGCGAAAATGTTAAGTTCACTCAAAGGCTGTGCATTGTCAGATATGTGCCCACTCATGCTTTATAGTAAGAACCAAGGTATATGTTAATGAAACCACGGGAAAACGAATGGTCTGCAAGTAAGAAATAAATAGAATAGTCGTACGGGAATGAAAAAAAAAACCGAGTGCAGCTTCGGAAATGCTAAAGACGTTTGTCTGAGCAAGGTAGTATTCACCAGACCAACTAGATGCGAAATGCACTGATATTTCGCTAGACATTGGGGGGGGGGGATAAGGACGAGGACGCTCAACTGTCGTTGTTTACAAATGCGGAGCGAAATCAACGAATGAAAGTTTTAGTAATCCCACACACAAGCTGCGTGTTCACTCTTCGTTTGTTTTTTGCCTTTGAAAAACGGCTGATCACTCGGCGGACTCGTTTTTTGAAGAATTCAGGGTAGGCAGTTCACAAGCGATACGAGGTGTCGTTGGACGAGTTGATTGATTGATTACAGGGTTTAACGAGCCTACGCAAGGGAGACGATGAGGCACGCCGTAGTGGAGGGCTCCGGATTAATTTTGACCACCTGGAGAGCCTTAACGTGCGCCGAAATCTCGTACACACGGGCTCGTTGGAAGAGTGTCGTATCTGATAAGGGTCTCTGATTTCGGTTTATGCTAGATTCTGCTGTCTCCCTGTGTCATGACTCATATGACGGTGTTTCGAAGAAGAGTTTGGTCACGGACGCGGATTACTCTATAAGCCCATCTTTGCGCTTCTCGTGGAGGATAAATGTAACAGATGAATCTTTGCGAGCGCTCACCTCGGGACAAGACGACCCAGCATTAAATTTGTCGTCGTGTGCTGACTCCGGAGTGTAATTTTGCATTATCCATCGTGCTTCTTTGGTACAACGTTTGTGAAATTTATGCCGCATTGGCTTGTTCATGGTACTGATCAATATCTGATATGTGATATTGGCAGGCGTAATCTTGCGTGCTGTCAGGTATGAGTGCTCCGCTAGATTTTGTAAGTGCACAACGTCGATTTACATCATAGTGTGTATGGCCGCAACATGACCATCGGAGGAAACACTGCTTACGGAGACACTGCCACTAAATTTCAGGGCAGCGGAATCGCAATCAGCTGCATGCAAATGCTGGCTTCGGGACGCCAGCCTGTGACACACACCCGGCGCTCATATAGATCTCACTAAGATCGCGTCATAAACGTTTATACCCTCGTGAACATACCACGCTTGCAAACAGAGTGCCTGTTCCACGTTATTCGGTATTTCGAACGCGGACAAACGGCAAATCGCTGTCTTGAACGAGCCCCAAAAGCAACGGCGACAGGGGGGAGCGGGCCGGGGACTCCCGCGCCTGCTTTCGAAACGAGCCGCTAGGGGGATTTCAGTGGCGCCCCTACAGGCCGCGCTCGAGGCGTATAAGCTTAGACCATCCCCGGATTATTCACCATGCTACGAAATATTGAACTCGTGGGATTTTCGCAACTAGCCTCCTGTGAAGAAACGGTTATCGAACCAACGACCTTGCGGCAAAACGTCGCTAAGTTACCGTGATGCGTGCGTGGTGTAAATTTTTGATATGAAAAATATACTGCAAAACAAAACCTTTCCTTGCTGAAGCTGCTTTTTCTTTGTACTTTTCAGGAAACCTGTAAAATTACACAAGCTGATTCATGTTAAGGGTGACAATATCGACACTTCATGTCCGTTTCCAGTTTATCTCTGGGTTAAACTTCACTTCTGACCTGGTTTAGTATTGACCTCAATAACTGTGCACTTGAAAACGAGGCTGAACGAGGCGGCCCAATTGGGCCTATTTGAGCGAAGCAAGGGCTCTTGACTAGAAGCTGCCACAATGCACTTTCACAGCAGTTGAAGAGAAGCCAAAAGTTCGTTCATAATTGGGGCGCGTTTTTATAACAGTGTAATTGTTTGGACCACAGGCTATAACAATGGAGTTCCTTGGTTTTCGTCTGAGCCTGAGCTCGTGCATAGAACAAATAGATTTTATGTTGCTTTCATGCATGTAAATGAAGTGTAGTAGCCTTTTCTGGGTTCTGTTTCCACGAAATGCGAGCATGTTCTTCTCACTCAAATATTCCAATCTTCATTTCACAAAAACAAAATGAAATTTTCACTGTATTGCTTTCTCTACTGTCCGAATTATTAACTTTATTGTGATGACACATTTCAATGCATGCAAATAACCATATTAAATATATATATATATATATATATATATATATATATATATATATATATATATATATATATATATATACACGTCTTCTACGTCTCCCGCGGTAGTCGAGGGGCGGCGCTAGTTGACCGGCCGCAGGGCTCTTGTAAATATAAACCCCCGCTTTAAAGTCGAGAGAGAAGCCGCTGTGGGGATAGCGTAATGGCGAACGCAGCGCACCGGTTATGCGGAGATGTGGATTCGAGTCCCGCTCCCGGAAAAACGGCGGATTTTTTCTCGACTTATATTTTCGCTTATTTATCAATGAATCAAAGAAACGTGACAAGCACACGTCATTCGGCCCTATTAAATATTTCGAAAAAAGCCGAATAGCACTGGCAATGACGACTGCAACCTTGATATATATATATATATATATATATATATATATATATATATATATATATATATATATATATATATACATATATATATATATATATATATATATACATATATATATATATATATATATATATATATATATATATATATATATATATATATATATATATATATATATATATATATATATATATATATATAGGCAGAAGAGAAATATAGGAGACGAGGGATTAAATAAGAACACACATCAAAGATGCAGTCATTATTATAGGTGCTATTCGGCTACTTGAAGGTGCTCTGTATGCCGAATGAGGTTATTGTCGTTTTCGTATGATACAGAAATAGAGAAATCAAATTCGACATGCCGTGAGCAGAAGCGGGAACCCGCTTCCGATAACGGTGGATTTTTTGGGCTTTGATTTCTTTATTTCTGTAGCATAAGAAAATGACAATCACCTCATTCGGCGCTATAAAGCACCTTCAAGTAGCCGAATAGCACTGGCAATAAGGACTGCATCTTTGATGTATATATATATATATATATATATATATATATATATATATATATATATATATATATATATATATATATATATATATATATATATATATATATATGTGTGTGTGTGTGTGTCTGTGTGTGTGTGTGTGTATTGCACAAGCACTAACGCATGTCGCTTTTCTCGTCAACCGTCTTTGTAAGCCCTGAAAGACAGCACATAACAAAGCCTACCCTTGATAACTCTTAAGTTACATGGAGAGAGAGAGAGAGAGAGAGAGAGAGAGAGAGAGAGAGAGAGAGAGAGAGAGAGAGAGAGAGAACAACTTTATTGAGCCAAACAAAATTGCGGCGCCTACGTGCCGGATGGGGTAGTTTCCTCTTCACGGGACCAATATGCTTCCTCGGCTGCCTGGCCCCTGGATATCAGGACGAGCTGGTCTTCCAAGGTGGGGCTGGTTAGCAACGTCACCCATCGCTCGTTAAGGGGTGTGGGAAGGGTGGCGGAGGGTTGGGTAAGGGGTGGTGGGATGGTCTCGGTGAACTCGCACTCTCTGATGACGTTGGACCCATCATCAGTTCCTGTTCATGTATGGGTTTTCTTTAGCATGTTCTCTTCTCTTTAAGCCCGGTAAATATACTGGAAGGGCTTTGTCAGCATTTTTGCAGAAACGTAAAATGGAAAGGCACGGCCTGCCAACGCCATCCTCTCACGCTAATGGAACATGTTTTCTCTTTGTGAACCAGGGAGATCCCGTCAGACATACTAAATCTTGATGTGAACAAATACAGGGTCGTTATGCTTAACATCCGCGGAGGTTTAGGGCGGTTCCAGGAAGGCATTTCACTAGCTATGACGCTGTCGCTGGAAATATGAGACACGTCGCGGAGCAGAATTGCTAATGCGGATTTCATGGAGTTTCTAAAGACTTCCTTTAACAGTTTCAAACGTTGAGTTGCTTCCTTCGTAGGACGAAAGTGAATGAAGAAAAAAAGTACGCCCCCCCCCCCCCCCCCGGCCCTCCCTTGGTTCTTTCAAGCTGGGTGGTCCCAACACACTTACTAAAAATAAAACAACTCTTGCATTTTAAATTCTGAAGTGCTCTGCAAACTGCCTTTGTGCTGGGTTAGCGAAATGTCATTTTTCGTCTTTCTAAAGGTTTTGTTAATGTTCATCTTTATATTCAACTTAGCAAACCACAGCAACATAGAACGTGGTTACGACAAGTATGAAACCCAAGCTACGGCCTCCAAAAGGACTGACAGGGATAAAAAAAATTTAGGAAACTCCCATTAGCGCGCAGGACTTCAAGGTAGCGAAGCTGTACGCAACCTTCACGGCCATCACAAAGGTTTAAGTCCACAAGTTCAGCCGATTAGCTTCTTTGCTTCCGCAACGGCCTTTACTCATCATTGTTGCTGTAAGTGTGAGCTTCTTTCATTTATCTGAAAATGATTATCGTTGCACACCACCTTGGAGGGGAGTCCGCTATGACGTTTCTTTCTCGTTCCGAGCAAAACTTGGCCAATCTCGCTAAGCTAAGTGGGTATTCTGAGTTTGACAAATGTGCGCCGGGTAGTTGGGCGGTCGTCGCGAGGCACGCACGCACGAGCGCTAGGCATTTTTTTGTTGTTTCGTTATCGGCCTGGCGGTCGCCGCGAGGTCCACGTTCACGCGCGTGCGCACGGCAGTTTCCTGGTATTTTTAACTGCGGACACGAAAAATTACGATTCGCTAAACAGATTAGCTGTTAAAAATATATGCCAGCTGCTCGACGAACAGAGCGCTGTGCTCGAAGATCAGCGCTCTGCACCTATACGCCTTAATTGCGCTGACGAAAAAAAACTTCCTTCGACGCATCTACTTTTTAACACGAAAAAGTTTTATTCCCAGATACACCAAGATTTCACTGACGTCATATCCGTCCCGGCAATGACGCCATTACAACGAAGCAAGCTGAGTGTACGGGGTGCACCTCTGCACACACGGGTTTTGGCGGGGATGCAACATTTAGTGCTGAAGAGTACGTTATACTTAGTGTTGTTCGTTTTCTGGTTTTATATTTTAACACGAATGTGTTTTATGCCGGCGGGATACACCGAGATTTCACTGACGTCATGTCCGTCACAGAAATGACGCCGTTACAACTTTGCCGAAGCGACCCGCCAGCAGGACGTCGCTCGCAAAGCCCACTCACGAGACAGCCACCGACCCGCAAATCGTGCTCAGCTGCAGATTTCGTTGCACATTTCACTTTCGTGTTTTACCGATTCCTCACGGAGGGATCAACCACAGTTTTCTCTACTTTCGGCTTCTCCTCGTTTTCGTGACGTACAGCAGAAGTTGCATTAGGTATTGGAAGTTGGCCTGTGCATGGACTCAATCGTTTTTTTTGATGCGCATTTGTTTCAGATTTAAAACCACATTCAACATAGACTGTAACGCATCAGATGCTCGGGGTGCCGACAAGCCTGCACCAATGGGAAGGAATGCATCGTATTGTGAGCGTGGACCTAACTCGGAACTGACCTGATAAAATGAATCGGATCTTTTGAAGGTTTACGCAATCCCCCACTCACAGCCGCTGACGTCGTCTTTAGAAGAAAAGTGGTTACAGATGCTTTGATCAAAAATTCACCATTTTTGGGGGGTCGTACACCAAAAATATCTAACGAAGCAAAACTAACGAAGATTGTGAATGAATAAACCAGAAATAAACTCCAACCAACGTAACGAGAGAAAAACGTAAAAGAGGAGGATCACAACTGGAGAGATTGGCCCAAGAAGTTCCATTAGCTTACTATCTGCCTCCGTTCTATAACAGAGCCTATGCTTTCCCGTCATAAGCGGTAACGCAACCCAAACATAATCGTGTTTTGAAGCAAAGCGTTAGCCTTTTCTTGTTAACAAAATTTTATGTTCAAAAATTAATTTGTTGTCGTCTACTGGTCATGATTTGTCCTGATCCACATAAACGTGCAGAGGGTGATCAAGAATTGGTAAATTTTGTAGCAAAAATTACTTGACCGTGCCATCACGGTGCTTTTTAGCTAGCATTATGCGGTGCCTCTCGCTGTATACACAAAATGCTTACGAATAAGTTAGAAGCAGTGAAAAGTGGTTAGCAGCTCGCCATGCCGCTGTCCCATTAAATAAAATATTTTAAAGCTGTTATCAGCTTCACCCACGAAGATATCAAAATATTTGCGATGAACTCATCAGCCCAGCAGTGTGAAGCTGACGAGGCTGACAGATGAAATACAGCCTTTTGTGCGACCTTCATGCAGAACGGAACTTCCGGACAGCCAAAAGATTCGCTGTTGCTCTTGTACCGCTACTAGCGCGAACGTGACTGCCATCCAAACAAAGATCCTTGACTATGGGCCCTGTGCACTGCAGTTTCAAGTAAACACGGGGCGCCACCTGGTAACGGAAGCCTTTTTTTCCAAAGAAGAAAACAAGTATATACAGCAGATTTCTGCAGGGCTGAATTATCACACATACAGGGAAATTAGTATACAATGCATGATCGCGTTTTGTTACGTTAGCAGTCGTTATTTCATTATAAATATTCCACTTACGAGTTCTGCGGGAATGCATGCTAAAACATTTTAGAAAGCACCACTTCTCTAATACAAACAGACGTCAGTACATGGATCAGCTGCTTGCGACGCCGACGTGCACAAAGCTCATACAAGCATCGGAGAAGACATAAAAACACAGAACCATAGGTGCATTTGTGCAACTGCATGCCACTTGACGTGCGACTGCTGCGAAAAAGTGCTGCGTATTCAGCAAAACGGAACGAGTGTTTTCTCTTGTAGCTCCCCGTATAGGCACCGGACACTCCAGTTTGCGCGCGACTCCAGCGCCGCCTCTCGCCGCCGCTTAGCAACTCTGGGTCGGTGGAAGCCGCGACCGGCCGTTCAACGCACGTAAAAACACACGCGCTGCGTGCGGTTCGACGTTGTGTGGCGGAAGTTTTTTTAAGAAACATAGTTATAATTGCAAGTTGCAGGGTCCGAAAGGATCAAAAGGCTGCAGGAAAGAATTAGTGGCAGCGCCGCTACTGCTGCGCGAAGGACAGCCACAATCGCGAAAGGCAGCCTGCCATCGTTCTGTACAGGTTTCTCACTCGGGCAGCCATGGGAGAATAAGCGTCGCAAGAAATGATTTTAGCAGTAAGGAAAGTCAAGGAAGTAAGAAAGTCATGACATTTTTTGTCAGTGAGAAGGAGTAAACTTATGAGTACGATTACCGTTTATGCGCAGCGCAGACACGAAGGGCCGTAAAACTAGAACGTTTGCTTTCAGTGTTCATACACATCACGCGCTGCGATGAATCGCATGCCGTCGTAGTAGTTGCATAACCCAAGGTATTACCGCTTCCGCCACAATCGCTTTATCAGCATGTAACCTTTTTTTAGCGACATTCACGGCACCGAATGGATACCAAAAGGCGGCACAAGAATATGCATTCACAGCACTTCGCGGGTGATGTCAAAAGCAATGTCAAGACGGTCAATACGCATCCCGCTTACTGCCCTAATTAGTTCCCCGAAGTGTACATAGTTCGGCCACGAATTCCAAGCGAGAGCGTGGAAAGCTATCAAAGGCAAGGTTGCATTCACTCGCGATGACTTCTTTAATGCGTTTTGCGTACTCTGAAAGTTGACGTTATTATTGTTTAAGCAGATGATGGGGAGGAGGAGGAAATACTTTTTCAAATTCCGAACAGCCTGAATAAACTGTATCACAATTAGGCGCTAAGACGACTCTAACATTACTCACAAGATAGAAGCCGAAACTAAACGGAATCTTCGTAAAGTCAACCGCCGCTCCGCAGCGGATTTTGAACTGTGTGGAACTGCGTTTACTTTGTCAACAGCTAATAACGTTAGCAATGCGTTGTTAATTAGTGACAACACCAACCGAGCTGAAGAAGGGCAACCGAAAAAGTAACTGTAGTGTGGTTGCGCGAACAGAGGAAACAAGAACACAAACACGCTTCTGTCGCGGAGCGCCGTTGTATACGCTAACTACTGACCTGAATTGGCGCTGTAAATAACCTTCCCTTGCTGAGAATTGGACTTCGCAACTATGTCTGTCCCGTCAATTTCTTTCACGGTGCACACGCGCGCTCTGTAACTTCTCGCGTACGCGAGGCCGACAGTGGTAGTTCAGCCCCGTAATTGTCTGGAAATCGCACAGAAGCACTTGAGGCACGGGGAAACCATTTGCCAGAACAGTTTTCAAGGTCTAGACACCTTTCAAAAACAATTGCAGAATCGCGAAAACAAACCGAGAGGTGCCGAATATAAGAACGCGCGGCCGCCGTGTGTCTCTCACCGACCCAAACTTAGCTCAAGCTTCCGCGGGGCGGCGCTGGGTGTACTTATTCGTCGCGCCCTCTGAGCAGTAACCGGTGCCTATAGACTTTTGGTGTCAATTTAAGTGCGCGCGCATCAGAAAATACGTTGAGCATCCCATGTAACTGCATGCTTCCATAGTGCGTATAGTCATGCCGGCAAAATGTAAAGATAGCGTTAAAACGAAAACACAAGGAACGTAAATTTTTACGCTACGCAGTGGCGTAACAGGGCAGAAACCAGCCACATGTTGGAGAACTCGCATCTACAGCTTTATTGAAATGTCTCTCAAATTTCTCAAACATTATGGTCCTGTGCAACGTGTAGTTTGTGTTCCCTCCACAGTAGGCCCAAGGAAACGAGTTGAAGGACAGCTTGTTGCGAAAATATTTTTGCTGACACAGATAATATGCACGAGCATATGCAACTACGTATACTGACATGTAGTTACAAGGGCAGTCACGTACGACTCAATCCGCTTTGAAACGGTCTCCATTATTCCAAATGGCTTTGTCATCGACGCTACGAATGCGGGGGGAACCATTCGTGTAAAATCGTAGCTACCGTTGTGCGCTCTACCATGTCCATGCCCGTGGCTATGTCAAGCAATAAGGGGTGAACAACAAGTTCAATAAACGTGTTGAGGATTTCGTGAAATATTCCTCACTCGCATCTACGTCGAAAATTATTGGTATGTTAAGTACGCGCTTACCCACACATGAACACATTCGAAGAAAAAGCATCATGCAACATTTTTGAGCTCATCCGACGGAGACTCATAGCAGCTTCAGCCCTTTTAGGTAGAATTTTGCTGCTGTTATGAATCGGCCAGCGCCACCGTACTTTCCCGCATCACTCCTCGGCTGTGCGGCGAAGCCACTGCGTGCGCCTTTCAGCCGTCAGGCGCCAGCATGTTCATTCAAGTTTCGACAAGCCGGGCCAGACGCCTCGCTTTCAACGCGCTTCAAACTCCGGCGGTTGCCAGCGGCACGTCGAGACCCGCCCAAGGACATGGAGGCCCCGTCGATCGCAGCGGAGTCCTCCTCTCTCCCCTCTCTCGGACTCAACGTGCGCCGAGGCTACCAACTGCTTACGAACTCTGGAAAGAGCGTTGTGTGTGTCTGTGATTCTCGTGGCGTGCGCAAAATGTAGAGGGAAGGCTGTTTGACCGTTACCGCTTTTGGGTATAAATAGGGCTGCGCAAGCGCTATAATCCATTCCTGTTTGAGCAGCGAATCCATGCTGTCGCTCTGCTCGAGTCCTGTATTGTAACCTCGCCCGTCGGGGCATTGTTTTTTTTTGGCTTCGGCTCACCTCTCGCTATGAAGTAAACAGTTACGTTAGCCTACGGCTTTTGGACTTCTTCACGGCTGCAACAGCGGCTGGCCGCTCGCATCATACACGCTACCACTCGTATGTCGGAGGCCACGGAGCTCGGATCGGGTGCCCCCACTCGGTCGCAACACTGCGCAGTTGTGTTTTCAAATACCCGCATCTACAAACCGGAATCTTCGGCTCTTGAAGCCGCATATACTGGGTGTCGCAATATACGCACAAACATTTCGCCGCAATTCCACACACACAACGGACATCAAATCACTTCCTGGCACCGGCAAGGCACAGTGGCGTTTACACGGGAGACATTCGCTTGTACAAGCACCGTACCGTGAAGTCGCGTCGCCGGTCTTCTCCTCACTAAGTTGTCCGCTAACTGCTGGGTTATGCCAGTTATGCCCTGAGCGGTATCTAAAGCTAAATAAATCAAATCCGCTACAGCGTTTCCGGCGCCGTTGGAACGTTATTGTGCCCTCATTTCATGCTATTTGGGGCCCTACTGCCCCACAGAACAATATTTTCATTGGTGGAGTGTTCGCACCTTCTCTCACACATGCATTATCGATTCAAGAAGGCAATGCACCCACACACGCACACTCCTGCAGCCCTTTCTTTCACCTCGTAATATGGCTCGCGTGTTTACGCTTCTTATTTTGTTCTTTCATTTGGGCGCCACCGCTGGTGTTCAGTTGAAGCCGTCGCGAAATGACAGCGCGTTCTCGCAGCGCAGAGACAGTCACACGCTTGTATACAACTGGTTTTGTTGCGATAACTCACTTTCCCTGCAGTATTGCGAAGCCTTTTCTGTTTATTAAAGTGTCGTTTGGCTGTTCGTATCGCATTTCAACCGAATAGGGGCATATCGTTCTTGCTGTTGCTGATAATCGTATTGCGCTGAATTCCATGCTACGGGACGCCGTCTGCTCGCGGAATTCCGAAGTCATGCCTTCGTTGTCCGCCAGATGGCGCTGAACACAGCCCATCAGTGACTCCACCATACCAGTGCACGAGGCCAATAAGATGTTAAATTTTTAATTTTGATTACTTATCATCAATGTCCATAAAATCGTGTTTGAAACAAAACTCGTCAACACCTGCATGTAGTTTAAGCGTTCGCTAGTTGAGGCAAACCCGAGAGGTTGGAGGACGGGAGAGCGAAGTGGTTGTGTGGTCGTGTAAATATGGCAGTTGTTAGTACGGGCCTCCCCTTTATCTGATTAGATATGCATTGCATGCATGGGCCTACAACGTTTGCCATCAGGCGCATAAGTTAAAGAATGAAGGTAAAACAGTTGCGAAAAATCATCTGTGGATCAGGCAGTGCCCGCCGTTGGTGCTCTGGTGGAACTCCCTGTGCATCGCAAATATTTCCATCGAAAATAATCATATAACAAAAATACAGCAAGATCACGTCAAGTACGAGGAAACAAACGTTCTAACGATGTTTCAGAATTGATGACATTGCCGGCTTCGCTTGACAGGCTTCTTTCATAAACCTGAAGCATTTATTTATTCCTCGCTTCTTGTGCGATCATGCATAACGCGTAATGACCTCGTGGTATTATTCTTGTAGGATAAACTCGATTACCTTCAGAGCCACGCTCGCAACAACTCAAATCAACGAGAAAATATACATACACACATGAGTAGTATTGCAGGCATAGTAAAAAACGGCGGGCAAGAAAACGGTAGCTCGCTCTGCCATGCGCATGCTGACCATTCTGGCGAAGCGAGAAAGCAAAAGAGAGGGATTAAAAACAGAGCAGACGAGCCACATGCCGCGGTGGCTTAGTGCGTATACCCAGGAAGACCCAATGACTCCCGTTGGCCGAGCATAAGAAACCGGGAACCATGGAGGAAAGTTAATGATCCGAGCTGGGAACAGCGGTGAACAAGTATCCGCACGACCTGGCTCCGCCTAGGCTGCCCACCGCCACGGGCGTAGAAATAGAAACGACCTTTTAATGAGTGTCGCCTTGCCGCGCGTTAGCACGCCCGGCTAGCGAGGCAAAGATAGCGCCCGCGCGGTAACGACTTCTCCGGGGTTGGGACTCCAGGGGCCAGGTTAAGGAGTAGCGGGATAAGCATAAACTCTGCGCTGCGCTGGTGGCGGACGAAGAGAGAAAGATTTTTGAGCTGGAACCTCGCTGCAACGGCTTCGTAAGCGACGCGGCGCTGGCCGCCGCAATCGATTATCGCCTGATCGCAGGGCTTAAGTTTGGCCACACGCCGTCCCGCCACCAACTGTTGGCGCTAAGCTTCCGAAAACAACTTGCTAGCAGGTGTCGTGAAAAGTGTACTTACCAAGTGTTGACTGTTATGAGAAAATTGCCATGTGATTCCGGCTATCCCACATGGAGTAAAAGCTCGTTTGGTAAATTTCCCAGTTACAAAAAAATGTGACCATCCTCTTCGTATTCTCCTACTGTATTCGCCGGTTTTTTAGATGCCACGGCATCTCATTCACTCGCCTTGTCCCTCCATACGGCGTTGTTGTCCGTCCACACCCCTCCCCCATTCTCCTAACCGCGCGAGCTGCGCTCTCCGCCGCTCACCCCCTCTCCTGTCCGATAGCGAACACTCTCTCGCGAGGGGCATTGGATTGGATTGGATTGGATTGGCTTGGCTTGGCTTGGCTTGGCTTGGATTGGATTGGATCGGATCGGATTGTATTGGATTTGATTGGATTTGGATTGGATTGGATTGGATTTGGGTTGTATTGGATTGGATTTGGATTGGATTGCATTAAAGTGATCATGTTGGATTGTGTTGCGTCATAGCCGCGCCACGTTGCGTCATAGCCGCGGCAGGGGGTTCACGGCACGTTTCACGCGATGGGAGAATCAACCTAACGGAAACAACAACGGAACCCCCTATGCGTCGCATCTACAGAGGGGTTCCCGCTAGGGGAGGTGGGAGTAATTTTTGGGTGTTATTATTGGTTTAGCCGCAAAGTGATTTTTATTAAACAGTTCTTGCTTATGCCACGCCTTTATCGTGAAAAAAAGGGCCTATATCGATGACACGTCATCACCCCGCTACAAGGGGAAACCACTAACAATCATCATCATCATCATCATCATCATCATCATCAACCATGAAGTCCGCGATAAGTCTTCTATGCAATGCACCTCTCTGCACTTACGTTTAGCAGTGTTCTGGTGCAGTCCTTTCAAGTTTTTCTCAAGTTGGCGTTGTCTAGCATCTTCTATTGGTGCTTCACCGCAGAAAAGTTCCGCTGCTGCATGTGGAGACTTCATTGATTTGATCTTTTCCTCCGTTGTAGGAGGTCTCTTGCGAGGCCACACCTCTAGCACTTCAACGCTTCGTAGCGCCTCAACGTTATCATACCACCAGCGTACATGAATAGCCAATCCCAGCGGGACGCGAAAGGTCTCGTTCCTCTCGTGACAGGCAGGGAGTTACACCAAAAGCGTTGGGGGTGTCTAAACAATGCTCTCACATTTAAAAACGTAAAACAGCAATCTTAAATCTGACCCTACGATACGATGAACATGATTAGGTAAGATTACTCACTGCTCCAACATGCCCTCTTATCGTCGTGCCCTTTGAGATATATCCCCCTTCTACAGCGTTACGTACAGCTTGGTTTTGTACGACTAACGCCATCAGGGCACAAAGCTGCAATGGTTTTTGTTCCGCTTTACTTCTCAATAAGCCTGTAGTTTTCTTTTGGCGCCTTTAAATACCGCAGCTGGATTGTCACGGTTAACCCTCCTTCGTCGACATCTGTCTCCTCACCCCATGGTATCTCGGGTTAACCTTCTGGAGGCTTTGATTGTACGATGCATTGCCTACCCTCAACACGGTGACAGAAGCAGAGACAGCCAAGTCATTCTGCGTCTCGTTTATATACGTGGTTGACGCTTCTCCGCACGGGCTGATAGGAGAAGTAAGTAATTCAGTGCAACTCACGAATTACGGGTCCTGCTGACACCTAAATGTGGCGCACAGATTATGTTCTTCCTTCAAGTGAAATTGATCTACTTACTGCATCTCAATAAATTCGTATATTGGGAATATGATACTACTCATCATTGTTTAACCCGCATTCGGATAGATAAAATAAAAAGGGTACTGCACAAACCTATCTGTGTTACCCTGGGACTCCCAAATTACATTCCACTCCACGAGATTCGGCTAATGGAAGTTCATACTCTACTCTCACTGCACATAGAAATCCACAAAGAAGCGCAAGAGTCTCGGCTTCGCGCCTCTAGGCAGGGAGGAGTTATAACTCCGTACACTAGTGGTAGAAAGAAATTGAGGAACCAGAAGGCTGCATTACAGAGCCCCCCCCCCCCTCCCGGGAGCAGCTGCCGAGGCCGACTGAGCATCCTATTCCCCGCCACATGAGTGCAGAAAACGACCGCGAGTGCAGAGCCCACAGAGCACATGCCACTCGCCATCCAGTGGTGCAGGAGACAGACCAGGGTTACACTCCGGTCTACACCGACCACCGATTCTGCCGTATCAGACGACGGTTTAGCCGCAACCGCCGCGTACTACGGGAACGGCCAAATTACTCCTCGCTTCCTGGGAATCCGTGGTACTGGTCATGTCGAAGCGAAAGCCATAGCGGGAGCAATCACGAACTTCACCGGTCGATGGCAACTGCTCATACTGACTGACAGCCAGGATGCAATCCACCTCTTCTGCCGCAACAAAATATCCAAGCACATTCGTAACATTCTCGAAGCACATCCAAACGCTCAACATGAGCTTTTAGTCGAACGCGGTTGGATCCCAGGTAATCATGGGATACCAAGAAATGTGGTGGCTCACCTATTCGCGCGAAACTACTTTCCGCGCGTTTGAACCTCCAAATGCGCTCCCGGAGGAATACGACCGCCCCATAGCGGCGTAGAAGACAGAAAACCCAGGCACCACAAGTTTCTTGAGCACCGCAAAGATGAAGACACACACTGTACCCCCTCCCCGCCTCTTGGTCCCGATCGAAGACACGTTGCTCCAGCCGAGCTCAAGCCGGTGTACTACGCACCCCCCCCCCTATCATCCACTACACAAAAAATAAACATGACGCCCTCTATCTGCACATGCTCCCGTCACGAGTACCCTAACCACCAACACTACATGTGGGAATGCGCAGGGATTATACTGACAAGGCATATATATATATATATATATATATATATATATATATATATATATATATATATATATATATATATATATATATATATATATATATATATATATATATATATATATATATAGACTTTCATATCCCTTGTCCTGGCACTTGGGTGGAGCCGCTCGACGCCCCCCCCCCCCCCCTTCACCGAGGACAACCCCAAAACAGCTCTAAGTCGCTGACCGCAAGCCCACGAAACGCATCGGCTGGTAGCAATCCTTACCCAGACACTTTACCACCTCCTCATTAAGATTTACAGATGAAAAGCAGTGGGAGGCCCTCCTCCAACACATCAGGGCAGTCCTAGGAAGCAACTTGTTGCAGAAGCCCCGACGCAGAAGCACTTATGGAAGGGCAAATAAAAATGTTTCTCTCTCTCTCTCTCTCTCTCTCTCTCTCTCTCTCTCTGTCTCTCTCTCTGTCTCTCTCTGTCTCTCTCTGTGCCGCGCCCTCTCTCACCCTCTTTGGCTCCAGTGCAGCGCCGAGCACCAACGCCGAACCCTCGCCACTCTCTCGTGAACCTCGGCTGCTGCCCCGCTTTCACTCTCCCTTCCCGCCTTCCCGTTCGCGTACATTTCCCGGCCCGTTTCCCAACCACCTCCTGGAAATACATGCGGGATATGTATTCAGGGGCTACAGGTAGAGATCTCGGCTGTGAAGTACAATACGTGTCAAATCCCGGATATGGTTTAACAGACTGGTTGCTAGTAAAGGACGACACCTGCGTTCAGTTTATGTCTTCCTGAAGCCGTGCTGGAAGTTGTTGAAGAAGTAATTTACCTTTGTAAAATTACATGAATTCGGGTATATAATGTGCTAAAAAATTTTACCAAGAATGAGCACTAGTCAATGAACTGGAAAGGTAGTTTTCAAGGAATTAATGTTACCTCGACCTTCTCCAAATCACGAGGGAAGGAAGAACTCTGTGAAGAGTGGTGAAAAATACTAGACCAAATTAGCTAAAGTATAAATAATGCCATGTGCGCAACATATGGCGAAATCTAGAGTTCCGTGCGGGATTCAGAGTGATTGAAAGCACTCTATTGTAGCTGCATTCCCAGCATAGATCAGCTGCGTGGGTTGAATTCTCGAGTTGGTACAATGATCACAGTAATAATGTATCTGTTGCAGGAGGGATCAATTGATTTGTTGTGTATCTGACTGATTGAGTGAATAATTTATTTTGATTATTCTGGTTTGTTTTTGGTTATATTACATGTTCAGTTACTGATGACCTGTGTCTTTATGGTGCTGAGAATACAGTCAAGCAAGCGCTGTAGAATAAGCGAAAATCCGCTCTATCCGTTTCGTTTTCAACGCCAAAATCAAATATCAGTGACGTCGGCTTCTTATTCTTGCTTCAACATATTGTTGCCCTAAGAACAAATTTTCCTGGCAAACTTTAACCAAAGACAGAAGGAAAATGAAAATGAACGGAGCCTAGCGGGCCGAAGTAAGGACGAGCGGAAAACAGCCATGTACCCCCTCACCGCCGACCCGCCGTTATCCCCTTGTCTTGCTTGGAACTCGCTCTTCCCATTCTCGTTGTCGCATCAGTTCCTGAAGCGGAGAAGAATAAAATCTATGCGCTCGATTTTTTCACCCGCGATTCATGTGCTTTCGTCATTTTCCAAAGTGCGGCAAAAATAAAAAGCACAAAGAGGTCAGGAATGGCGGCGTTCGATACGTGATGTTTTTCCTTCCGCTCTCCCCTCCCCTTCCGTACTCTCTTCCTCTCTCTCTTCCTCACTCTCTCTCTTCCTCTCTCTCTCTCTCTCTCTCTCTCTCTCTCTCTCTCTCTCTCTCTCTCTCTTAAAACACACAGCTCCACGCAGGCGAAGGGTCGATGCAGCTGAGGTGGAAGCAGAACTACCTCGCTCGTTTTTTGTGTGCGTGCGTTGTTTTTGTTGTTTTTGTTTTTTGCTTCAGGAGCTTTCACCTCGGTTCGCTTCTTGGAAACGAGCGTCCGCCCGCTCTGGTTTATTGAAAACCGCTGAAAGAATGCTCAGGAGAAGAAGGGTGCGTTCATAAAGACGCCACGGTTACCGCGTGAGGGGGCAGGCCAGCTCACTGCTTTCCTCAAATGAGCCGCTGGAAAATCACGATTAGGTAAAAAAGAACAAGGAAACAAAGAAAGGGAGAGACGGAAATGTGCATGTATATATATATATATATCATCACCATCATCATCATGACTAGCTTATCTACGCCCACTGCAGGGCAAAGGCCTCACCAATTAATCTCCATTTACCCCCGGACCCCGGTCCTGTGCTATCTACGACCAATTTAATCCCCGCAAACTATATATATATATATATATATATATATATATATATATATATATATATATATATATATATAGATATATATATATATATATAGGGAGCAATCAAACTTGGAAGATGGTGGAGAGCTCAAGAAAAGAAAACTTCGAACAAGGTAGAAACCACGATAGTTGCCCACGTTTCAGCAAAGATTCTTGCCTTCGTCAACAAGAGCTTACAAACAAAGGCAAAAATCTGTGGCGAAGGCAAGACGAAGGTAAGAATCTTTGCTGAAACGTTCGCAACAATCGTGGTTTCTACCTTGTTCGTAGTTTTATTTTCTTGTATATATATATATATACAGGGAGAGAAGGAAGGAAAGAAGGAAGGGAGATGGGGTGCATTAACAACCATCTGAACTACCTTTGAAAAAGAGGGAGTACTTTGGTGGTGATGCTACATGCGCGCAATGATTTTCAAAGTAGCTTCCTTTAAAGAGCTCACTGGTAATTTTCCTCCAAATAAATTTGCGTTTTTCAACCTTTTAACATTTAAAGTTTTTAGGTGACGAAAATTCTGCCTTGCCCGCCGCAACCATCGAGTAAAACTCTTTGCTTTTTCAGCCAGCGCAAGTTCGTAGCCTGAGCCCACCTATGCAATATAGTGGGCAAAAAAAAAGCTAAGGCCACGTGACGGTTCTCCAGAAAAAGGCAGTGGGCCTGCGGCGGCTTGCCCCGCTGCGCCACTACGGTCGGTCGCGTGCAGTAGCGTTTCCGGACGGTTAATTCTACAGGAAAGAAGTTTATCGCGCTAAAGGTGTCGTCGCCGCTATGCGCAGCCAAGGCCGCCTAGTGTTCCCCGCCGAAACTCATTAAACTATTGTCTCTCATTTTAATTACGTCAGTTCGGCCTTCATTCCCTGGTGAATCCTTTCGGGCGTTCTTTTTCTCTTTTTGACTCGTTTTCACTTCAGTTACCTCCCCCCGCTCTTTTCTTTTCTTCTGTCTTCTACCTTTATTTTCTGTGTTCCCCGTTGCGCCTGGTTGTGCCCCACCCCCGTGAAGGGAACTTTTGCGAAGCGAAAAAACCTTTGTGTAATTACCGTGCGGCGGCGACACTGTCGACGCGAGAAAAGCAGGAGCCTTTGTGCGCCTTCGCTTGCGAGATATACAAGAATAAGGGTGATTCTGAAAGGCCAAGAAGACAACAGTGCGCATCGCCGTGATGGCAAACGAACAGGCGTGAGAGATGAAGGCCTGGGAAGGGGGGACAAGGGGGGGGGGGGTCTTTCGGGAAATTAACGATTCCTTATCTTCACTAGCATGGACGTGGCGAAACCTGGCGTTCGGTGCGCTAACACATCTCTTTGTCTGTTCTGTCTTCATTTGCCCCGTCTTCTCTTCGTTCTCGCATCTGGCTTCTTGTCTCTAGTGTATGCAAGCTAGTGAGCCCTGAGTTTGCACGGGAAAACGTGGAAGGTATGCCTTCCCCGTACGTGTTGGTAATTAGCTGCCGCACGTATCTGGGTGGCCGAAAAGGGGATAGGCGGGAAAAAGCAATCAAAACTTTGCGTCCTCGTGCAGGTACTTGCGAAAAAAATAATGTAGAAGTTGTTAGTCGCTTACTAATCGAATTAATATTATTGGTGCTACGACAACCAAAATTGAAAATTTTTAGTAGTGTTCTCTTACGATTGTTAACATTAAACACTTCGTAGGAAATAGCTTTTAGAGGTGTGTTTAGTTTGTATAAAGTTGGGTGTCACGCCTGCCTAACGTTTCTTTCGGTTTCTGAACAACCATTTACTGACTCCAAGGGAGAAAATTTGATGGACAATGTGATGAAACATACGATTCGGCTCAATAACGTGTGTACGCGAAGACACCGCGCAGTGCTAAAATGCCTCGTAGTCCTTCAGTCTTCCAACGTGCGTGAAGTAAGTATCCTACATGATGAAGGCCACACCACACGCTACACCACAACAAGCCTCGTTGTTGTTTTTTCCACGTGTTATAAATGTTTACGAAAAAATATCACTTGTGAAGGTTTTTTCTGCTGGCTGTTGCACGAGACTATTTTTGCTAACGTTGCCTCAGTAAGTACGGCAAGCAGTTATTGCTCGACTGCGCGCACAGTTGAAGAAAATGGACGCCATCCCGTCCTGTGAAAGTGGGTGTCCAATGCAGCTGTTGCACACGACTACACATGCTGATGGGGGAACGTATGAAATGTTTCTCGTTGTCTCGGCGGGCTTGTCACTTGCACTCTGCTTCTCTGGCGGCAAATGCTGGGTCCTTACGCATGCGCTTGGCGTCTTGGGCGAGAACCGCTGGGTACTGCCTAGCCTAGCGCATGCGCTGGCCCTCGAATGACGTCAAGCCTCCTCCACTTTCGAGAACACTAGAGGGCGGGTTTGAGCATGTTGGTAGAACACGACAAATAATTGAAGCGCAACGGCAACGGGGACGAGCGAGTCGACAGACACAGGGCGCTATGTGTGTCGACTCACTTGTCCCTGTTGTCCTAGCGTTTCAGTTCTTTGTCTTTTTCGAGAGTAACTGCAAACCTAACCTTTACCAGAACTCGTGAGGTAAAATGGGGGGGGGGGGTTCCATTGCACACCGGCGCCTTTTTATCCATCATATGGTTTGGATGCTTGTTATGTGGTTTTTTTACACGAATACTGAGCTCTATGCTCCACGCCTGATTAGCCTGGCGCACGTGCTCGGCATCTTGGGTGATAACTGCTGGGTCCCACCTGGGTTTCCTTGTTTACAACACAAAATGTTTCCTACCAGCGATAGGCTAACAGTTTCGCTGTAAAATTTAAGAACGACTCCACCGTGCAGAAAGAATCATAAACATGAGGCCTCGTATACCGCCCGCCTACCCGCATCGGCGTTATACCGTATAGTGGAACGTGTGCCCGCTCCGTCCGAGCATAGGAGACATGCTCAGCCGGCCGTATTGAAATAGGATGGCAATATACCTTTAAGAAATTTGAGCAGATGCCGGTCGTGGTGGCTCTTTCCTAAGGCATTGCGCTGCTGAGCCCAAGGACGCGAGCTCGGTTCCCGGTCGCGGTGGCGGCTTTTCGGATAGAGCAGAAAAGCGAAAACGACCGTGTGTTTGAGATTTCAGCGCGCGTTAAAGATCCCCAGGTGGTCAAAATAAATCCGGAGCCCTCCACTACGCCCCGCCTCATCGCCTGTGTAGCGTCGGCGCGTTAAACCTCGTATTAATCAAATGAATAACTTGAGCAGATGCCTTTTCCGTGCGATGCAATTTCCGAAGACTACAGAGATGAAGGCGCCGCTCAGTTAGGCGTCTAAATGAAGTGTCCGCTCACACGTACGATAGTTAAGCTACTTCTTTCCCCATAGGCGTCCCAAGAAAGCGACGTCGGTTTATCAAAAAGGTATTGTATGCGCTCCTTAAAGTTGCTCTCCTTTATTGAAGCACCCCAGAACAATTTTCGGAGGACCACTTACTGCTTAATTTTTTCTTTAACGGACGCCTATCTCCGTGTTTACGGGGCAGCATCCCAATAACTTTACAAATAAAGGCTTAGCCCGTGACGTGGACGTCCAGTTCTCATCAGTAGCGGTGGTTTGCGCATACAAAACAAAAGCGTTAGGTATTTGTCCGTGTGAATTTGCATTGCTACATTTTTAAGGTCAGCTGAATTTTTGCGTACCTAGAAAATCGTGCAGTTTTACAGAGAGACGCATAAATAAACGCAAATGGCCCCCTTCAGAGGTCGTCATTTGCTTCGTTCCACCAATCACTACTCTTAGCACCCCTTTCACGCGCTCCCTGCAAGCAGCCGCACCATACCTTTTCTGCACGAAAAAAAGAAAAAAAAAAAAAAAAGGACGGCGAAGGGGGGGGGGGGGGGATAAGAGTTCAGAAGAACTTCTTGTTGGACGAGGTGGTGCACCTTTGGTGAGCAAACATGGGTTTTGCGCGAAAAAAGGCAACACATACAAAGAAAGAAAATATTGTGGTCGTCCCGTCCTTCCTGTACGTGTTGTCTTTCAGCCCAAAGCCGGTGTTTGTTCCCCAATGATAAAAGTTCCTTCATCAAAGTTTTCGCAGGGAGTGTGCAGAATATATTTACTGGGCCTAGTGAATATTCTCGCCTTGGGTTATCATTTGTCCCTCTTGAAAAAAGAGTGCGATATTAATCGTACAGGTACTATCGCGCTCACTATGACCTGCACCACTCATTAGTACTCACCGCTTTGTACAACCTTTGTCTGGTACCCGGTAAAGACCAAGTACGCATTATGAGCACAACGTCTTGATGAGTCAAGCGTTATACTAACGTGTATGGCCATAGTCATTGTTTTGACGACAAATTCTTCTCAATACTAATGAGCGGTGTAGGTCATAGTGAGCGCAATAGTACACTTTCGCGAGAATCAAAGTACAGAGAGTCATCCTAGTTCCAAGAAGGCGAGGACACAAGGGCGAGCAGAAAACAGCCCTCCCGGCCTAACAGATTGGAGTTGTGGAGACCGAAACCGGCTTTTGACATGTAAGAGCTATTGGCTTCTGTGCCGTGGCCGAAGGTATCAAAAGAATTCGACACCAGCAGCGAAGCTCCTGCGACAGGCGCATAGTCGAAATTGATTCTCTTTTTTCTTTGTGGACATGGCTAACTGGGCTAGAACTGGGCTGTTCTATGTGTGTGTGTTTTTTTTTTTTGCGGGGCCTAGGTTTTACTCTAGGTTTTCTGGGTCATCCAGGTTTTCCCCCACATCATATCAGCGGTCACCCATTCTTAGGAACTAAATGAGGTTGTTTTATCTTGTTTTATCAGATGCGAACCAGTGTGTAGGTTTAATTAAAATAGTTTTGTGCTTCAGCTTTGCCTTAAATGTGCCGAAGGTTTCCTTGAATGAGTCCAAGGAAGGAGGGAGCGGTCAAGGCAGGGAGGTTAACCAGGGAACTGTTCGGTTGGTTATCCTACTCAAATGAGTCAAAAGTTACCGTTCTCCCGGTGCTAGTACTATGAGAAGTCATTTTCCCATATATGTTTAGCCTCCCCGCCCATTTTTGTAGCAGAACTTTCTTGTGCAACGGTTCCGTACACGTGGGCTGAAACTCGCTTCAAAAGGCCACACATACAAAATATACGCCAGAAAACCTGCAGTGTTCGCAACGATGGTTCTTTACATTTAAAAGTGAGGATGTTGATGCATTATTGGGCGTTTGCACCTGCGTTTACTTTGGTGGAGTGATTTATTCATATGCTGGTAGTCAATTAAAGAAGAATGATCAACTGGTTTTTTTTTTATTAGCATCGATTTGCTAAACGCGCAAATAAGTCATCCTAAGTATGTCGGAAAGACTACTACAATCCTTTGAACAGATCATTTAAGAGAAACCAAAACTATGTCAGAATTAGGGCTTGTTCGCCCATTGAGCCCAGAAATAACGAGACCGCTTTGAGCCCAGGGCGTAAATCCTTCGGTTTCATGAAACGCTAACGCGACCTCTTTATAGTGTTAATGCGACTTTTGAAGCGAGTCAGATGATTTACATGCCGCTTCGTCCTCCTTCATCCGCAGTATTAAATTGCTCGAGCACCATAACGAGTCCCCGAAGTATTCCTACCAATCTGCGCTCGGTCAGGCCTTCGATAAGAGCCTCCTAATTATCGCAAAACGAAAACCCCCTCGGTAACAAACCCGGAGACAAAGAGTGGCCACATTTGAGAGCAGGAAGATGTGCATTCAAATGCAAAATAGCGCGATCAAGAGACTTGTTCTCGTAAGTTATGCCTCCTTTCTGTGTCAATCCGTAACGCTATTGTAGCTCTTATCATTGTTCCGCCATTGCACTTTTCACAGTACGAAGCTCACGAGCTGAGGTAACCTACCCATTGGGGTCCATTAAAGTAAAACGTTGGCTTGAATCCTATAATTTAGGGAGATAACAAACGATTACAATGGATAAAGCGTAATCTGTTGTCCCACTATTGCCGGCTGTTCAACAGGGAGGCATGAAAGTATGCCAGGCATGTTATGACACTCGCAAATAGGCTTTTTGTTAGATAGACTCCCTTTCTCTTTTCAGTTGTAATAGTCGCAGTTGTTAGATAGACACCCTTTCTTTTTTTGAGTTGTATTAGTAGCAGTTGTTGGATAGACTCCCTTTATCTTTTCAGTTGTAATAGTCGCAGTTGCTAGTTTTCCTTTCTCTTTTGAGTTGTATTACTCGCAGTTATTATTAATATTATTGGAAGCGGTAGTATTATTGGTAGTTGTGGTTGTCGCCGTAGCTGTTGTTTTTATTCTTAAATCATACAGCGCTGGATACATTGCAGAACAAACGAACATTTTCAGGGAGAAATAAATTAAAATTAAGTTGTGTGTGATTTCTCTCTTCCTTATCAGCCAAGAAATGTACCTACGGGTGTTGGCTACTGCGAAAATTTGCGAGGAATCCATCAATGCAAGAATGTCCCTCGAAGGGGATCTAAAATTCACCGCGGAATATCGACAGGCATCGAAAACCCAAGCTTTGAGCCAAATTTAATCTCACCTTCAGCGCGTATAGGGAAAATGTCGACGTGAATTCCCTTCGGCTCGGTACCCTGCTTGGTAAGCCTGTTCCATCTCGGCGGAAAGGAAGTTGAGTGATTATTCCGCCTCGTGTGGGTCCATGCAGCTGTGGACCTGGTACACGATACGTGGCGTGTTATGCTAACGAAGATGCGGGCGATGAATTACAATAAAAAGAAAACAAGGAAAAGACTACTTTAAAAACGTAACGAGCAATATGCAATTAATCATTTTTCTTTTTGTGAGCTCATAACCTAACTCTACATTCCTTCTCCTCCTTGATGGGGAAACACGAGATATATAGCTATTCTTATGGTTGTCCATCGAAACGGGGCGTTAATACTTGCTCCTCTTTCTGGCGACTAAAGTTAAACCAACCAAAATGTCCTGAGAAGTATTTCTATCAAGCTTAGAGAACGAGCGTTAAAGGGACCTTTTGGCTATAAAAGCAAAAATAGAGAAAAATTGTACTACACGTGGTGATTTTTGAGTCGTACGAAGCTGAAACCGAGGATGACGTCCTGGAAGCTCTGGTAACCACTTTATGCATTGCATTTCGCATTAAACTCAGTGTGCGTTTGTTTTAGCTGCAGTAAGGCGAGTTTGATTCGTCTTGGGACCAGCGTTGCGCTGCCCAATCATATCTCACCAGTATTCTCTTTACGAGACGCATAACAACACTATGAAAATGAATTTTAACACATTTAACAAAAAATGAGCTTGAGAAAGACATCTTGTTTTGGTTTCACAAAAAGCGTCATTCTTGATTGATATGAGAGATATTCTCTCGTGCACCTTTACAAGGAAGACAAACTTTTATGAAAATAATGAACTTTTTATTAAACACTGGATTGTGGTTTGCGTCTCCACTCATCATCGTCATAGACAGCCTACTCAGTTCCTCTGGTGTAGCAGGGTGTAGCAATTTGAGTATTTCAAAAAAAAAACAGCTCCGTTTCACGCGACAGAATGAAAACGCGAGAGCGGGGTGCTGCCACTTCGTTAATTTTTTTATTTGTGAAGGTTAGAGTTGCGTTAAAAGTGGGTATATGAATACGAATCAGCAAGAAAATCCACGCAGAACACGATTTTTTCCAGGTTAACATACGCAACATTGCTAGCAGGAATTTCTCTCGACTAGCTTATTGTGAGAAGTTGAACAATGCTAAATACGCGTGAGTAAGCTTAAAATATCAGTAAAAACGAGGGTAAACTTTTATACTGCCCATGGGATTTATACTGTGTTCGAAAGCCCGATTAACTGAAGATCCTGCTTCACAAATGCCTATAATATATGCACTACACAAGTACGCTTCGAACATACACTACACATACCGTAACAACCAGAGATAGCCGAAAGTGTCAGTGCTGAGCGCTAGCAACGTTTCAATCAGCCCCCTCACCTATCTTGCTGATTCGCTTTTCTGTCACTCATCTTAGCTAGCCGCTCGGCGTATTCTCAGTAGTTACCTAGAAACAAAAACTCCGGCTCATCGGCCTGGATCGGCATTCTTCGCTGAGGAGGCTTTATACAGTAGGCACTCACTCACTCACTCACTCACTCACTCACTCACTCACTCACTCACTCACTCACTCACTCACTCACTCACTCACTCACTCACTCACTCACTCACTCATCACTCACTCACTCACTCACTCACTCACTCACTCACTCACTCACCAACTCACTCACTCACTCACTCACTCACTCACTCACTCACTCACTCACTCACTCACTCACTCACTCACTCACTCACTCACTCACTCACTCACTCACTCACTCACTCACTCACTCAAAAATCAGCGCTCAACACGGGACACAGAAAAGGAGGCTACACACACATAGCGCTGCTATGTTTTTTGTATGATGTATGAACCAGCAATCCCAAACACTTCCATTTCTTCAATAACTCACTCACTCACTCACTCTCACTCACTCACTCACTCGCTCACTCAACAAGAATGTGTGAAAAAATAAAATTTGTGTTATTTTTCTCAAACGAACTAGAGGAGACCGCTATTTAAAGATAATAGTTTGCAAGGAGTTTTCCGTAACTGAAATAAGCCTGAATAACTTAATGAGTGAGTGAGTGAGTGAGTGAGTGAGTGAGTGAGTGAGTGAGTGAGTGAGTGAGTGAGTGAGTGAGTGAGTGAGTGAGTGAGTGAGTGAGTGAGTGAGTGAGTGAGTGAGTGAGTGAGTGAGTGAGTGTGAGTGCACATACACAAACGTCTAGGACAGACGGCTGCCATTTTATGTCAAATCATACACAAAATTATCAGCAATGCAGTCACCTAAAGTCCTGAAAAGTTAGCGTTGCCACCAATGTGAACGCTTATGCCAAATGCTGATTCCAGACGGGGCAAATTCAATCGAGGAGAGCACCTTTGCGCAAAGTGCGCAGTTGCGCCGCGCCACCTGCTTCAAAGTATACGAGCTCTGACGACGTTTGATACAAATCTCGCACAATAGCTGCCACTTCCAACTCAACTCCTGATTTCTTTCGTGAATCAATCAAACGCGAATTGTCCCGAAACACAAGCAAAACGCACAAACGCATTCCGCTGTCGCAGGCGAGTTTGTCGGAGCAGGCAGCGGGAACCGCCTCTTGCCAGATGGCGGTCGACGCCTGGCCGCTCTCGAGGAGACCGGCCCGTCGTGTGGCGCGAGAGAGGAGGCCTTTACCCGGCGACCGCTGTTGCACTCGGCGGCACGCTAAATCATTAGTGGCATCTCGAACTGTCATGACCGGCTTTGCAGATTAATAGCGCAATTGGCTGTGCCGGCCCCCTTTCCACTCCACTGGTTGGCTACTGGATTACTTCGGGACGTCAGCCCGCGCACGGAACATGGCCCTGCCAGCCGCAGCAGCCTCCCCGCCCACACCAAGACGCCCGAAAAGCCGAAGCGACGACGCCCACTCGCGTCTGCGTGCTGCCAACCCGGAGGCTATGCACGACCCATCCCGACATTTCACCGATCTCATATGCGAGAACTTTTCTATTTTAAACTTCTCTCCTATATTCGTCTTTTCCCGCGGTAAAGGTTCCCGATTCTCGGGCTTTCACATGACCTGGTGGGTGGTGCGGCCCCTCTAGCAGCGCTGCTTTCAGGTTGACGGGCAACGAGCTTTCACAAAGCGCCGTGTCGCCGCTCTGGTTCGAAAACTTAGAAAATTGTTTCGGACGTGTTTGCAAGCAGGCGCGCAGCTACGCAGCGAGTTCAGATGTGGTGAAAGCCGCCACTCGATGCGAGCCATATTGAATGGCTATTTTGACTCATTTTAAACAGGGATATTCGAAAAGCGTCGCCATAGGTGGACTGACGCGTTCCTCGGTGGACGAAAAAGGTAGATATTGGAGCAGGTGATTCGCAAAGCGTTTTGTAGCGTAAGCTACACTGGCCGAGGTTGAGCAGTTTCGCGTGGACCTTGAAGGGCCGTCCTCCGCAAGCACGAGGAGTATTAAATCGGATCGGATCGAATCGGATTGAATTGGATTTAGATTGGATTGGATTAAATTGGATTGTATTGCATCGGATTGGCAATCCAATCGAACTGGAGTACGGGTGTGTAGAGAATTGGTTCTGCACATTCGCCGGTCTTCGGATTCCAGAGGAGGGACGTCATAGCCGCGGCAGACGCACTGGCGCCGGCGCGTGCCCAGCTGTGCACCTCCGTTGCGCAGTAGCCAGGTCTGACTGCGCCGGAGCCGCTTGATCGCCGTATCGCGTGGCTCCTGGAGAGCCGTGCTGCGCATGCGCAAGGAGCAGTGACTGGACTGGACTGGACTGGACTGGACTGGACTGGACTGGACTGGACTGGACTGGACTGGGTTGGATGGGATTGGATTGGACGGGAAATCGCTTTAGAACAAGTTAGCATGATAATAAGCTAATCCGAGACAACCAGGAAACCTAAGAATAACAAGCTGAACCTTAGCTCACACTACGTATATCCTGGCATAGCCGAGCTAAGCCACTGCTAATTTTTATTTCAGAGCATTGTCTTTGGCGACGAACGTGGGACACACGCAGCGTTATAGAAGTACAGACATATTTTCTCGATGAGCCCACATTGAAATTCTCAGCATTTAATAATGGTAACTATTGCAGCCATCATGATACCATACCCTCGGCCGACCCCTGGCGCCCCTGGTCACATGAACCGTGGCTGCATGGTTACGCCCACAAGGAGAACACGCTGCCGATGCCCCGAGCCCCTGCTCAGCAAGGAGGCACGGCCACAAGGTTTCACAAGAATATACAGTGTGTTGCGACGATAACTGGAACACTTTAAAAAATTTTCCTGAGCGATCCGCCGCTCTGTTCACGCTCAAACTTCACACAAAGGTCGCATTTTGTGGTCTATTTTGTTTGACACCGGGAACAACAACGGTAGTTACCTGTTTATTCTAAAAATAAATAAAAACGATTTTCGCCTATGGGAAAATGGCGGCGATTTGGACGTGCGAGCCCGAAAACCGGGTTTTCTGATCGTCTGTTAGCTCATTTCTAGGTGCATTTTCTGATCGTCTGCTGCACCATTTGGCTCCGTACGTGAATCCCAAACATGCGTTTCATTCTGCAGGTGGTTCCGTCGTTCCAACATCAACTTGCGCTGGCTCGCACGTCCAAATCAGCGGCCATTTTCCCATAGGCGAAAATCGTTTTTATTTATTTTCAGAATAAACAGGTAAGTACCGTTGTTGTTCCCGGTGTCATACAAAATAGACCACAAAATGCGACCTTTGTGTGAAGTTTGAGCGCGAACAGAGCGGCGGATCGCTCAGGAAAATTTTTTAAAGTGTTCCAGTTATCGTCGCAACACCCTGTATGTCGGCACTACTGCCTAGGAAAACCGCGCTTCCACAAGTGTGGCGTGGTGGACCGCTGAGAAGTGTTCCATTTGTACTTGTCGTGGATTGCCAACAGGCTAGAAAGTGGCCTGTGCTGCAAAAACTATCGTTGTTTGTAACTCTTAAAATTTATTTTAACGACATAAAAGTAAAGCTGATGAAAAACCACTCCAAAAAACTTTCAAAAGCTTCTTGCCACCTGAGTAAAAAAATATTAAACCCAGTTTCAACCAGTGCGAAATGGGCTGCAACAGCGGGGCTGCGGGTTGCCCTCAAAAAATTACGTTTAGCCACGGCTTTTCTTTAGCAGCTTGTAGTATCCGGGGGGTTTTGGTTTCGGTTTCGGTTTGGATGTCAACTGATTTTACCACCAGGGGGCTAACCCCAGGGCATATATATAACGTCACTGAATAAATCATTCTCTTTTGGCTTGACTCTTCTACTCGAGCGTACGTCTCCTGCTTCGCCCTTCGGGACCGTCGCTGACGTGACACCACACAGCTAACTTTCATATAATTTGTTTTTGAACAGTTCTGGTAAAAAAAACATTTACAGCCGTTGTCTGTAGCCATACCCCCTCCGTAGATGGCCTTGTATTGACAGCAGACAGTAATTCTGTAACCTTTACAACTTCACTCTAAATAAACTGGCCATGACAAGTAAATAAAACTCGAAATATGTAGAGCCGTCTTAGGGGCTAATTTTACGATAATATGTTTTGGGATATTTTGCATGGCACAAAAGTTAAGGCCATGTTCTGTAATCATACTCCCTCCATAAATAGCCTTGCTTCACTGCGCAACAAGCAGTGTGAGAAAGCCAAATTAAAAAAAAAAACAAGCTTACACCTGTATTTGTTTTTATAGCTTATTAGCGTTTGGGTTTCGGCTAGTTGGTAGTGGTAATCCATGACTTCGTGTAGCGCAGAAAAACGACAGAGAACACAGGGAGGCGACGGGCGCTTGTGCCCGTCGCCTCCCTGTGTCCTCTGTCGTTTTTTTTCTTTGCGCTACACGAAGTCATGGATTGTTTTCATAGTCGGCTTCACGCCTAAACGCATAAGCACTTGTAGAAAGACATTATTAGGGTCAATATAAGCCGTCGTATATCAAAATATGAAGGCCTTAGGACCTGATTTTATTTTTAACGAAATTTTTCGGTTCCCGGACCCGGTTCTCGCGGTGCGGAGAAACCTGCTCCGTTGGGAGTGTGACACGATACCAGGACAGTCTGTCGTCAAGCCCAGCTTTAGAACAACTTTGCTGTTAGAATGTAGCCCCTGGAGTTGCCTTAGTTGTTAGATGCCGCAAGAAAGCAAGCCTCAAGCCAGGCCAAGTAAGAAAGGGACGCTGTCAGCTGATATAGCAGCACCCATGATGGCACGCGGCTACAGCAACAGACTTTTCTTTAGAATAAATTGCTATAGAACTCTGTGCTCACTACATTTGCCACTACTGACCGCTGTTACACAGTAACTAGTTAACTGCATTTGGCAAGGCAGTTGTTGTCAAAGTAGAAATTTCGGACCTTACATTTACCACGTCATGAAATTTCAATGTATGCCGAAACGGCAGTACGAACTTCGCCTGTACACAGTCCTTGTGTCACTATTATACGTGCTTCACCACACAAGTGCGCACGCACACGCACGCACGCACGCACGCACGCACGCACGCACGCACGCACGCACGCCCGCCCGCACGCACGCACGCACACACACACACACACACACACACACACACGCACGCACGCACACACGCACGCACGCACGCACACACACACACACACACACACACACAGCAACGCCCCCACTTCTACCGCATCATCGTCTTGACCATCATGATGTAATCTCAATAATGATAACAGCCTAAATAAATAAATAAATAAATAAATAAATAAATAAATAAATGAATAAATGAATGAATGAATGAATGAATGAATGAATGAATGAATGAATGAATGAATGAATGAATGAATGAATGAATGAATGAATAGCAATCGTCCTCCCGTCGCCACCATCAAACACCCTTCCATATATGTATACTGCAGAGCTAAAGCCCCTCCTAGACACTTTCAACCGCTCCTATCTTGCGCTGTCCCAATTCATTCCTTGCACCAAATAGGCTTATCCGATTCCTTCATCGAATTACCTCTCTTTGCCTGCTACAAGTCCCGCCTCTCAGCAGCTATTCGCTGCCCTGACGGGGCTGCAGTTGCCAGTTCTCCGCCTTTCGTGCTCGGCTTTCGATCGAAGCCACAAGAAAGCAATAAGGCGTAGGAATAGAGTAGAAATGGTGCATCCGGAAACCATTGTAATGTAACGAACACCAGGCTACGTTTGTCACTGAGAATACAGGTGCACAACAAATGCGAACTTCCAGGCCTTACTTACGGAGCAGAATTATGGGGACTTAGTAAACGCTTCCGACGAACACTTCAGCCAGTCCTACAAGCTGCACAAAAAAGAATGCTAGGAGAAATGCCTACAAATGGAAAGCGACTGTATTGGATAAGGAAGAAAGCTCGTTTCAAGCATCCCAATTTAAGTAAAAGGTATATTCACGTAATGTTCAATCCCCACAACATTTCTTCTCTATTAAGCAGTTCCTGAGCTTTGTATTATTCCCTCCATTTAATCTAAAAAAATATGCCTGCTGTAATCTTTTTCGTGGAGAGAGAGAGAGAACGATCTTTAGTAAAACTGGCGATGTCAGCCTAGCTAAGCTGCCTGGCTTCCTACGCCAGATGAATGCGACGAGAATGATGATTATAATGATGAAGAGAAATACACAAGATTTTAACTATTTACAAAGTCTGATAAAGACTTGTGTCTTTTAGGCAGGCCAATAAAGCTTTCGTAGCTCAAGCGGCACGTTTGGAAGAATTCCAAGGACCTAATACGTCCCTCAGTTCTAGTCCTACGGAGAGCGTTCGAGTCTTGTGGATGAAGTAGTTAATTATTAGGCATAAATAGAGTTTTAGATAACTCCAAACATTTCCCATTTCCACAAGGTTTTCTCTTGTGTACTTTGCGAATTGTGTTCACGAGAAGAGCGATCGTTATCTGCGTGTGGCGTAGCTCAGTCAGGGAGCTGCACAGAGCCTATGTGGCCATGAAGTTCGTGGCGCTTGAGATGCGATAATGAGCTGGCCATAAGTAAGGCGTAATTAGTACGATTAGGCTTGCCGGACTAATGTGGAGACCTTTTTATTGCTCTTTTTTTCGATGAGCCAAAACAGAGTAAGGCGCAGCCGCAGCTAATTAGATCACCTATTCGACAACCTACAGGCAATCCCCACTCTGTGCTTTCATCACCACTATACCCGATGCGGCCACAAAAGACCCAGCTATGTTCGCCATGCTGGTATTAGCATAACGGCGTGAGTTCATAATGAGCTCCAGTGATTTCCGAACATTAGCGAGCAGCGATAGGGAAAAAAAAGTTTTCTTCGTTTTTCTTTTCTTTTTTGTGTGTGTGCGGTCATCGCCAAACACATTACATGTGAGGATCTGACAGCGTTCCTAAAGCAACCGGGGAATTTATTCCTGTTTTTTTTTACTTCTTCGAAACGGGTCTTTTCATACGCGGCGAGCTGCCTATTACTCTCACTCCTAAATACGTGCACACACTGCGTGTTTCAGAAGTGAATTTCACCCGCGCGTAAGGAGCAAAGGATCAGAAAAGCGGCGGCAGTTTCGAACGGCGTCCGAGTGCATTTGCATAAGCGTGCTGGGGAGCGGGTATTTTTTAAGCCGGTCGTCCTAATTAGCTGCCCCCCACGTGCACCGTTACAGTGCATAGACGCACACAGGAGAGGAAGTGAAGGAGCCCCGCCGACGTGAGTGCTGAAGTGATCGCGAGAGCGGCGCACTTTCGGCGGCGCGCGACGTTGTCACTCCGGTGGGCCGTAGAATAGACAAGGCAGACTTGGGGGGATTAGGCGGTCTGCAGAGGGCGCGCAGTAAAGTAAAGGGGAATCTCCCGCCGGAGAAGTGTCTAGAACTCTGCAAAGACATCCAGGAAACGCGACCGTAATCTCGTCCCAGGCCGAGCCACGACAGGAAGATGGCGAGGATGAAGGAAGCGCAGGAGCGGCGGCTGCGGACGCTCGTGTTCTCCCATGGGTGCAGCTAGGACGCGGATGGTGAGCGGCCGTTATCACGGGGCTCTCGAAAATAGTGAAAAGGCGCTAACACCGTGTTCCATGGATCAATTGCGTAGAGCAGTGTCGAATGGGCCCTTTTAGCTGATGTTGTGCCAATGTCCATGAGCCCGTGTTGATACAGCCCGATCCACGTTGAATACAGGGAATACTGCATTAGGTATTACTGAATACAAATGCAAAACAACGTACGATACCAAGAAGTGTTGTGGTACCTAACTTATTATAGTGCATCCTTGTCGCATGAACGCAAAAAAAAAACGTTCTAGTGCACGGAGATTTTTATGTTGAGCTACCCAACTTAGATTTGCTTGGCTCCGAGCACAAGTTTTCATGGTTCGTTATTGGAATGTAGGTACGAAAACATGAGTTCGAACTGCATAACTGGCCGATTTCCCTCTGACGCTACCAGCTACTGATAGCGTGGACTCGTGTCGCCCATCTTAGATGCCCCTGACATGTCTCTGTCATGTAGTTATCTCCCAGAGACAAGCTGTAGCCAAGAACGGGATACATCACTTGGTTTTTATGAAACTATCCGAAGTAAAACAAAACCATAAAGGCAAGACCGCCACGCAGAAGTTTTTCAGTACAGCCTCTTATGCTGTACGAAGCAGTAACAAAGAATGGCTGATAGCACACAAATAACAAATTCGTTCGCTCTAATAGAATTCGTTTTGTGCGCTATTGCTTAGCAGGCACAATGGAAAAAAATGTAGGCCATGATGCCGCATGATGGTCACACCCAGCTACCTTCCGTTCGGTGAAACTAAGAAGATGGCGTGCCTACAAGAGACAAGAATTTTAAAAAAAGTAGGGGCCTGAGTTCGGTGCCAAAGTTTCGAAAAGCAGACTTAGTCGTCGTCGTCGTGTGTGTGTGTGTGTTGCAGAGAGCTTAGGTCACACGCCTCGTGGATGAGGAGATCATGCTAATGCTGTCGGGATAAAAACAGCCAAGGAGCCAATTTACGCATTCTACTTGGAAATTCTTTTTAGATAAATGACTAATACCCGCGCCACATACAAATCAAGAGGTGGCGCAGAACCACAGTTTCGAGAGAGCTGGCGGGTTTCATCCGGCTTGGTACGGCGCTGCGTCTTCGAGCGGCGGGCTGAATCCCTCGCTTTCGCTTTCATTCCTCCCTCGGATCCACGAAGCGAGGTGTAGTGTCGGCGTGCACTGAGACGGACGGTGCAAGCAGAAGGGAAAAGGAAAGAAGGGTGCGCGACGTCGGGGAAGAAGAAAGCCTCTGCTGGCTCAGCAACGGCGGCTCAGAAACGGGGTGTTCTCCCCGGACACACGTGCACACACACAGAAAAGAGATGAAAGACGTTTTGATTAGAGCGAAATTGGCTTTGCCCGAATATGGGTGGCCGTAGCCGCGGGGGGAGAGCCTCGGCTGGCGCTCATCTCGTATTCACGGCGAGCCGCAAAGAGAGGCCGCCCGCAATCGCCGCCTGTTCAGACAAGACAATCACCTTGTTGTTTCTTTTGTGACCCTTATTACGCACATCTTTTTTTCGCTGTTCGTCCTCGCGCTTTTTTTTTTGCGCTTACTTCTTGTTGGTTTATCTTTCCTGCTTGGTATGTTTTTTTTCACTCAGGCGGAAAATTCGCCTTACTGTGGTTTGCTCGACGGTCAGGCAACTGAGTCGTTCCGCGCTCCAAACAAATTACCTGCGAAAGAAGTCCAGGATATTCTTTTATCACCTATGTGAAACAAGCACGTAGTTCGTGCCTGCCCTTTTTTTACGTTTTTTATATGATTTATGAGACCTTTTCTTATTACCTCCTACAATACCGCAAGCTTGTCCGGTACATTGCGGAGGGGTCTGTGTCGCCTTCGTATGCAACAGGGCTCGTGCCATCTAATCAGCGCTCGGGGCCTTTCGTCAAACACAGGAACGTGCTGAGATTCGCCGCAGAGCCCCCGGCACACGCCACTTGCCAAATAAACCTTCGTTCTCATACGTACAACCCGTGCAAACCTGCATAAAAAACGCACCAAATGCCGCGTGGAATTCGGCATGATGCACTGCAGATAGCTGTCGGAGACAGCGTACTTTCACCTGTCTGGCGCCTCACACCAAAAGCTCGAGGAAACCTTTTTTTGAAGGAATTTGCCGGGGATCACACGAAAATTTAATACAGTCCCGAACGAATGGTTGAGTTAAGCGCCGTTTCCAAAGGGCTACGAAGTGAAAATCGTTAAAATCTTAATATATATTACCACAGGAGAGTTCACGTGTTTTATTGATCTTCAACAGTTCACCAAAACCACGTACCTTTCAAAGTAGATTACAAAATGTGCAGCCAGAGTGGCGGCTCTCTTTTTTGGATCCTGAAAGCTTCTTCAGAATAACTTGGCGACGCGTCAGCCAAGATTGTATTCGCATGTAAATGCAACGTGGCACGCCGCCACCAAAACAGATCAATTCCTTGACACGCATCGAACACATCAAACAAGAGGCTTCGAAGTCCCCCTCAGCAGCCGCTTGCCAGGACCCTGGCAGCCGTCCGTGGGCTGCGTCAGCTGGAAGGCTCCGCAGATATATTTAATTAGGCGGAGAGCTACCGTGCTGTATAAACAGACAATTAAGTGGATTAGGCGAAGTGGCTGACAGCAGGTCTACGCAACCCAGGATTCTTGGAGCTTCACTAAATCTACTTTCCGTGCAACGGTGACTGGAAGTTCGTGAGCTCAGCTTTTTTTACGATTTGCTGGGTGTGATGCTCAGGTACCTTCCCTCTCTGACTAGTCTACTGAAGTGAGCAAATAGAAAGATGAAGGAAACCAGTGCGACGAATAACATGTTAATTTTAGTCATCGATCTCCAATCAGTTCTAGCGCTCGGCCAAAAGAAGATTTTGTGCAGCGCCTCAGTCCCAAAGTCGCATTGTGTTTTTGTTTAGGCGAGTTCGCATTCGTTCTTTTTATGGCTTCTGAGAACTGATATTCCGCAGAGGGGAAACAAAACTACAAGACGTTGTCCTATTTCGCAAATTATTTCCAAATAATTTTTGTATTCGTTTAAACAAAATTGGCAGTTCCAAAAATCTATGACGGTGATTTCCATAAATTTGAACGAGTTTAATAGATTTGAATTCATAAAGATTTATTGCATAAAAAGTTTAAAGGACCCTCCCTCCCATCGTTGTAGAGTAAACATTACGCCTAACAAACCCAGCTGCTGATATCGTACGCTGGCCTATTGTGCTTTCGCGTGCCTGTCCGAAGAGAGATTAAATCCGGGAAAACCCTTTTCTGAAGGGCATTTACCCTGCAGTCAAATTGTACACCAGTGTATCAAAATTTGTTAGGGTGATCTTACCCTAAGACTTGGGATGAAAGTAAGCCTCGATTCATCACAACGTTTTGTATGACAATGCTACGTAACAGGGAAGATTTACATTTTTACAGTACACTGAGAGAGAGAGAAAAAAAACGCCGATCGCAAAATATTTAAATATATCCCACATTTGCTTCGACACATAATTCCAACGCAAAAAAGGGGGGGGGGGGGGGGGGTTGGAGAGCGATAAGGTTGTGATTGGTAATATGCTGGCATACATATATTTGCATTTGAACGCGTATGGGAAGGAAAAAAATTGTGCTCTAAACGGTGATTTCTCGTGCAGCACTAACTGCAAACAATGCTTTGCCATAGCGAGAAAGTGAAGTGCGCGTACTCTATTTCCATATATATTGAACCCACCTACTTCAAAAGGAAACATTCGGTTAGGCCAGCATTTCAGGAAGCCACGAGCAGCGCATTTCGTTTCCTAGCGTGCACCCGCGCGTGAGTTTTGAACGAGCCAAATGGCCGAATCAAACTGATGTTGCCGCCGGCGGCAGTTTCCCTCTTTTCGCAAAAAAAAAAAAAAAAAAAACGATGAATGAATTGTCCTATAAGATGGCCGAGAGACAATGACTCACGCTTGAAAAAAAGGTGGGTGAAGAAACAAAATAGCAGAGGAAAAGGGAATCGGGAGAAGACGGGGGACAGAAGGAAAGAAAGCAGGAGAGCTTTTGTACAAAAGAAGTTCAGGAGCGTGCCGTGCTCATCTGCAATGCATAAATCACAGGAAAGCGAAGTTTCGAGAAGTGCTGCGCGCAGCGACATCGCGGCGTTCCTTGCGACGTATGGAAGGAGGAAACGTCGTCCCCTGCCCTCTTCGAGTGTTGGCCAAGCTGCGGCACCATCCACACCCACCGGCAAGAAGAAGAACGCTCCCGTCGAACGGAGCTGCGGCAACGACACACCGGCGAGACGAAACGCGAAGCAAAGGCGGGTTAGCTCACGCAACGAGTGACAATACCTTTTGCTCTTTCTTTAAGAACACGATGGGAACTCCCAGACGGGGCGAGACGTTTCAAATTCCGGGGCTTCCTCAGTTTTCTCCCCACCACATCTCCTCGCACGGTGAGGAATTCGCGTATCAGGAGCTGCCATTCCGAGAACTCGCTCGCAGAAATCAAATAAAAAAAATCAAAAAGTACAAAAAGAAACACAGGCACGAAAAACATCCCCTCGAAGAAAGTAAATACACAAACCTGTCGTAGCAAAAAAAAAAAAAACGAAGAAGAAGGCTCAGCACGTGTCTTCTACACAAAAGGTAAGTACAAATACGTGTTGACCCCAAAAAAATTTACTCTGCGTATGCGTGCTACACAGACAGCGTTCGCTATAACATGATACTTTTTCTACCAGCTCACGCTTTCGCGATTTTTGTGATCCTTTTGAAGGCCTTCTCCTCCATGACTGAGCTTGAGATCCAGCATACACGTGGCCTCCCGAGGGGCTTTAGGACACACACAGAATGTGAAGAAAAAGTGGAGAACGGTGATGTCCTTCCGAGATTGTCGTTGCTGGCGACTTTGACGTCGGTGTAGTTTGAGCCACCTTTACATGTAGTTCAAGTAACCGCTAGCAAAACAAAAAATAAACAGACTTATGGGCTTCGCGTCTGCTTCCAAGCGAACTGCTCCTCCTTTTACATCGCAAAACTTCTCGGGGATTCTGGAAATTGTTGTCTACACAGCTGTCGCCGACTGCACATCACGCACAACAAGCACCATCAAGCCATTTTGATGGATAAACAATTACGGACTATACCTGGAAGAACAATGCAGAATAGAAAATGTCATTTCCAGCTTCGCACTTGCTTCATAAATATATGCACACCGGACGACGCGGGATGCTAAAAAAACACACAGAAACAAACGTTCTGACAGGGATTTGCGCGTACCACGCGCTTTTGCTATATTCAACATTACTCACTGTTGCACTCAACTTTCCCTGGAGTCCTGTCCTTTCACGCACACAAACACAAGCTGGTGCTAATTCACGCGTTTGCATAAACAAAGTTGCTACATTGTACGCACGTGTGAACTTGATTACTGCAGGGTGAACAGGCACTTCGTTAAAGCGTCTACGTAATGGTAATAAACAAACCAGGTAGGCGGAGAAGGGATGTTACATTGTTGCAACGCGCTTCTTGCCATTTCCTGTCAACATCGCTGTCAGTTTAGCGCCTCTCCTGTTGACCAGCTAACCCAACGCCATGTCCCCTAGGTAATGAGCGCCTGCGTCAGCGCGCGTTAAAGAAAAAAATATATATACATGCATATACACATATATTGCATACAGTAGGACCTCGTGAATTGGAAGATATTCGTATTGAGACGATTTTTCATTATCCACGTAGCACACAAATCAGAAAAAGAATGAAGCGGGGAACTTCATGTAAAGAATACCTGTTTTATTTCTGTCCCACGCTCTCGTCAAAGCAATCGCAAACACGTAATTTTCATGTTGCGTAGGCGGTAGCCCGCAAGCGCATTTGAGCAAGCTTGTTAACTTTGTTGGACCTTTGTGTTCCGCAAAGCTGTAGAGAGAGAGAGAGAGAGAACAGCATTTAAAGGCGCGATATATTCTCACCATTGAGGTGGTAAGAAAGTGGCCATGCCGTTGGCATCCGGTTCGCGACGGCGCTAAGCATGGTAGCCTTGGGCGGGATAACAAATTGTTCGAAAAGTCGCGAACGGAGCACTCGTATACGCCGGTCATACTTGCATGTAAAGTTATTGGACCGATTGGAAATGTGTCATGTGACATGTGTGAGCTTCCGGAATTATTAAACAGCAACATGTACCTTTGCTTTTCCTCTTACCAGTTTTGTCAGAATCTAAAAGCCCTGATGAATGTTCCTTCCTCCTCATGGGACTTACAACATGTCTCAACACTTGAGTAGCAAGCTGAACGATATGATATTTGTTAAGAAATGGTAGAGCTTGGTTTGGATCCTCAGAACATCCTAACTGGCAAAAGACCTCCCGCTTTTGAGATCCCTGCTCAGCCACGCATGCACCTTGAATTAAGGGACAAAATCACTGCAATAGACACGCGCTGAAATAAACCCGTGTACAGACACGCGGATACAGACGGGTGCTGAGAAAAAGTACCCCTATGATAGACTATTGACAGCTCTCGCTGTGAAACGGGTGCGCATATCCTCGAGATTTTTTTACCTTTCCCGCGGTGCCTTGGGAAAACAAACAGCTGTGGGAGGAGTATTGATTGAGCAGCGTTAGCAGAAATATCACGTAGGCGACGGATGGGAAAATGAAAGATCAAGCCCGCCGGAAAGAAAACAAAAATAGAACAAATGTTTGCTGGGTGAGCGGAAGGGGGCGGGTCAGGAATGTCCAGCCGCCAGATTTGGGGCGGCAAAAATGAGAAAAACGAGCACTTCTGCTCGCGTTCATTTTTTTCCCTCACTTTATTGCGTGTTTGCTTTTATCTAAAATGCAGACGTGCGAAGGATGAAAGGATGAAAGTGGGGTGACGGCAAGTTCTCAGCAACGTTCAGGACTTGAAGCGGGCGGTAGCTGCAGCGCCAGCGCGCACTGCTTGTTGGTTTTCCAGGAAACATGACACCTACGCTTTCTTTTAAAGAAGCGTACATGCCGCGATAGCAACAAAATAGCTCGTGAATATGTCATAACACCTGCCATTCTGCTTGTTATTGCTTATAAACTTAGTTTGTGCTTGCTGCGTAAGCGTGCCGCAGAATTTGAGGAATTTCATTCTCCTCCGAATGCACTTCCTACGGCTTGGTTGCTTGGCTTTTACTACGACTTTTTCTCCTGGAGGTACACGGAGCATGAATAGAGCGTCGTCTGTTAGCTGAAAGAAATTGTGTTATGGCTTACAAGCGAGGAGAAGAGGAGAAAATGGACATCTTTCTGAGACGAGCTCGTGGGCGAGAGATGGTGTATGCCGTTCGAGGGTCCTCCTTCAGTCGCGATGTCCCGCTCGTTGTAGGCTGCTTGTGGTAGAGCATGCCAAGATTGGGAAAGAAGCTGCAGGTAATGCAGTAGATTGGGGTGAGGTGAATATGGTAGAAGAGGTTGGAGAGTGTGGGTAAGACATGGTCTAGACCACGCAGAGAGGGCTCGCTGCGGCTCGAAAAAAGTGAGGTGGGGGGAGAGAAGTGATATGCGGCCGAGTATATAGTTGCGACCTGTAGCTTGTGAGTTTATGATAATCAGGATATATGGATTGTTTGTGGTGTCGGCTAAGGTGATGAAAATTTCGTTAGCGGGGTCTGTGGCGGCCATCAGTTCATTAGCCTGGTGAACGATCACCATGGCTGCGTGGGCAGGCTTGTGAGCGTAGCGGGCGCATCGCCATGTTTACTCCTCAATAAACCCGTTGTTTATCGCCCTGTAGACGCTAAAATGGAGAAAAAGGTTCAGTTGCAGACAATACAGTAATGATTCTTTAAGACGACTTCATATGTTTTAAAATATCGGTTAAGCCATCCTATTTTTTCGCCGCGCATTTACCTCCTACAAATGCTATGTATTTGCACTTTTTATCTCGAAAAGTTCCTTCTGGGACCCCGGATATGTAGAAATGTTGAGAAAGAGAACACAAGGCAAAGTCTGCTACAGGCAGATGATAAGGTCTGAGTTCGAACGCTTAGCTCCCACTTTGTGCCGAACGCTGTCGTGAACGGCAAATTTACGCGGTGTACGCGCAGTACGAGGCTGATGTCCCCTTTACCGGAATGCCGTACGTCGCCTACATCGTTGAAATAACTGTGGGCGACGCAGCTGATAATTCGGACGACGCGGAGCATTAAGAACTACCAACAACCGCAGAAACAAGAAACATGCTGCACCTGCTCTTCAACATCATCATCATCACCGCCAGCAGCTTGCCTACGCTCATTGCAGGGCAAATACCTCTCCCATAGGTCTCCAATTATTCCGGTCCTGTGCTACCTGTGACAACTTTTACCCGCAAACTGATTGATTTCATCTGCCCATCTAACTTTTTGATAGGTGTAACATTGAGGGACAAGAAGATAGCGGAGTGAGTCAGGGAACAAACGCGTGCTAAGGACATATTAGTAGAAATTAGTTAGAAGAAATGGACGTGGGCAGGACATGTAATGCGAAGGCAAGATAACCGTTGGTCATTGAGGGTAATAGAGTGGAGTGGATCCCTAGAGAAGGCAAGCGAGGCAGGGGGCTGCAGAAAGTTAATTGGACTCCGCAACAAGGCAGAATTTAGCTGTGGGGACCTACGTTTGATGTGATGCATTGAGCAGCTCGAGAATGCCTTTCTGGGACGAAATGCATACGCGAAATAGGCGAGCATCACGCAGTTTATTCTGCCGCAATAATAAGGATCTGTGTTTCGTACGAATTACTTGCTTTAAATTCGGAAGCTCCTGTGCACCGCGGAGCTTTTGTTACGAGCTTTTCCATCAGCGACCTGGCCACAAGTTTTCGGCATTTTGTTTACCTTGAAACTCCGCCTTATCCCGACATTTTCAGTGCCTTTTACGATTTAGAGTTTAGGATGGATTGAAATTTCAACAGAACAGCACTTAGTTTACATTGCAGCTGGTTCAGATGTTTCTTGAACAATAAACATTACACTGCTGGTAATTTCTTGCCGCCTCCAGCACGTAGTTGCATTCGTTCAATGAGCAACGCTTTCATCAAAGCCTCCAGGCCTTCATCACAAAAATATACAGGTGTGACTCAGCGACATGCATTTAATGGCGTTAGCACTAGCGCTTTCTTCTATCGTATCATTTTACACTGCATTCCGCGCTGCTTCGTGCGTAATGCTTTGACAGCGCAAATTGCTTTTACGGAACCCCGATTATAGATAGAAAAGACATGGAAAACTGGTGGTCTTTTGGGGAAGCAGAGTTTCGAATAGAAAAGAATACAGCACTTGCGAAGCTTAAGTGCGTGCTAGATGAGTTTTTCTGGCCCGGGAAAGTCAGAATAACTCCAACGCTGTTGGTATTCGGTTCGCAAACGCTTTTTGTAAAAAAAACAGCGTAATCTGTGCCCGATGCTAAAACCGTTTTAAAACACAAAACCTCGCCCACCAATCAGCCCACTGGTGTAGGCTATTGCCGTTATCTCTACTATAATGTACTGAGGCTGGCTTCAGGGGATGGGAAGTTGGGAACGATATTGCAACGTTGCGTTTTCAGTTTCTGAAGCCCCACGCACGCGTCCCAGCGTATACGGAGGAACAGCGGCGTCGTTGTGCTCTGAACGGTATTCTGCTGACGCGGCCCTGAATTAATAGAGCGTCTTTTAGCACATGGGAACTGCAAACTGCCTCACGTGAGAAGCGGGGATTTCCAACCGTGATGAGGATAGGCTTCGAATCTAAGCGGGAAATTATTCAGACGAATCATTTCGCGCTGACCTAAGGACTTGGAAGAACCAATCAACGTTTTACTGCCTGGTGCTGCCGAGATCAGCATTCGTTAACGGTGAGATCGGATCGCACGTCACGCTTTAGCGTACCAGGCTGCAAAGAAACACTTGCAAGGTAGGAAACCGGACCCCGGAGCCTCGGTAGGTCACCCTGCGTTTTTGTGCACTCGCTATCCTGTAGGGAATATCACGGGATCTTGCACCGTATAGACACACAAAAATTAAGAAAGGTGAAAATGGTAAGCACGAAAGAGTAACGCTTCAATTAGAGCCCACCGCATTGGTTTCGGCTTGACTTAAATCGTTCGTTCATTAGAAAAATCGCAAAAAAAATGACCCATAAAAACCAAGAAGCAGGAGCCACAAGCCACGTCGCGAAATAGATTCGTTCTCTTAAAAAATGTGAACCAATCTAACGCGTCGGTTTTTCCCCCATTTCAGAAGCAGTCCGAAGAAAATCTCGACTCGCACCTGCGGGGGCTAACCTAAGAGGGCGAAGTAGTGCAGCGTAGATCCTGTTTTCCAGGAGTACCATATCCCACCTTGAAAGGAAATGGAAAAGTTTCAAGCTAGCCAGAGGAGTGCAGATAAGAATTTTTCCAGAAGTAGCTCTGCACCCATTTATTCTGCTTTTCCCTGTTTAAATGTATGTTTTTATATCAGAAATTAAAGTTTATGTTTCCGCATTGTATTTATTTGTTTTTTTTTAACTTCAGCAGCGGCGTATTCTGAGTATTCCACCGGAAATTATCCGGTTTGGTCTCTTTCTCTCTCCCTCTCTCTCTCTCGCTCTCGCTATATCATTCCCTTTTTAAGGCCCTCTACTCTTCTTGAATGACCTAAACCTTTGATCATGGTTTACAACAATGTAAAAAAATGGAAGCGCAAATCTGATTAAATTATGATGCAGGTTGAAGTTCTAGAGCTACACCTTGTGTGGGTAACCTGTACATTTATAAATTTATAAATTTATAAATTTATAACATTTATAAATTGTACATTTATAAATTTAATAAAAATGCGCGTCATTGAACCCTGAAATAATAAAGGTTGGAAATCCGCCCTCTGGAAATAAAGCAAATCTGCAAAGTAACAGCCATTCCCAAGTATTCTGGTGCATTATTTCTCCTGTGGAGAATACCTATCAGATGCAAGCGTTTCGCCTAGTTGTATTGTAGAGCTTATTTTAAAAATTATGACTGCCTGGCTTGAAACCTACCATACAGTATTTCACAGAAGCGTTTACTTAAAATTGTATTTCCACAGTTCTTCAAATTCATCTTTGCATTTTATCGCTGTTGCGAGACTTTTTAACATGAAAGTGTTTTATGCCGGGGTTCACCAAGATCGGACTGACGTCATATTCGTCACGGGAATGACATCGATTGACGCGGCTTCCCCAGGATTTGAATAACGAACTCTTTCGCCGCAACGGGAGGTAGGAAACGCGCTCCGGACTGCGCTATTAACAGATGCGTAAACAGGTCGACCAACGCGCCTTATATCCTTCCCTGCAGATGGTGCTGCCGTCTAGGAGAGCTGAAGAGAAGTATAGTGCATCATGACGTTAATGAGCGTCGACTGCGGGCGCCTCGATTGCAGCGCCTACGTGTGCGGGGGACGCGCAGTGTAACCTGCGCAGAAGCCTGTAAGGCATCGACCATGGAGTAAGATTGACGCCGACTTGCGAATGTCGCGCTCGTGGCACGGTACGCTTCTCTTTTCACTGCAGCGGACCGTGTGTTCACCAAACGATTCGCTGACAACCCGTTTGGTTTCATTCGCACGGACGGTTTGCGAGCGCCTGTTGTTTCAGTCGGATCTACGCAGTGCTCCGGCGCGTGCAATCCAGTGTCTAACGTTGATGCGTCTAGCGGTGTCCTACCGACGAAATATAAATACCGATGTGCAAGTTCATATCGATGCACAATAAACATTCAACTGCTCCTGTGAAGGCACATCTCACTTTTGTGTTTTACCGGTTCCTGTGGAAGAGGGATCTATGGCATTTTTTTTTTACTTAGCTCTCTGTTATCTGCTACTGTGGCGACATACGAATATAATTTCCCAGATACCTTAGTTATTAGCCTCTGTGCTCTGCCCCAAAGAAATGGTAATGTAGCCCTTATGCTTGCCGTAGTGGTGACAACGCATTCCAAATGTATTCTCTCTGCATGCATAATTACGTATTTTCTACAGCTTACTGTTAAGCGCACCGTAATATTACTTGCGTAAGAATACAATACTAGAAGCTTTCGGGTTGCAAACATTGGTATGACTGAGGATTGCAGACAACTTGCGTGATAAATGGTGTTTCCTTAACAAAATACAAAGGTCTCACCCAGATGCAAACGCACCTGATACATTTGACCCCGCGTGGAATAACTGCTGAGCCTCAAAAGACCACAAGGGGGGCCCTTCCTGCTGTTCCTGTTGATGGGTGAATAAAGGGCGGGAACACTTGCAAAAAAAAAAAAAAATGCATACCGCAAACCTGCGAGGTGCTCAACTGATAGGACGAGGAGGAAGTGCAGAAGAAGCGACCGAAGGGAGGCAGAAGAGGGACGGGGGGAGAGCGGAGTCACGAGAGGAGAAATCTCGGACGCCTCGCGGAGGCCGCGTGACAGCGTCGGCGCGCGGGAGCCTGCATCGACGTCGAGATAATGATGATCAATGGCGCTAATGAAGGCGATAGTTCTTCATTTGGCGCTGCGCGGTGCTCTCCGTCGGCGTCTTCCGGCGGCTCCCCGTTCCATCGACAATGACGAAAATATGGCGCTCGCTGACGGCACGCGCGCCAAGCCGGTGAGCACGCTCGAGGGAAGAGCGCCTCGTGCCGCCTCCACCGCTCAGAGGCTGCGGTAGATACGCTCCCTGCTCTCCCCGTCGCCAACGGCCAGGGTCGAAGAGAAATGAGTGTCGCCGAATATGGACGGTGTCGGCACGGAGGAGGAAGCCCGGATGGGGAGCAGTCGGCGCTGCGTCGATACTCGCCGTGGTTATCGCCGACCCAGCTACGTGCGTGGCGGCGACGTCGGCAAAATTAAAGCATCAAGGGAAGAGGGGGTAGATGAGCAGGAGACAACGCTCCAGTCAAAGGGAAAGTATCGCGAAGACAAACTTTACTTTTTTTTTTTAAAACACAATAGGCAGCGCTGCTTGGGCCGTTATCGCTGCGGCCGCGACGGGAGTTGGGCGAAGAGCGGTGGTATTGCGACACGAGATAAAAACTAGAGGGTACCCACGCAATACCGACGACGTGCAAATGCCAGCGCATTGTTTCTCCGAGGGACCACCAAATTTTCTAGCGCCAACTTTATATGTAGTATACCTCCCTGCGAAACTTAATGATCTAAAGTAAACACATGTTAGCGCATTACATCTGTGTATACTACTATTCATTTCTACCCGTTTTTTTTTCTTTTTAGGGGAATGTGCTCAGCACGAGAGCTGAGTCAGTGGCGCAGCTTCAGGAAAATGGCACACCAGAGCCTTTCATTTTTTTTTTGGACACATTATAATCAGTGACAATATATTCTTTTCAAAGCAAGGAAATTAATGCATACCTTTTATTAAAGAACCACTGCTACCCTCGGCACTGTGTTAGGATTTGCCTTTTATGTTTTCATTGTTTTGGAAATACAGAGGTATGCCCAGCGTTAATACGCCCGTCCTTCCCTACCCCGTTGTTTTTCTTTCTTCTTTTTTTTCCCCTATTTTCAGCCTTCCTCACGTGTAGGATAGCAAACTCGGTTAGCATTCTAACATTTCTTCTACCTTTTTTTCCTCCTTCTTTCGATAACATATATTCAAAACACTGTAAACTTGAAACAAATAATGAGAAAAATCTGGCTTTGCGTAACACCGGGACATATCAGTAACAGCAAACGATCATGGAAACCAAACTGTACGGCCGATGTTGTAGTAGGTACTGAATGGGAGCGAAAGCGCCCACTCAGCAGCGGCCGCTTTCGCGACGGTTTTGCTGCTAGTTTTGGCCCAAAAATGGACTTCCATGAGGGCAGGAGTTCACTCACAAAGAAAATAAATTACAGTTTCTAACCCCCAAGGGCGTACTTGTGGCTCTAAGCGGAAACATACGATCGTCTTGGGCTCTCCGCTTCAGACGTTAAACAATGCTTTTAACCATGCATTTTGATTCCGAGGCGGAATAGAGAGAAATTGTAGGTGATAACCATAAACTCTTATGCATGCGCAATCATCTGTGGGCTTGTTTAACCATACTCGGTAGGTGATATGGCTTTATGTGTGTGCGTTGTTTCGGGCACAGCCTTCGTATAAACAATGGAGTGAACCAAAACCAGAGGCCGAAAGGGCCGACAAAAACTTGCCTCTATTTGCCTGTCGTCATATTTTGTTTTTAACGTTGTTGTCACTGAACTGCTGTGCTGGTCGGTTGCGGTGTTGGAATATGGCGTAATTTATTTCCTGAAGTCACGGCGCCGTCTAGACGAGTTTGGCGAACACTGGATGCGGTCGAGCGCAGAACGAACGATTCCTTGGGGACCGAAGAGAAAGTCTTAAAAAATGAAGGAGACAAGAACAAGAAAAAAAAAACGAAAGGAAAAAAGGAAGAAATGAAGTGATAAAAATGTACGAGGCCAGGAACGTAATGGCCGTTATCGCAAGGCTTGCAGACGACACTCGAAATTGCAGTGACGTCAGCGTCCCCCCGAATGAGCACTGGCGTGAAGAGAAATTAACCCTCCCGCGTACGCTTCACGCACGTGTCTAAAATAAAACTAAAAGAACATACAAATGAGTGCAGGCTTGAATAATTGCAAGGCAAGGGATTGCAATTATTTTTTTGTGGGTGTGATCATTATTATTACTCATTTATGATTTCAACTATTAGTGTTAACTTTAGTTTTCTTCTCTAGCGCTAAAAAGGTCACTGAATCAGAGGGACTTTCAACCAGTGTTTTGAGGTTGTTTTCATTGTCCTATAAAGCTGTAGACCACGATGTTGGACCGAAAATTAATGACCCATTATGGGATCCCTACGTTTCCACTTCACGAAAGCGTATACGTTAGCACAAACACATACCGGTGGTGGAGCGCCAAAACGAGAGGGAAGAAAACGCGTAAAAAGGGCCAAGCTATTCTGCGTTTAGCTGGAGAGTTTCTGCCAGGCGCACCAGGCGAGGTTGAAAACAGCAAATTACTTTTTAAGCGGTTCAATGTTGCGACGACCACATTATGGAACGAGCCATACAAAATAGTTTTTGCGATTTAGCATCATTTCCGATCGTGTGTTCTCATTTGCGCATGAAATGAAAAAAAAAAATGCAGTGCTTCACGTAACTTTTTCTCCAAAAGTATGGTGCCTTTCGAATTCATGACATCTCGTGCGCTTAGTGTTATATCAGCCGACACTGGTCGATACGTGGGATTGGAATTTGAGCCTCAGTAACGGCGCAGCAGGTTGAAATAACACGTGAGAACTGCCGCGTTAATACGAAGCTATTATTACGTGAGCTGTTCAGGTTATTGCGGTGACTTGACTTTAAATATAGCAGGGAACGAATTTGTTTAAGTTGTCAAAATAACACTTGTTCCTTAAAATGGAATAAGTTAAACGGAATTTGAGTACACACCACCAAGTGACCCAATCAGCAAGGCAGCATCACTTCGCCTTACTTTTAAAGCGAATCTGATAGCGCTGGCTCAACAGTGTTCAATCGTGGCTGTCGTAACACGAAAAAGAAATTACTAGTGCATATTACATTGGGCATTGGGAGAAAGGTCGGGCAATGTGATTTACGAGCGATAGCTGGCAACCACTTTGGTCTCAGTGCCGAAGGCTTTTTGGACATCCATCCGACTAAACCTTAATGGAGGTATAGCTTACAGAGGCATACGCACACAAAACAAATAGGGAATTGGTGTCTTAAGCTCAAAATTTACCAAAGGGGCGACATACAGGAGAATTGCCTAATAGCTAGTAGTTTCGGCATGACTGGCACAAATCTGGGGGAATAGAATAGGCATAAAGCTACTAAAGCCTTTTATTACGAGCAATAAACCCACTTTGATTTGTTTGTCTTGCTTTACCAAGACGCTGCTGTACATCACTGGGAAAATTATCCCCGCTGGCTATACTGGAAAGATTACAGGCTACCGTAAAGTTCCCAAAGAACGCTTACCCGAAGTACAGAGATATCAAATGAAAAATTCGGGGTCGGCGATTTTTTGGGTCAGGTCCGAAAAACTGGAAAGAAGTGGCCCCCGCCAACCAAAAACAGCAAATATATCAAGAAAAAAATACCAGATGGGTTAACTTACGGCTTAAGTCCGGAAAGGACAAATAAGTGTCCGAATCAACACATGAATAGATGATTCGCGTTTATTTTGTTCCCTCACCGACGTAAAATCCATCATTTCAGGGGGTTGGCGATCTTGGAGTCATTTATTGAATTGAATATTGCACCCGTACTAAATGAGGATGGGCGTTCGCTGGGAACTTTAGGGTAGATGCAGGCGGGAAAAGAACACACCAGCGTGTGTAAAGTTATACGCCTGTTAGAAAACTACGTTGGGGCTTAATTATCCCCGGCCAAGTGCATCAATTTCTAAAATATAGTGTTTTTTGGAGCCGGTGATGACAACTTAAGACCTCATTTACTATGCTGCTTTCATGAGAGAGGAGAGAACAAGGAGCACACAACCAAAACAAAGCAGACAAACAAAGATCGCATTTACCTTCGCGCTGAAGATGAGCTAAAGACGGTGCTGATGATGATGGTGAACTTATGATGGTGAAGTTATGGTTGTTGCGCAGTGCAGAGCTGACTTCACGGGGCAAAACTTTCAACGATATTGCTATGTATTTTTTCTCGGCGAGCCTGTCGTGGTCGTTCTGTTTCCCTGGCATGATATCCTTGTTTGAGACGAGTCTGTCCTTTTCAATCAGCGTCCCCAGCCACTGCATGCAGATAGAGGAGATTGGCTGCTACGCCTCTCTTCAGAGAGACGGCTCTGTTTCGCACAACGCATCTCGTAAACACGTTCTTTATATTTCTTGCGCTGTGTATGAGGCTCACCCTTCAGGGGAAAGATACAAGAAACACCGCGTTCACACGTGCAGGGATAAAATAACGAATCATACATCTAAGTAACATCCACCCATGATGTGCTGAAACAGGTGGTTTCTTTCTCTAATTAAGCGGCAATTCACAGAACATGCCAAATTTCCCCACCCCTTCATTAGGCGTATTGCCTTCTCCTTGTACCTAGTGTTCTAACAGAAAAGCACGCTCTACAGGTGCGAAGTACTCGCGGAATGCCGACCGAAATGCGTTTACAACTTCGCCGCGAAAATCAACGGCGTACGTGAGCTCAGCCCACATAAAAGACCGAGGGCGGATTGAACTAGTCTGCAGCCCTCTGCCACTGCTCTAGTTAGAATCGAGGTTCACCTTGCACCGCCCACGTGTACTTGGGTCCCATGCATCCTTGGGTGTTGTACCTTGGGCGAATGAACAAATTTTATGAATGTGTGAATGTCAGCTATGTGAATGCGAGCTGTCATATTCATGCTGTTATATTCAGAGATGATAATCACTGCTACGCTGATGCTTATACTGGCGTAGTTCCCTAGTGCCCACAAGAAAAAGAGTGAGTACGAAGGTGTGAGGGTTGGCATGTTTAATTACACTGCATATGGAAGTAAATTTCCAGAACGTGAGAAGAAGAAAAAAGTGCTTCGGCATGGCAAAGGAATTTCACAAGCACGTGTTTAATCTAACTGCCGAACAAAACGAAGCAACATGAGTATTGAAGCTATTTAAAAATAACTACCAATTCTGCTATTGCTTTTATTTTCGCTCATAAGAATCTCGTGTTGCTCAAAGAGAAAAAGGAGCGATAAAAAAAGAAACTGTAAAATTTTTTTTAAAACCACCTAACATCGTCCGTTATAGCAAGGAAAAAAAGAGAGTAATGAGAAATGCCGTCAGAAGAAATCTCAATATCTCCAGGAATCGGAAATTTCCGGGCTACAACGGGTGAGACACGAATAAAAATCGTCGACTCCAAGCGCAACAGCCATGCTCCAATTTTGTGCTTAACGCTCGGCAGTCAAAAACACAGCCCCACACAAATGTTTCATGCAAATGAAGGCTGTGTTCACAAACTGACTCAGCTTTTTTTCTCCTTTAAAGAAAAAGCGACGAAAAAAAGTAACCTCCGAGTAAGCCGCGCTTTGCACGTCGCGGGCAAAATAAGAAAAATCTGGACGCGCGGCGATCCCGGAAAAAGGGTCTTTAGGACTCGGCGGGCATAAATAATGCCAGTAACGACCCGGGTTCCTTGCTTGTCGCCCGTGTTGGGGCGGAAAGTGGCGTTCATGCGATCCCGCGACCAGGTTAACGCCACGGTCGGGGTGTATCAAAAAGGCATTAAGGTCCCCTCACCCTCCTTTTCCCTGTCCCTAGAAACAGAATGCTTGCACTTTCAGGTGTTCCATGGCGCTCGCACTCGTATTGTTAACAGCGCATATTGATAGGGACTACTTCAGACGCACCCCAGCTCTAAAACAAAATTGGTGGTAAACTTGAAATTACGCGATTGTACTCCGAAGCGCAGTGTATGCGCACACGCCGTAATATATTTTCCCAAAAGAAAACGTAAAGAAACTTATCAAAACGGAATACAAACACTCAGACGTGCTTTCGACATTTCCCTTCCCCAAAATAAAATCAAAATCCCGACGCAAGAAGGGAGAAAAATAAATTCCAACGTGCTGGACAGGATTCTCAAGCACGACAGAAAATGTAGTGGAAAGCCTCGTAAATAAACAAGGGACGAATGTCGTCGTGCGCTGCTTATTCTACCATCTTTTTACAGCTTGGTTTTGAAAACGTCCCTGCCATTTATTTCTGCAGAGAACTAAAAGCGTTGCCCTCGACGCAAAAGCGTGACAGAACCGGGAAATGGACAGTGGAGTGGAAAAACGTCACAACTGAACCCAACGTGGTATAACTAGTTCCCTAACCGAAAACACTGAGGGGCGCCTGAGTAGCTCAAAAAAAAAAAAGGGTAAAAAACGGGCTTCTGTGTCGAAGAGTGCACCACGATGGGCAAGTTTTGCAGCCTTACATTACAGGTTCGAAATTTAAACGAGCGTTACAAATCATGTCATACGGCTAGTCAGGTGGTCTCTCAAAGTGCGAATGGCGCAGGCGAACCAGCAACAATGCCAGCAACATAACAATGTCACTGCGGGTTTGAAACTGCGCTTTTGGTGAATACAGAGAGACAGAGAGTAAGAAACGGAAATAGCGCACAATGCGGCGCCGCTGGGTTGCTCGTTTGTCCTGCTGTAAAAGATCCGAATGCTTCCAGCAGAGAAATCGCTTTCTTCCCTGCCTCATTCATTTTTTTTTCCGAGAGAGAAAAAGAAAGTTTCTAAACATGAAAAAGAACACAACAGAATGCGAGGTCGGTGAAACAACCCGGATAATGCGTTTGTTGTGATGGTAGTATTGATTTTTCAATGCTTTTGCAGTAGAGGGAACATCGATACCTCGAAGAAAATCAAGTGACCAGCAGTTAGCAGAGAAAGGTATGGTTGCGCAGGGTGCTTAGTTTTCCATTATGTTGTTTTGAAACCAGTTCTTCAACAGCCACCTTTGTCCCGAATCTTTCCACTTTTTCTAACATACGCACGCTTTGACTGTAAAAATATTAAAGTTGGGCCACATTAATTTTGTATTTATTGATAAACTTCCCCTCAATTTTCTCTTAATTGTTTTTCGTAAACCCCTGCGCTGCAGTGCCCTATACAGTTCAGTGTCTCCTCAGAGTAAGTGAAAAGCGCAAGTATTGCCTTAGCTGCTGGGAACGAAGTCAGCAGATAAACAATGCGACAGGTCCATTCTTTCACGGCACCGTCAAATGACGCGAACGCTTTCAAAGACTCCCAACAGTCCACACTCCAACCCCCCCCCCCCCTCAACCCCTTCGCTATTACTTTATCCAAACGTCGGCGGGGGCAATCGCGGGAATATTTTATCGAAGGGAGCTGCGCGGCCCCCCGTGTCGTCATTAAGAGACCCTGGCCGCTGTTGAGCTCGTCTTCCTAAATCACTGAACCGAACCAAAAGCCCAAATCGCGTGGGGCCTCACGCTGAAAGGAACAGAAAGACGGAGGGCGAGCGCGGAATGGAGAAGGCGTGTCCTGTTATCAAAGTTAACTGCACTGGCTATTAGCGACACCGGAACGCCGGAAGCGCGGAAAGCCGCTCCCTGTGCGCCTGGCACGATCCATCAGGAAGGCAGCACGTGTATGGGCGCAAGTGCGCGCTAATTCTTTCCGACAGGACAGCGCGCATAGCGCGGGACGTCCAGGCGAATGCGTCAATGTACCGGGAATGCATTTATCCGCATTACTGAGCCAGCCATTAGGCTCGCTGGCGCAATGTTCGCTCATTGAGCGGCGAATAATGTTCGACCATGATCACGACAGCGGCCCCAACTTTGGAGCCTATTGAAGCCCGAAGCGCCCTCCCCTTGGCCGCTGTAGTCGACCTACGCAGAAGCGTCCAGGATGTAAAACAAGCAACGATTAAGAACGATACTTAGTAAAGGAGTGACAACATTCTTTTCTCTGTCGCCGGTATTTTTAAACGCATTAGCATTTATAGGGCGGTATTTGGGTGATATCGGCGAAGGCAGAATATCAAATAGTCACACAGCAAATGCCCATGTGTTCACAGTGGATCGTTTGGAGACCCACATCCTGCGAATATGCCGCTAAGACGACCACATAGCGGTGCAAAAGGTAACGTTGTTCATACCTAAATATAATTAGGTATGAACAAACTAAAAAATGGGTGTTGAATTCAAACTTCTTTTTAGCAATTGTTCTTTGGTCTCTCTGTATCTTGGGTTACAAGTTATATTTCTTGGTAGGAGTAGTGATTGAGAATTAAAACAAATACTCTCATTAAGAAAAATACTTACATGGGCCACGTCTGGATGTAAAATATCGCGGCGAATGTACAGGAACCTAAGCTGGAGGTATCGAGTTTTTCTACTGTGGTGATGCGGACTACGTGAAGGCAGGTGAAGCCGAAAGAGCAGAAGTGTCCTTCTGCGGCTGTTTACGCTGCATAAAAAAATACTTGTCGACGTTTCCTTTCACAAAATTTTGACCAGGAGCGTGAGTAAGCAGAAACTATTTATTTGTGCCCCAATGTTGTTTTTTCTGTCACGGCGAGCAGAAGGGTTCGATTCGCGGGAAAAAACGTTTTCTTTTCTGTATTGAGCTCAACTACAGCAAACTCGTGTGGTCTGGTCGGTGATGGTAACAGACTACGAAGGAAGAAAAACTACTTGTTGGACGGTATACCATTTCCGCAGTAATAGTGAGGGGTTTCGAAAAGATAAAAAAAGTCTCAGAAGGTCAAGTGGATACGCAAAACCTGTGCGAGAGCCCTCGCATATGCGGCCAGTTTAGAAATGCTGTCTTTTTGCCGGGGAATCGATGCGTGAAAAAAAGCTGCATTGTTCACAGGGGCTATAACTCGAATAAGGTCTGACAAAGTTCAAGTGACGGCAAAGAAATCCCCCCGATTTCTCCTGCATTTACGTCAAATACCTGAAGTGAGGTAATTGGCGCAAATGAACGTTTTCATGAAACCCAAAAGATGTTTACGTAAAGTTTCCCTCCCCTTCTTGAAATTCGAAATGAGACAAATGTCTGCATCGTACTTTCTTTTCCCAAGAATAAACTAGATTATCAGTTGAGGCACAATAACAGCTTATTTGTGAATATTGGTGTGGCCATTCACCTCCCCCCCCCCCCTCCCTACCCAAAGCGTCCTCGATGCTAGCCCTATACGGATCCTACTTAGCATGCTAAAAATATCCGCTCCTGCCGCACCTCCACCGCGAGCTCGCTGCGCATCCACCAATCGACAAGGAACATGATTCCCCATTTCTGATTCCGGCCAGAGATATGCGATTCAATTTAACGCTGATATACCCACAGCTGACAGCCCAAGTCGTGTTGGGCGGTAAGTCTTTTTCGCTCCTTCCAGCACATTTCGGCTGACCATCGTTTTCTGGAATGAAGAGCCACGGGAAGCTCAATTAGCTCAATGAGGGCTTTACCAGGAAAGGATATTGACTTGCTCCTCTCCCAACTAATTAAACTGCCGGACTCCCAATGCTTTCCATGGATAGGGCCTTCCTTTCGTGCCCATCACCCGAGTGGGCTTGAAATATTTGCCCGCGGCGCTGACAAGTTATGGTTCGCCACGTCGGAACTCCAGCAGACTACGACTCAAGGCTCTGCCCGTTATTGACATAGCAGCGATGGGTCGATGTTGACCCTCATGACGGTGACGCGCTACCTGTGTATCGCACCCTGGCGGAGTGTTCAGTTGGAATTACGTCCAGCTCACTGTTTTGTTGTGAGATAAAAACAGAAACGCTAAACATTCATCTTGACCATTCTCTTTTTCCTACCTGTATTTTTGGTAACGGGTTTTTAGAGGGCTACTTTGACACTTTGTGGGGACATCGAATAGAATTAGTAATACAAGGCGTGTAGATAAACAAGCCATGACATTAGGGATGTTTACGAAACGAAAAATTAGCTTCCTAAAAAAAGCAAATGCTTTTTAAGGGCTGCTTTTTCCAGTTGTTTTGTAGGTCATTTGGCCAGTCGGTCGCTCGTACCGCATGTAAATCGTTGCCATCAACGGGTAAGGCAGCGCGACACCGTAAAATAATGGTGACGTTCCGGCACTAAGACGAGTATGTGATGATACAAGTTCGGGTAGATAGCATCAAAGGGCACTTTCCGCGCCTCGCCGGTGAACCATGTCGACGCCGGCAGAGCGGAGAGTTTAAAAAAAAAATCATGCCACGGATGGCCACCGTTGCCCTTCCGTTGGCTCCACTAAAAGGGAAAGCACGTGGAATGTAAATAGGCAACGCTCAAACAATGGCTCGAAAGGGCGCTTTTTATTCGTCCTTTATCTCTGGAGGGTGCAGCCGACCGTCCAAACGGTCATCGTCGATGGTCGTTTCCAGTGAAAACAGTGGTTCAACTAGGGCCGCCGCATTAGGTCCCTAGCCCCGGGTAGGGCTCGTCAGTAATTTCTCTACGTACCTGCGCGGTTTTGCTCTCTTGCCATTATCTTCTCTTCCGCAAACAGAGCGCCGCCGCCGCCGGAGGGCTCATTGGCGGGGACACGGGCAGCGAAGCGCGGACGGAGCGCGTACTTTGACAGCGCCCTTCGGAAGCCGCGGGGACCAAGGCGAACAAACCTAACGAGTGGCACGCTTCATTCCACGCGAGCGCCGTTCACCCCGCGGCCATCCATGCCCGGGGCCCACGCTGCACCAGCCGGAATTCCGGCCAGAGCGCACCGTATAAGCGCACCGCGCTGCTGTCGCCGACAGCGCTGGGTCGGCGAGACCGTATCTCGACGATAAATAGGCCAGCCAGGACACGCTCATTCGTTTCCAAAAGTTATTCTCTGCTGCTTACCTCTTCTTTTTCCACCCGCTCACTTTATTTTTTGACTCGGTACAGTAGCGGTGTTTGGTACCGTTGTGGGTGGCTCCAAGCGTTTAAAATACGAGAGAAAACCAGAATAATGGCTTCACAGGGTTAATGGAAGCAAAGTGCGGTGGGAAAAACGGCGTTAATAGGTGTGGAGGGACAAGAAATTGTGAAAGTCCGAACGTGTATAAACAAACCAATCGATTCAAAAGCATTTGGGAAGTTTTCGACCCACCAGCGGCCCGACTGAAACGAGTCACAACGGGTGGGAGGGTCGCGCGTAGCGGAAACTCATTTCTTTGTCATTTCGCCGGTAGGCCGGTACTAGAGCTGAAAATCCCTTTAATGCCCCCCCTTGTGCTCAACCCGTTTTCTCGCGCAGTTATTCAAGAAGAGCCACTGCCGTTGCAGGCCTTGTTTTCCCGCGTGAGTGCGCGACTTCCTTCCCGCTCTTTTATCCATGCCACGAATGTAAAAGTAAAGTGAGGTGCCTTCACTGCAGCAGACGCCATGCCTCTTCGGGAAAGGCACCCCACTTTACTTTGCCATTCCAATTCGAGATGAACGAATGGATTTATATGTTACTTCATTCCCATTTTCACTCCCGTCAAAGTTAAATATCATGGGCGAATGCTAACTTCCATACTTCACTAAAGAAACAATAAAAGGAAAGGAGCCCTAAACTTGAACTGCGCAGCGGATCCTCCATTCAGGTAATTGAACTTACCTCCTTCTGCTACTTGAAGAAAAGCATGCACTTTATTTCTCTGCACGCACACCTTGCGAAAATCCTCTGGGTTAGCAATCGATTTCACTCAAAAGTTTGGTCCGAGCTGTGGAATCACGCAACGCAAGCCTGACGTTCTGCGTTGCGCAGGTCCACAGCGCAGATCAGATTCTTAAGCAATTGTGGCTTACACTTTTTTAGATGCAAGGCATCTCTTACACTCGGCCTGTCCCTCCATCCGGCGTGCATGCGTCCGCAACCCTCCTCCTTTCCCCTCGCCTGCCAGCTGCGTTAACACGTTCTCCTCGCCATGCCAGCTGTGCGTCAGCGTGCCGTTAGCGCGCATATGCTACACTCTCTCTCGTTCTCCTCGCCATGCCAGATGTGCGTTAGCGCGCATGCGCGTCTCTCTCGCATCACTCTATCTCGCGGAGCGGCAATATAGCCGCGGTATCTGCGGTGCGCTCCTCAGTCGCTCCGTCAGTCGCTCTCCCTGCTACTGCTCTGACTGCTGCTCCACCTGCTGCTCCGATGAGTTGAAATGGACACTAACATGCCTGCTACCGCGTTGGCTGACGCAACCGTAACCAGCTCCAGCGAATTGAACCCCGTGAGATGCCTTGCATCACCCCAGGGTTCCCCTCGCGGGAAGATGGAGAGAATTGTTTTTTGCGAGAGTTGTTGCTGTCATTCGCAGAATTTGCTTGGGTGGTCGCATGAATTGGTCAATAGAGTGCATTGTAGAAAATAACTCCCCCCTTCGTCCCACGACGACGATGGGTGAAGGCGAAGCTTTCTCGTAAAGGACTCCTTGGATGCCGTTCGAGTTTGGACTTTGACTCGCAGACGATCTGGACATCGACTCCTTGAGCTTTTACTTTGACTCGCTTTTGAGTATACCGTGACGTTAACCCTTCGCTACGGGTGGGTGCATGATTTTTTTAGATGCGGAGCATCTCATGCTCGGGGCTGTGTCCCTCCCTCCCTCCCTTGTCATCCGCCGTCTGCACTCTACTGCGCATGCACGTCTCTTCATCCCCGTCAGCGTTCGGGCTGAGGTCAGCGCAGTCCACTAAAGAAAGAACTAGTTAGGCGGCTCCCGGTTTCGGTCTCACGACTCTCTGGCCGCAACGGGAGGTACGTGGCGCTCTTCCCACTGCGCTACAAACTGGGACGGGAGCATGTGCTACGAAAGCTCCTTATGTCCTTCACTCATTCAAACTACGTCAAGAAGCTACTAATACAACGAAGGCACGCGAAACTGAACGTCAACGGAAACGGCGAACTGAAAACTAGTGAGAACTTCAGTCGACCCCATGGCTGCTTCGCATGCTACTCAGGGTTCCCCTACGGGAAGATGGTGTAATTTTTTCCCCTCTTTGTCAGCCCGTATCGTCCAGGCTTATGCGAGTTTGTTCGTTTTTTTACACGTCCATGCAGACCTCTCCACATAAAAACTGCTTCGATCGTCTCGGAATGGCGCAAACGGATAGCCGTCGGCTTCGTAGCGCGAGGGACCCAGGTTCGATTCCAAACACCCACGATCATCCTCCTCGCTAGAAAAAGTTGCCTTCCCTTGCAGTGCGTTTTCGACGTGACATTAGCCATCACTTAGAAATAGAAAGCTTCGCTTTAAACAATGAACCACGCGTTCACCTTTGAGCACACCGTGTACTTTATTGTTGATTCTATGGGCACAGAGAAGGGTACCAGCAGGCAAACGCATATTATATCGTAAAATACTGCATTTATCTAGATCAAAGTAGAATCAGAGCGATTTAAAATTTTTTTCAAACAAATTCCAAAACAAACGTTCCATGAAAAACTTGTTCAAGGGTAAGCATCTGTGCAGTGATTTAAATTGAAAAGAACGAAATGAATTTCCGGGAAACATTGAAACAAATACTTATTTGAAGTTATTCTTTACGAATGTCGCATCGTACCATTATTCTTGCTTTCTTGTTAAAGCAATGACAATAGACAAGCGATTGTGGTTATTAATAAAAGCAGTAAGATGTCTTCTTTTACACTGTCTTTAAAACATCAAGCCATGCGTCTAGCAACGGATGCACGCAGCCATTGCGAATGAGTACGCCGTACTTTTTCTTGCTTCAATTTACGCTGCGGTACCCTTAATGTATGGTCACTTGAAGTGTTGTGCGCTGCTGGCTACGTGTTGAGCCACCACTCTATTACTCCAAGGGGCATGCGGAAGTGGTCATGAAAAGGAATGATGTGCTTCGCATTTTAGGATTATTTATGTATTTTGTTCCCCACAGACTGAGAGCTCCACAGTTAATTTGCAGTCACATAGGATAAGATAACTTATTTTAAATTATATTTACCCCCACATCTAAATGCCCTTTTTAAATAGAGCCAGGGAGAAACAATTTACAAGCTTTTTTTCGTCGGAGGAGAAATAAAAAAAATAAATAGGAGCAGTTTGAGCGCTCCAAGTGTAAAACAAAGAACACAGTCCGCGTTAGCCGCTTAAATAAATGAAACCGCGGCGTGGCAAGTAGGACACGGTTAATTGCCTTATCAGGGAAATGTCACGAGACATTCACCTAATCTGCAGAAACCATATCAGCCGAAAAGCACACGGCGGAAAAACCAGAGACTCGAAGCGAACCCACAAAGAACCGCGAAGCAAAATGAGTGCAGAACAATCGGAGATAATTTCTACGCCCCGTCGCGCAGCATGCCAGTTTGCTCATAGCTCCTGCCTTCTCCAGGACTGCTCGGCTCGGTTCACCTTCGACCAATCTGCTCTGGCAGCAACAAATAATTACGCCTAGGGTAATTAAGGCAGGCAGGCGCCGCCCCTCTTTGCCCGTATTATTTGTGCTTTATTCTCCCTTCAAGCAGAGCGATCTTCCCAAAGCACTCTTTTCTTTTATTGTTCGGAGCACCGCCACTACCGTTACGACCAATTACGAACGCTGTTATCCACAGCCTTCATTAGGAGTGTGTTCCTCAATTCCGGGAGCGCGCTCAAACCCAAACCAAGGTGCGCGCTGGCGTGCAGCTTCCGAGCGCATGGTGCAGCCTCTCGCGTTTTTCTTGCTCCTGCTTCAGACGCCTCCTGCGTGCTATCTCGTGTTCCATTTCGCTGATTCTTTTCTGCCTACCCAGTTCAACTACTTGTGCGGGGCTGTAGCGCAGTGTGAGATGAAAGTAGGTAGAGCCCCACCACGCGCTTCCTGCAGCTTTGTTCCTGGAAAACGAAGCGTTCTTACCGAGGAGAACTGAGAATCTCCCCTTGGGTATTCCGGAAAAAGTTGTGCTCTCCCGACGGGCAGAGCCACCTCGGCAGCTTGCACCCGCATTCCGCGTGTTGAGTGTGGCCTGGCGCATTTACGGGCGCACTTCGTGGAGTTTACAAAAGCGCGAACCTCGTGGACAACGACGGCAAACTAATTACACTAACCGCACGGTTTACAACGGAGGCTCGCGAAGCGTTAGGACCGGACTCTTGCGAAAACCTGTTTTGAGTTAATTCAGCTGCGAGCGGAATAATCTCCGCACTACTCCTTACTATTAATAATGGAGCTTTCATCCTTGATTTGCTCTTTTGCGTAGAGGGAGAGAGATACAAAAGTTCCATTTTGATTGTATGTTAAGTATAATGTGAACTGAACAAATATTCAAGTCAACAAGACTGTGATACACCAAACAATGCAACTGCGATGTTTGGCGTATCGAGCAATCCTATTTTTCTATTGGTAAGCTAATTACCTTGTGAGGGCTCGAAAGCAGAATAGTGTACAGGTTGAAGCTGTGAGGCTCATATGACATCGTGAAGACAGGAACGCTCAGGACAGTTTAGGGCCAGCATAGGAAATGGGGAAAAAAAAAAACAAATTTAATAAGGAGTACAGAATTTACCTCGGTCCGAAGTCATAGCCAGTGCGAGAAATAGGCCTTCCTATAGACTGCCCAATTTGCCTCGCCGACGGGACATAATAAAATCCGAGTCTTCACTAAGCCACGGGGTTATAACGTAAAACAGTCCAATATATAAAAAGAACAAGTTATGTTTTCATAAGTCGGCGGATACATTGCCGTGTTATACGAAGCATGCTATTCGACATAAGTAAAATATGAAGACGAATGAGGGAGCCACAATAGCGACTTTGCCGGCTGGCGGAAAAGACACATCAGAAGTTAGTGAAGCGTGCGGAAAGCAGCCTTTTGTAAGACCCCCCCTCCCGCTCTGCGCATTCCACCCGTTCTTTTGGTCGCTCCTCCCCTTCGGAAATAATTCAAGCATAGAGCTGCACTCGGATCGAAATGGCCTTGGTCCGAAGTATATAAGGGAGTCGAAGGAAAAGAATCTCCGTCCATCCGCGGATGCTCTGCGGAACTGAACAAGAATGAGGGGAAATAAAAAAAGAACGGGGATTGGCTATTTGCTACGTGAAGAGCAGCGCCTAGGAGGGATGAAGAAAGGGAGGGCAGGCAACGAAGCAGGTCGGACCACTGCGCCACCCGAGAGAAGTGCCGCACGACACAGTGTTCGGGTCTCCGGCAGCGAGCCGACCGACAGGCGGCATGATTTCTCCACCGTCGCCTTTCTTCCACCCCTCCCCCGGCGCAGCGCTCCGATCTCACTCCGGCAGGCGGTCGGCCATTTCCAGAATGGCCCACTTTATCCGTTATAGCGAGCGCGCCTTGCGCATTCGATGGCACCGATGGCTTGGGTGCCTCTTCCACGGGACGGCCGCGGGTACTTCCTTTGCAGCATCCATATTCTTTTTTGCCGTTGAAAGTACAATATCTTGCACTCTCTCCTCCTCACAAATTTCAGGTTACGGCCTCTTTGTTTGGTCTCAAGATATCTCAAACTTGCTTTTGTTCTATGCGGCATTAAGTTCAACACTACAGGCACCCAGCACTGCATTAGCCTGGAATGTTTCAAACGCAGTATGCGTGCTTCACCGCCGAGATAAGGAAAGATTACTATCCCTTCCACTTTTGATGCGGTGGTTACGTATCCGACAGCTGTTTCGTGCGTGCAAAGCGACGCTCAGCAGCCAGGCAATCACAATTGTCCTTAATTAATACAAATACAATCTGTTTACGCATTTAGAGTAAGTCTATTGTAATTCCACCTTCTTGCGCCTTTTCTCGATGGGTGCTAAAACAAGGCAGTGAATGTAAAGTATCACAGGAGTTGTGAGCCCTGGAGGGAAAATAACTGCCGGAAAAAGGCAAGCAGGAAATTTAAAATATCGGAGGAAATATAAACTGCATGAGAGGGACGTTATCACGCAATCATATCTGCTAATCACGCGTGAGTAAATTGTTATGAATGCAGCAAAAAATGTGAGAGCGATTATTAAGCTTCTTGATATAGTTATGCGTTGTTAGCCTTAGTTTTGCCCTGTTTTGTTCCAATACTGCCTGTTCTAGTTTTGTGTGCTATCAAGAGATGGTCATTGATTAAAGGATTTTAAACAAATCATTGTAGAAAGGATTTGTTTGCGGATGTTGCCTTTGCTCTTCCGTTCCCGCTGTACGTGTTCCCTGCATATCCTCAAAATCTTTCCATCGAAGCTCTAGCCCAAAATTACTTTACCGAATGTGGTAAGTACGGCGTCAATAGCTACTTTTAACTGTCCCACACAGAGGACACAAACACAGCGAGTTGCTTAACTATCATAATGCGCCACGGTGTACTGACTTTCTCCCTAGCGAAGTGCGCCTGCTCACTACCGAGCCGACGGAGTGCCAACTCTGTGCGGGACCACGTCCTAGATTGCTGCGTGCACCACCCCGTCTCATATTTCACTAGCTGTGCGTTAAACGGCCTCACACAAACCAAAAGCTGGAATCTCTCGCTCGAGATTTCTAATGCTTCGCATTAAAATATCGTTACCACTTTTGTCTGAAAGCAAAAATAGACAGAAAGTTTAAATTTATTTCTGTAGCAAGTATCGTTTTTTTCCGGAAGGGGAGGAGGGGGCGTAATATTTAAAGCGATGGATGAGAAAATTAGTTCAGTGTAATACACTGCTATTTCGGTCTCCAAGAGCATTTCAAAGGTGTTTTCAGATAGGACGCCACTTGCTGCGAACATGTGTACGCTACAAATACCGCTTTTGATACTGCAGACAATATTTTGATGGTGTCTTACAAGCAAATTTCGTCCATTTATTACAAAGTTCACATACGATACGTTTTAAGGTTTTACATTAATCGATACCTCTTTTATTCTTTCTTTATCTTTTACACGTATTCTATCATAAAAAAAAAATTAACAGTGATCTTCAACCGTCAAGATTACGTATCTTCGTGAACCACAAAATTGGGCAACAGAACCACACTTGAATAGTTTTTTTTTCGGGCTTTCTATAAAGAGCCTTTTTTATGCTTGAGAATTCCTCCACCGTGTTTAGAGAACGTACTTATTACGATAGATCATGTCCCGCCTACTGCTTGGGAATAAATCAATCTTGGAATGCCACGCCTAGAACCCCTCACGCAATCGCAATTGGGGAAGCGCGGAAAAAATTCCCTGAGATTGTGTAATAGCCCATGAATTCTTGCGTATCGCCCACAAATCTCACTTCCTATGGCATTTTTGATGTAATGGGAGGGATCGGGAGTTGCGCAACACCGACCTTTAACGGGGCAGGGAAGCAGTCGTTGACTCATTACCGGACTTAAAATAACGATTTTATCGCATATAACGTGATAACTATTGCTAAAATACATTTATCTGACAAAATTATCTGAATTAGATAAGAGCCCTGAACATAATCACCATTTTTGTGTTTCCTAATTCGCGTGCCTTGAAGGACCTGAATATATTTTTTTGTTTAGGTGCCAATCATCACTGCAGTGAATGGTCGCGATTCGTGCCACTTTATACCGCTCTAGCAAACTCTTTATCCCCCCCCCCCCACACCAGGTACCCCACAAAAGCAGCTGCGCGATGATTTCTTTACTCATCCCTCATTTGTGAAGTACAAATTTCAGTTGCTTCATCGATGCCAAAGGTAACCTTCCTCCCCCTGGTAACATCAATTGCCATCCTCAGGATTTTTGTAAGCGTGTTGTTCTTGCACGACATTTCTGTTTTACAGGCAGAGCACGCTTTACAGGCATACCAATTATTTTAGTGGAGCAGTCTTCGTAACTGACAACAAAACTCAACAAAACCTCAACTCCGGGTGCAGTGAGCTGGAAGGGACCTTTCCTTGTCCGAGCGCGTCCAGCATAAGCCTAGCGGGAAAGCCGCAAAATAGCGTTTCTGCCAAAAGGACTACAGGAATACCTGCTGGTATGTCTGGAGGATTCATGGCACGTTCAAAGTCTCGACCCTCTGATATCCGCTCAAGGCCAATACCATTCATGCATACAATGCACAATACCATTATAGTATTTTTCTAGATTTAGAATATGCCGTATAGATTTATCATAATTGCATGGCAGTTCGTCTGCAGCTATCGCTGCAGGTCCAGACGGCTTGTTGGTATTGTCAGCGAATGTTTTTGGTAGCGCACAAGCCAATCATGTAAAACACCTCATCGTCACATTATCGTCCCTGTAGGGGCCTAGGGGGAAGTAACTGTTGCGGCCACGGAAGAGCTGGAGTTGGTGTGAAATATCACGGCCATTATTGTGTACTGGTAGACGAAAAACAAAGCACTACATTGAAGGCTCCCACCTTTCTTAATTATGACGTCCGTCATCTCAACCGTTTAACAGCTTGAGCATTGTTAACCGAAAAGTGCGAGCAAGGCTTTGCTCATCCGATGAAACTATAGTACGGAGGGTAAATCGTATTGCGAGCTGTGACACCGCTAACAAAGGACTGGGTGGATGTACGAGATGAAGTAGAAGTGAACAAAGCGTTGCAATTCATCGCCATGAAAGCAAAATATAGCAAAATAATGAGTGGCCCTTGGACCCAATAAAGCGTAATTTGACGGGTAGATGTGTGGACAAGTGAACGGGCAATGCCCTGGTACATCGAAATCATATCACGCACGGCAACACAAGCGTGGTCTGTTAGATCAGATGCGCGCTTTATCGTCCTCCTCTTTGTTAATGATGTAACGACTCCAAGTTTTGTTGGACCGTTTAATCCGGGGGTTCAGTACGTTTCGTTCGGTATCGCAGAAACCGTAAGGTTCACAGTGGTAGGAATGTGTTGCGAAGAGATGGGCGCTTTCCGGGCGACAAACAAAACTATCTGGAACACGCCAATACGTTTGCAGCGTGGCTTTGCTCAAGTTTTGGCACGACCAGGCGACATTCCTGGTATGTTACGCATCTCCTCTTTCTGATACCTTTCTGATACTACTAGAACATGCGCTAGGACAGCATGGCAACATGGACAGATCAACTTGGTGGTGGTGGACGTGGGATTGGACCATAGCAACGGGTTTCGGCCAGGTGAACGCGCCGCTACAACGTCATGTCTTCATGGTATGCAGAGAAATTAGCTATCCCCGATGCTACTTAAAAGGTTATGTTTACCTTACGAAATACTCCCTACGTACATATAAAGCCTAGAGAACCTAGAGTGGCGCTACAACTCCGAGGAGGGGGGAGATAAAAAAATTTGGTTGAAAGAAGCGAGATTCAGACAGTGCAGGATAGGAGCAGTTGAAAGATTGTGGAAAAGGCCGTAGACCTTCAGTGGATGATGATGATGATGATGTCCTCAAATTTTTTGGCACGTACCCACAAGGGGGGATTGGCCAGGGCTAAATCGGTTAAAAACGTGGGGACTTCAATATACTTATTTCCGGAAAGAGGCTGTATGTACATGTAAATGATGACGATTGTGATGACGATGGTGATGATGGCAAAGATGGCGATGATCATTAAGATAATAATGGCAGCAGTGACAACTCAGAAAAGATGTTGACCTTTCTACTAAAACTCCGCATGGCCAGTTCTATAATGTCAATTTTTTTTGCTTCCTAGGAGTCCTCCGGCTGTAACGACAACAATAATGTTCAATGGAGCAATAATGTTCCACTGAACTTAACGTAACGCGACCCTCAATTTTAGTTGACACACAGGGTTAATAAAAGAATGTGATATCGGGCGAAGAGTACTCGCCCTTGCGAAGACAGTACTTTTCTGACTATCCTTTCATTGCCCGGGAGAAATGCACAGATTCGCGGATAAGGAGACTAGAACTTTAAGGTTAGAAGTGCGAAATCGGCGCATCATAACTACCCTTATTCATAAACGCGAAGTATTAATAATGCGGCCTCCCGATGTGGCTCCGGCGGTAACACGTACTTGTCACAGAGAGTTAGCTACATAGAGCGCAGAAAAGCGATAGGACCACCCCGAATGTGTAATACGATCGTGTGGCTAGAGAATATTTGGCATAAAAAATCTACTTTGCCCCTTTGCCTTTCCAACAACACTTCATTCTTCTCCACGTCTGGTTCCCGTCTTAAAAACTTATCCTGTAAAGGCTCGTAGGCTGAAAGCAAGTTGGGTCACCTCTTACGAAAATGAAAGGTTTTGACGGGCCACTAAAAGAAAATAATAGACGTTCTCGTCGAAGAGCGCGCCAAAGCATAGAGACTTCACAAATGCGTTATGACAGGCCGCGTTGAAAGAAAACTGCGGCGTAGCTCTGCGAGGTCCCTCGTTCTAGAACCCAGTAGGCTCTCTCACTCCCTGCACCGAAGAGAGCTAGCATGTTCCCGGCCGCGCTTGGCTGCTTCCGGGGGACTATGCGCAAAAGAATCGGCCTTGTGCAAGGGCTTCTAGCTAAACTTTGTAGACTTTGACTTCGAAGTGCCGGAGCGAGCTGAATCAGTGTCGCGTTCGCTTTCCGCTGGGAACGATGTTATAAGTCGGAACAGCTGGTGCAGTGAAGCGTCGAATCTGTTGCCTGCGTAGCCGCTGAACAAAAGTGGAGGTGAACTGTGTCTGCTGCCGGACGTACACTTTATTTTGTGATCTCTCTCTATTTCTTTCGCTATCGTGTGTTTGTTTTCTTTCTAAACTCGGTCATCGGCAAACGCGATCATGTTCAATTATCTCTGCGTTTTGCCTTCGATATCACGTGTGTTTTAGACGATGTTTGTTGATTTTTCTACTACAGGGCATACAAAGTTATACCTCTCGTATTTTCTTTATGCCAGGAATTTCAAGGCGTTGTTACTATGGGGATTAGCCTTCACAACCTTCATGAGAGTTCCTACTTACGTTTCTGACAGCGGAGCTGCTGTTACTGGCCGCACGTTCGCAGTTGCAGGAAAAAATACGAAGGAAATGCCGAGCGGTAGGAAGCGCGTGCGCCGCGGCGACCGCTGAGCGTCTTCGGCACGTTCACTGGCTTCAGAAAAAAAGAAAGAAAGAAAGAAAAAACCACACCCTTTTGTCTAACGGCCCAAGTGGTTGAACGCGAAGCTTTGTCGTGATGGATTGTTTTGTTGGCCAATCCCACACTGCGAGTATGTGTTATTACGGAGGTACGCACCACTTTTCTAGAATACCCAAACCAACTTTCGGGTGTGCACCCCGTAGGCCTAACATTAGGGTTGGGGTTGCATGGAACGAATCAGTGCCTACTGCTTGGCGTTCAGTGAGCAATTTTTTGAGAGGGGGCCGGTCTGAGGTGTTCAACCATAAGATATATGTGACGTTAGGCCTAACGTCGCAAACCTTAAAATGGGAAGTTAGGCCTCACGACTGTGGCTACCAGCCTTGATTGATTGATTGTAGGGTTTAACGCGCCGACGCAACGCAGGCGATGAGGCGCGCCGTAGTGAAGGGCTCCGGGTTAATTTTGACCACCTGGGGATCTTTAACGTGCGCCGAAATCTCGTACACACGGGCGTTTTTGCTTTTCGCCTCCATCAGAAAAGCGGCCGCCGCGGCCGGGAATCGAACCCGCGACCTCGTGCTCAGCAGCGCAACGCCTTAGCCACTGAGCCACCGCGGCGGGTTGGCTACCAGCCTCATGGCACGCAGAGTAACGTTATTCTCACCCTACGTCGGCATGTTGGTAACGGCTGTCGATGTTCACCTCACAACTTGACGTCAGGCCTATTCACGTCGCGAAGTCGCACGCCTGCGTCACCTCCTTTCTCTGCTGCACATCAACCTGTTGCGGAGGGGACTCAACGGAGCAGTCGTCAAGCTTCGCAGGGAAGCGTTTTAATTTTGCTACACTTCACCCACAATCATCATCATCGTCAGAGTTTCCTGCAGGGCGTATTGGCGTTACAGGCGCCATCAGCGAGAACACTAAAGCTTCTCTTTCAAAAACTCCAGCACTGATGTCAAGCGCTACCCCGCATGTAAAAAAAGAAAAAAAAATGGCTGCGGCTTAGCTCAGCTAACCATGAATATGCAAAGCAAAAGCTTGGCTTAGTCTGGTTGAGTTTTGGTTTCGCCTAGTTAACCTTTGATTTAGCTGTATTGCCAACCATGTCTCAAAGCCTTTCGGGTGCCTGCAACGCTCACAGAAGGAGGCCGGGCGAACGCGGCGTTCATTCATCGCGAACGCACCGTTCCTCTTCGCCGGGCGCGAGACGAGTCACGTTACCCTAGATAACCCTGCGCCGCATGCATGGGAGGCTACGGCGGTGGTCAGCTGCCGATGAGCTGAGCGGCCGCACCCGTCGCGGCCGCCGCCTCAGAACGGCTTAGAACAGAGCCTTGTGCCCAGCACCGACAGCGGGCCCGGCGAATCACGCGATGCGCTTCGAGGGGTGTGTCAACGGGGGTGTGTCTCCGGCCAAAAGGTCACCTTGAGCATCCTCCGCGAAATCGCTGGACGAAAGTAGCAAAGCTTTGCTTTAAAACTCCAGCGCGAATCCGAATATGAAAAGTCACCCTGCTTGGGAGAGATCACCGCGGCTGCCGCATTCTCTAGAAGCCATTATGGATAATTGGAGACAATGCTACGAGTGCAACGCTACTTCCCGAGACGACTTGGAGATCCCGTCACCGCTGCTTGGAATCGATGACAAATAGTGGAAGTCTACAATGCTGGGGTTGACTTTGCATCCCCCACTCGCCACGAAGAAAGCGACGACCTCTTCAAAGCGTGTGACGGCGATTACTAGCACCGCAACTATACAAATAAACAATGATACTGAATCTTACTTTCATGTCCGGCAATCCTCATCTACAACAGCTTCGCCATTCATGTCTTGCGCGTGAGTGCATGCTTTTCTGATTTTTTTAATTTAATATATTGACTTCTTGTGCCCAACTTACATTGCTTCTTGCCTATATCCTTTTATCGGCTGATACCTGCTTTATTTACACCCCCCCCCCCTCCTCAAATGAATGGTTAATGGTCTGACAGCCACACACTCTTGCTATCTTTGTTGTAGTATGCAACAGTTACTGCACGGTACGTTGAATAAGAACACGGTTATCTTTAGAGCATGAAACGTCAGAAATATAGAATGAAGAAAAAAGAAAAAAAAGAGAATATGTATATCGCCTACGCGAAAGACAATCGTTAAATTGGTAGCTAATAAATTAAGTGTTCCTAATAAAACAGGCGCTCACATGTTTCCTGGGAGACATCCTTTTTATCTTATTATAACAGCAGCGCTTTTTTATGCATTCACACGGGTCACCCGAGCACTTTATGTCTCTCCTTGGCGCATACCTTTTTTTTATTTTAAACGAATTCAATGTTCGTGAAGTTTTATGACACCTGAAACAACAATACCGTTTTTTTGTGCTTTACCCGTCCACGATCGCACTTTGCATTCCGCACAGGAAAAACACGCACCACAATGCCAAGAAGACCTGGTACCACAAACACGCGGGGAAAGCCAGCGACTGTTACTCTACCGAATTTGCGCAGTCGTTTCCGTACGTCTGCACTCCGTTAAGCACTCTTCCCTCCCTAAGAAACGTGACTTTCAAACAGAATGGAAACAAAACAGCTCGTACTGGGCAGAAGAAACATCGAGGCATAAAAATTGAGAAGCCTGGAAGGAGCGTAACATGCAAATTGTAGAACAGGTGCCACTGCGCGCACGGAGGGGACAGAGTTCATTCGAAAGGGGCTGAGGACCCTGTGTACTGCTTTGGAAATAGGCGGGATACGATATACTCCCAGTACTTTCCTTGGGGCAACGCCGAGGCGACCGGCGCTGCCTCCGGCCTGCTTTCGTGCCTCTGTCGTGCATGCTATATCCACCATTTGAATCTGCTTATTTGCATAGGAGAACAGCTCCGCCGAGGGCGCTCGTTCCCTCTTCTCTTCCGCCCTTTATTCGACCCTTTTTTCTCTCTTTCTCCTTCGTCCATCTTTTTCTGCGCGGGCTCCTCCACACTTTCCTTCAGATCCGGCCAGGCAGACCGGAGCAAGCCGGATACAATACCGGGACTAAGGACGTGTTGAAGTCCGCTTGTTCGGGCGCGGCATTTTATCGCTCGTCAATTTGCATTATTCATTTCCTAACTACTATCGATTCCTCTTCGCGTTCGCGGGTTAGATCCCTGGTTCTCCCATCTCATTTTGTTACGCGCTCAGTTGTTCGCTCTTTCTGCTGCTTCTGCCTCCCGTAAATACCACGCCGCCTGACTGAAGCTAATATAAATAAACAAGAGTAGAATTGCTCGCAAGCAGCCCGCCTTACTCAGGCTGTCGTCGATAGTGGAATATAACGAGGTTTGAGTTAGTGCAATGTGTTCTATTGTAGACTATTTCTCTTCGCGTTTGTCTCGTGCAGTTCGATGCGTTTAATGTCGAGTTATGCCGCATAGCAGATACATTCCGCATTGTTCTTAAGCGAAACTCGTGTGGCTAGGCTTTCGTGAATTTTTCATGCATGTTAGCAAAACCTCTCGCGTCTCCACGTGCCGTTAAAGGAGTTACAGAACGAACGTCCTGGTGTGTGCGCGCTATAAGTAGGGTTGTTCGTTTTCGGGTAGAACACGATTTCACCCAATTCTTACATCCTGCCCCAAGCACCTTTCTACCACTACCTCAACCCATATTTCTACCCCGTCCCCTTCCTTTTCTTTCCCTGCGATACGTATGTGGTGCAGGCTGGGAACCTCTTTCCTTCTCACACCCACTCACTCACCCCGCACATGTTTCAGGAGAATCGGTTAATCCCGATTTTTCCCCGAATGGGCCTTTCCAAAGTCACGATCTGCACAATCGTCGGCTGACGGCCCGCCGTTCGCAACCAATTCTTGCTGCAAGCAAGCCCCACAAATACAGCTTTCGAACTGTTTGAGTATTGGCAATACTCTACCGCTTGCTAGCCCAGGCTGGGGAATGTTTCACTGGCATTGCTGTGCCTAGCTAATGGGAGCTGTGATGTTGAGAGAACTTTCTTTCAGCTGCAATACGTTCAACAATCGGACAGGTCCAGAATCGAGACCGACATGTTGCGCATTGAGATGACGATGTGCATAAACAAGGATGTGTGACAAATCGATGACCAGCTATTCGCGAATAAAATGTTTCGTTTTTTGGCAGCTATGAATGCTCTTTATTGTCAACGTTACTGATTGATACTAAATTTCAGAGAGTAGTTACTTGAGCTAAAAACCTCATGTTCCACAATTACCCGCTTCTAACAGACAGCAATTTTAGCGCGTTAGAGTTGAGAAGCTCGTGATACTTTCTAAAATAAGCCATTCGCTGACTTAGTGCATCTGAATATTCCACCCGAAAAAAACCCGTACTTAGAGATGGATTTACAAAAAAAAAAGAAAACGATTTCTCCCCAATTATAAGTTTGCAAAACACTACCTGATTTTTAAAAATAGAATACCCAAAAACAAACAACGCTAGCTATAAGCTGGCGAACACCAACAATGTCGCATGCCGCTCAAAAAATGATCTGGATCACAAGCATTTAGGTATATATATATATATATATAGTAAATCAGGAGCTCGTAGAGGTAATACAGAAAGATAGGTCGGCAGTCTGTAACGCCAAAGGAGGCATAGGGGTGTTGTTAGGCTCTTTTTTTACTACGGTTAGGGAAGTTAACATTTTTTTAAAATATATGTAAGAAAGAAAGAAAAAAACTCAGACCAAGGTCACCGGCCAATCCACTACCAAACCGAGGAGGACGGCTGCCGACTGGAAGCGAAGGAAGAAGGGCAGAGCTTGTTCTGGGAGAGAATAAATATGGCGTCCTAGGAATCGGTCTTGTTCATTACAAGTGCCGTAGCAGACCAGTCTTCAAGCCCGAGGCGACCCTGCCTCCGGACCTGCTCTCCCTCGCGGCCATCCAGCCGCAGGGACCGCCCTCAGCAGCGACCAAGGGCTGGCACGCCTTTCGGCCCTGCTGCCCGGGTTCATCGGTGGGGCCGCGGTCCCAGCACGAGCGCCGAACGCAAGGACAGCCGAGCCACCAGGCGAGCCAGCCTTGGGAGCGACCTTGCCCAGCGGCCGACGTCTTCTTGGCTCACCGCTGCGTCCACCGTTCACGCCGTGATTTCTACGGATTTTGGACTCTCCTCTATGAGCGATCAAGCTCTCGTAATGACGACCACTGATGTGAATGCCGGCCACCCTTTTTGGACTGCCCAGGCCCTAAAAGAAATGTGCCAGAAGTTTCGCGACGCCATTCCCAGCCCGTTTCCATCGCCCGCCCACACGGGCGTCCCGGTCTTCCGAGGGTTCCAGGACGATGCGGTTTCTTGGGTAAAGCTGATCGACGCCCTTGCCATACAACACGCCTGGCCCGATTACACCAATTTGTTAGTTGCACAAGAACGCCTGCGCAACGCTGCCCGAGCGTGGAACCTTTGCGTGGCACCTTTCCCATCTCACCTGGGCAAGCTGGAGGGGGGCATTAATCGCGACGTTCTGTGGATTGTCAGCCAGCTACGACGCTGGCTTTATGGAAATGCGTGCCCGCCTGCAAGGACCTAGCGAGAACGTCGGGATCTACGTCTACGACAAGCTTCGCCTTCTCGCAGGCTGCGACTTCACCTAAGCGTATCCTGTTGCGGGGCGGTACGCCATAAATGGCCTGGCCCGCCCCATTTAGCTGCAGCCTTGGAAGTGCAGCCGCCGGAGTTGAGCCTTCAAGCCTTCGTCCGTCTGGCTGTAGGACTGCAGCAGGGAGCAACGCTGCCAGCACAGGAGCGTCGTCTGCAAGCTTCGACGCAGACCCTGGCGGAGAGCCGTGACCCTGGTCCCGAATGGAGTAATGTTCCACTAAGGGATGAGAAGGTGACCGGCGAGACTTCGACGCTGACACGGAGCTGCTTCGTAGCCGAGCCAGCTTCGGCTCCCGCAGGTTCGAAGAAAGCATCTCCGGAAAGCCTTCAACCACCGTTGTTAAATTGCATCCCTCTAGAAGGCCATCGAAGGCAGTCAATGTCCACCGAGCTCAAGAACCCCCAAACCTGGATTGGCGAAGAGGTCTTTTCGGAACATTACCAGGGCACCGCTCACCAGCTCGACGACATCAACGTGAGGAGCACCGTTCACCGTTCTTCGCTCTCCCGGTCGGAATCCAGAGGTCTGGCGGAGCAGCGGCCACATTTGCTGGCGCTAGCACCTACCCGCCTAGCAAACGAAGTGAGGATGGGTTCTACCCCTTTTCGGACACACAACGCCCGCACCCTTGAACCAGGATAACGTGAGCCTTGGAAGTGTGATTGAGCCCTTTAACAACTCCTTGGTGCCGGTGAAAGACCACATTCCGCTCACTGCGACGGGTAACGCGAACTACCCCAGGAAAAGCCTCTTGTGCCGACCAGAAGGCAAAAAGACGACGGAGAACAACATCTTCGGAAACTCACCCGCAAAATTTTATGAAGAATTCATTGAGGATCATGACATTGCTTCGGCTGAAAACGATGAGGCCGAAGCCAGCGGCGAGGTAGCGTCAAACGCCCAAACGAAAGACGAAAAGCATGACGAACATAAGGTTGCACCTGCTACAGACAAGGATGTTTTCACGACAATTACCGAAACCGACAACAAAAATCTTGAAGCAAGCACGCGGAAAAAAAGACGGACTTACGAATAAATGAAAACGACAACCAAATCACCATGAGCGGGAGGAACACCTTCGAACAAACGGTCTGTATTGACAGCAGAACGCGCCGCTTAGAAACGCCGGAGAGGCGCATTCTGGAATACGCAGTGAAGAATTCCTCGTCAGTGAAAACAAACCCACCTCTGGCATTAGCCGGAAAGAAAGAGAACCGAACCGCGAGACATTATAACCCTTCAGCCCTGGATTTTTTATTTCAAGCGCAAATTGTTTTTATGCATTTTTTGTACAGCTTTGGACATCAGAAGCACAGAAATGAAAAAAATACGCTAATTTACAGGCACGTTTATTAAGTCATTAGGCAATTAAAAATTTTATTTTTTGTAAAAAAATTTTTTTTCTTTTTGTAGGAAAGCCTATGACACCCTGATCTTACAGAAAAAATTTCAAGCTGGTAATTCAAGTATTTACAGATTTATAGACATTTTGACGAACCGGAATTTCCGTTTCCTTACCCCCACGGTCGTCGTCATATCCTGTGTCCACCGAAGCTTCGTCTTTTTAATATCCTCCAGCCTCGCGAAATCTCAACAATGGTGGTGCCCATCGCAAGAGGCATCCTTGAACAACCCTCAACCAGAAAACCAGCAGTTTTGATTTTGTTGTTAAGGCGCTAGAGGATATGTGTTGTGTCGTCAAATGACGACGCCAGGGCCGACAGGGACCTGCAACGGACTCTTAGCCGTTCGTGGGCCAACCGTCGAGACAGAGCCAGGAGCCCAGGCAAACAGCTCGGCGTTGCGCCTATTCGCAGTGTAGCTGAGTGTAGAGGCGTGAAACAGGAAGCAAAAGCTGAAACAAAGGTCACCGGCCAATCCCTACCAACCAAAACTGAGGACGACGGCCGCCGACTGGAAGCGAAGGAAGAAGACGGGCAGAGCTCATTTCTGGGAAAGAATAAACAGGATATATATATATATATATATATATATATATATATATATATATATATATATATATATATATATATACCTTTAGTACGTGAGTTAATTAGGCCTGAAGCTTATACATCTCATCACTCTGAGGCACCATTCTCACCATCACTCTAGTCAAATACAACTGTGTGCGTGTGTAAATGTCCCTTTCTTAGAAATGACCGCAAAAAAAAAAATTGCTTTTAGTTACATTTGGTTTCACCGCTATGTTTCGTGCTAAAAAGTTTCGCTGGGGTTCCACATTCAAAGAGTGGAGTGAATCATAATTTTTTAACGTAAGTGTACCTGGTTTGCCTGTGCCTCAAAGAATACAAAAGAGGTTCCAAGGTCTGTTGACTTAATGGCCTAAACTTAGGGCCAGCTTTAAAAATTCTTCGGCTCAGCTTACCCGTAGTTGTACGCCTCGATTTTGTCGCTATAGTGGTTAACACTGGGAAGTTAAATTCTGTTAACCCGAACATCCACCACACCACCATTTTTAGTAAGTGCTACAATGTACAGTCCACAGGAGGTTGTCTTATACGCTCAAGGATAGTCAGTAGAAATTATCTTGAACTCAATCACGGTTTGGGAAGAATCTTACGCGCTCAATAATTTAATCCAGGGAAATCACCACTTTTGGAGATGGAATACCACAACCGAGAGACGGTGCTATTCGCTGGAAACCGGTACTCTGGGAGTTTCTAGGCCCAATGCCGAGACCTCTGAGACGCCGGCAGATGCTGGCGCTATGTGGCTCCACAGGAGACGTGAAAGCTTTAATTAGTGGTGTTCAAGGCGTAACGAACCTGGGCCCGGTATGTGGGGAAGGGAGGGAGGGTTGCGCAAAACTTCGTAGCGAACTTGAAATGGTTTCGTCAAAGCACTCGGTGATATTCGGCTCGTCGCCTCCAGAATTTTAATGAAATTGCGGTCGGGGCGCTTTTTTCGTACAAAATATGCGAACGTGCCTCGGCGGATTCTCAAAATATAAGCTTCAGCGTAGAAATAATGCGACAGCGAGTGTTTGCTTTTGTCAGGAAAGGCTTCAAGCTACTAAATTGTGTGTAGGAAGAAAGTGTTGCCTTTGCTTTGCGTACATACAGACGAGAGCTCGTTCGGACAAATCCTGAAATTATCACGCCCAGAAACATTCACATTCAGAATAATACCAAGCCTAAAGTCGAGCCAGCAACAATTCATTCGAAGTGATGAGTATAAAACAAGTCCTATTTGTGAAATTCGGGCATATTGTTCTGTTCTGGTGGGCTTCAAAATGACCAAAAAGATTTTTACTCCCATGTTTTTTCGTGGCATTTGGAATAAAATGGTAGCACCTATAAGCAGAGGCGACCAGTCAACCAGGGCCTGTTTTTGCTGTTGCCACAAAAAGCTCTAAACAAAAATATTCCCGCATTTCCACCAAGTGAATCATGACGAGTGGGCGAAGCACTGTGGATCGTTCTTACCGTAAATCACCCGTGGCATTGCCCACTCGCGCTAATGAGTGACAATGCGTGTGTACAGTATATACAATTACAATCTAATCCAATGTGATACAATTCAATTTAATCCAATCCAATCCAAATGCAATCCAATTCAATCCAATCCGATCCAATCCAATGCTCCTCGAACATGGGGTACACTGAGTACACGGACGCCAAGGGACAAGCCACGGAGAAAGCGAGGTCCTAAGGTGCATCGCCCCTAAAAGCGCGCACTGCCTCAACTTCGTCTTACTATGCATCCTAGAAAAATGTGTTACCACTCGCGAAGACACCGCGGCTTGTATACTAAAGGTTGTCGGTTCGGTCCCAACTACGCGAGCAAAGTCTACGATTGTTTTTCTCCTTCAATCACGCGGGAAATGTGACGAGTACGAATGGCGGGACGATTCGGATAGAGAAGAGCGGTATCGCTCTACCAGGAAAGACACTCCGCCCAGAAACGATGATAAACTGGACAGGCGAAACAACGCCAGCGGATAGATTCGTCCGGTCATCTGTATCACGAGCTTTTCGAATCCGGCTCGCTGCCACCGGCATTCGCTGCCATCCGCATGCATGCGTCTCTATTCTGCGCGACTTGCGCTTCCACGAGTAGTGCGTGCGCCTCCTTTTGGTCGACGTAACGGTTTATATATAAATTGTTCCCGACATCCCAGCCCTCCCCCCTCCCTCTCCATCCTTTGTTTTGTTACCATTTGAATCTTGGTCCCTCTCTGTGTTTCTTCTGCAGTTCATCTTCCTTTCCGCCTTTTTGGAGTCCCTGGCTGTTTTTTTGCCGTTAGCAAGACAGGGCGGTGCCGGGCAAGGATTCCTGGGAGACCTCGTTCGCACTCCATCGTTTAAAAAGCGCGCTTCTCTGTCCGCCTCGCCGTGTGCTTCGGGTGTCGCTTCTTTATACGCACTGTTTCGGGCCAAAATAAATGCTGCTGTCTAGCCGAGGCCGTACTTTCCAATTCTCTCGTTGGCCGCGGCCCACCTCACTGCGCATGGGATGCGCTTTCGCAAGGTGCGGAATCTCCTTCGTGCGCCTTGCATGCGCGACCCGCACGTCCGCTCCACACGAGGCCGAATACACGGCCGCTTACCTGAACTTATCTGTTTTTTTTCTTTTCCAACTGGATGTGATGCTGAGCCATCGCTTCTCACCACAATGTTTCTTGCTTTAATGGTGGGATGGAGAAGATATGTGCGTTTCGCTGCGAGCTCTTGGAAAATTTGAGTTGCAATGAGTGGCATTTTGGTAAACGATGGAGACAGCGAAATACCTTTAAGCAGTGCCCCCTGTGTCTTTGAGGCTTCTTGCCTCCGAGCCGCGTATAAAATAAACGCAATAAGGGGGAAAATAGCGTCTTTTGTGGTGGTGAATTAGAGACCGTGCGCTGCTGGTACGCTCTTTTGGCGTGGTCTTCTGCCTTAAGATCAACTGCCGATGAATCAGGTCTGTTCATTGTTTCAACGTAGCTTATGATGCTGCGAAAAAGGTTGCGTCGGCGGGATTGAGCGGGAGCCTCGACTAGCCAGCCTACTGCGGACAAGCGGTGCACAAACGCGTCTTTCACACTTGCCACATGCGTTCCGCGCAGCAACCAGGGAGGTCTGAACAACGCGGCAAAGTGCCTGGTCGTTGCCTAGTGACAAAGACCCCGCTTCTGTTTATAGATGGCGCTGAAAACTATGCGCCACGCCATGCTCCATCTTCCTACAAGGTGGGCGAACATAGTGCTGCGTTTCACTGTTCCCTACTACTCCAGTACGCGACATAGCAGAGAGTCAATTTATGCTGTTGGTATTATACGAGTTTTCCCCCGAATGTGGGCTATTTTCGTAGGCCCTTCCTCGAGTCACTGTAGAGTGTTGCTGACTGCTTGTGTGATGCGGGTCATGATTAAAAAAAGAGCTGTAGTATGTATGGGAAATGCCTTGCGTAAGGCCTTGTGTGGTTAATTTACCCCTCAGTAGGTAGTCGAATTACCGCCATATAACACAAAACATTTAGGCGCGACCATACATGAATTGCTTCTGCTCGATTCCGTTTTTGTTTATACTCTGTGCACTTTATTGGCCCGTAAGATTTACTTGTTTGCCTTTAACACGCTGTTTCGTAGAAGAGATCTGTTGTCACATGAGAAACAATGTTCCCGAGTTGGCTTCGTTACGGGAAATTAGTAAACGTTTCGGGTGACCGAAAGCGCTTTTCTTCTCGTTATTTTTCGTTTTTTGTTAAAGGACTGCTGAAAAAATACCTAAGGTTTAGTGGCAATATGAGGCGTAAATTTACATTTTACTGTTTCCGGCATGCTTTGCTAATTTCGTAATACCACGTATACTGTAAACGACAACAAAACAGCGTGGAACGTAATGCATTATTCTGGAGGGACAATTCATTAGTTAGAACAGTTCAGAGCGAATGAAGTACTAGGCTTGTCGCCCAGAAAAACTACCTTGCAGCCCAATAAATGATAATACAAGGGAACCTTTTCTCACTAATGAGCTTGGAAATGTGAAGTTATACAGATAACTAACGAAGACCTGAAACAAGGATTTGAAGTTAGACAAATTAATAGTTTTCATAAAAGGAGAAAGTAAACTCGAAGTGAACATACAACAGTGCGCCAACGTCCAGTTTCGTTTTGTTACTTTTTTTTCGTTAAGAAAGCCCAGTAATTAATGCGAAGGTAGTTCATTCAATCCTGGCTGGTACTTTAATTGACGGAAACTCATACGCTGCTTGACAGTGCTGTTACAAACGTGTTTCTACCGGCGGTGTAGGATCATAAAACGGAGCGCCTCGACTCTACTGACAGGCCAGGTTTCGCGTAATAATCAATAAAAAGGCGAGGTATTGTTAGTTGCACTGGACTTTGAATGCTTGGAAGAACCCCAGCAAAGTGTCGATTACCGCGCAGCTGGCAAGGACGCTACCGGCTGCTCCGGCTGATGGCCGTGTATAAGCTGATAGCCCTGCATACACATAATGTATAAACTAAACACAACACGGGTAACGTAAATAAAATCGAGTTAAAAGAACGAGTAGACGTACATAGCATGGCTGGCAAGGCGTCAAATAAGTCACGCGCCGACGTCCGCTGTAGACAAAGTCTGCAGCGCCATCCGCTTCCGCTCTTTGCCGCTTCCCCTTCCCGTCCAGCTTAAAGTAATCGAAACCCGAAATGGCAGCGGAAGCTTACATTGATCCGTTTTATATCAGCAACTCCAGATACAAATGGTCGCCCGAGTAGGAAGGGAAAACGGGAGAAAGTTAGGAAATGGAGAGCCGGAGAGCACGACTGACCCAGAGTTCTTTGGGTAACTGCTCATGAAGCTCCACTCGAGTTGTTGCGTAGTCGCGCTGAACAAGCCGGATTTGTCCAATTTATGGCGACAAGTCACGTTTTTCTGTCGCAGCCAGCATCACTGGTGCTCTTCCTCCTCACCGCTGGTGCCAGAAATAGCGAGGGTCATCGCGACTGGTGAGCTAGTGGACGGCGGAGGCGACAGGCGAAAAATGACCCTCCATAGAGCCGTGGCGCCGTAAATCCTCTGCAAAGCTGGCGAGAGTCGCTGGGTCATCGAATTCCAATGGAGAGGAGTGGGTTACGGGGCGCGATCTACGCACTCAGGAACATTAAGGGATTCAGCCCCCGCTGCCGAAACCACGTTCAGCGCAGGAGCCGTCGCCGCCGTCAAGCGGCCGACACCGCGGAGTCGCGCTGCCTGGCCGAGCGAGGAAAATTGCCCTTCGCTTACGGATTGTCGCCTCCTGAGACACCCATCTTCCAAGACGCTGTCGCCGCCATGCTCCTCCAATTTTTTCGGCCCTTTTCCCACTCCGGTGAACGGCTACGCATGCATTACTTTAAACTTTTTTTTTTCATTTTTGCTTGAAACCATTCAGCCAACACTGTCAACACTTCAAAAAAGAAAAGAACATTGAGTACAAACAGTAGATATCGACGGTAATCAAAATTCTAAGAAAAAGCCATTAAGAAAAGGTTACCGCAAAATGCGGCGTTTACGTAGTTTTTACGTCTCTAAACGACTCTGCACGCATGTCCGCTACTGTAAAGGGGCGAAGTAAAAACAAGCCACGGAAAGTAAACCACACTAGTGTATCTTATCTGGTGACACTAGGCCACACCATTCGTTTTTTTTTTCTTTTCTGATGGAGGCGAAAAGCAAAAACGCCCGTGTGTACGAGATTTCGGCGCACGATAAAGATCCCCAGGTGGTCAAAATTAATCCGGAGCCCTCCACTACGGCGCGCCTCATCGCCTGCGTTGCTTCGGCGCGTTAAACCCCACAATCAATCAATCATTCGTTTTTCTGAGTGAAAAACAGAAATGGGTTGTAAGATTCGTTATGTTTTAGCAGTTATTCTGTCGGCTAAACTGGCCGCGACATAATTATAATAATGCCGGAGCACAGAGCGGCAGTACAAGTGATATACAGTTGGAGGTGGGTACCTTGTGCAACACTTCGGGAGAGTCTTGTAGGTCCCCCTAAAAGGTGCTGACCCATCCCATGGCAGTGCAATTCGCTTAAAGAGATAACTGCGCCCCGTTTAGGTTCAGTGCACCTATACATACGGCAGGCAATACTGCGGCAGCTGCGTGAAACGTAAGCCACAGATGACGCAACTGTTCCTCACGAATGTTCCTCCATTTTCCGTAGTCCTAACGGCTTTTGGAGCAGTCCGTACTCATAGTCCTTCATTTAAGTGTCGCACTACGGTCGAGGGCCGCGTCTAACTAGTGGGTTTAGGTCTTAAACGGTGTCCTAACCTGCATTTCTTCACCACCACCAAAATGACAACAGCTGACGCCGCCGCTTGTAGTCTTGCAACATTTCTATGAGTGCTTAGGAAGAGTTGCCCTCTAAAAAAATTTTAAAACATGTAGGAGCACTCAGAAACTGGATATTCAAGTTAAATTAGGAGCTTTACTCCCTGTGGTATATAGACTAAGATAGCACAACATTATAGACAGTGATCAAGGCTCAATGATGTAGCTATCATGTTACTCAAAACTAGGACATTCTTCTTCACCGCAAATTAACGTGCGTTCCTGCTTTTTTGTATATACATTTTTTCAATCCGACCAAGTTGAAATTTTGTTCGAGAGGAAGAACGGCAGGGTTACCACAGGTCTTTTGGCATTGGAAGGTCATTTAGACGCGAGTTTATGCCTTTCGTCAACCCTTAGACGCTGTGCAACCAGTGAGGCTATCACCAAATCGAGAGCTAATTTGTTAAATGACCTGGTTTTGGGTTCTGCGTATTCTGCTGCGTACCCAGTACTTGCTGAGAGCGACAGACAATAAAAAAGTAGTGGCCACAACATGGCGCGGCCGGATGGATGCTGTGGGAGTCTCTTCCATTACACGAACCGTTGGCTCGTTAGCGTTCTCTAGCTGAAGACCGCAGTCGACGAAACTGAAGGTGCGAGTGAGTGAGACGTCAGACGGAAGGAACAGTGTGGAATGCGGCTCACGCACTCGGAAAAGCGAGCTTTGTTTGCACGCTAAGCACGATTGGCCACCGGCCCAGCGTGGAGGGACGACGGGGCAAACCCGTGGGAACTGGGAAAAGAAAATGTCATCACACCAAATAAGCGCGCACTCTTACGCGTCCAAAGGAGCTAACAAAAAAGCGTCTATTTGTCCTGCTTTCTCTCTGTCCGTTCCTGCCATGTCAGATCCTTTTAGGCTTAAAAAAAGGAGGGGCCGGAAGGAACCCATCGTCGTGGCCGCACTTCACCTTCTCTATTTGGGCTGTGCTCTAAGCATTTCAGTTTTCTTCTCCCAGAAAGTACGATGACAAAAAAAAAGAAGAAGAGACTAGTGCAAGCGGGGTAATTCCCACTTCCTCTGGTTGTTGCAGAATCACCAAGCCAAGCAATAAGCTAAGCCACAGCGGTTTTGGGAGGAAGCCTACCGGTTCTCTCTTAATATCGCTTTTCTCTGGCGCCCCTCCGGTTCGAAATCCAGCCCGGAAACAGGATCACGTTTTAGCGCAAAACATCAAAACTACAGAACAAAAAAGTACAGCCACGGTTTAAAAAGCAAAACCGGGGAAATGAGCACCATCTACGGGTCGATGAGGCCGCTCTTCCCTGGTCCCTCGCGTCTATGTCTGCGTGCGTACCACCCTGCGCGCGTTTGTGCGCGGATAGTCGTGTGAGCTTGTCTATATTTCGTGCTTTCTTGACGATAGTTTGCACTAAAGGAGGGGCTTTCCGGAAAGTCGTCAGTTCAGGAGTGCTGGCCAGCGCTTAAGAAGGCAGAGGGAACCACCACTCGAAGAACATGCCAGTAACAAACAAGTGCCAAAAAGTACAATAAAAAACTATCTCCGTTCTATCTTTCAAACAACGTGTCAAAGTACAAAAGTATATAGCCTTCAGAAATAGCTGAAAGGATACAAGGAACAAAGTCAGCAGCCTCTCAACGGCCACCACCAAAGCCGTCGTCTGCGGAGAAGCGCAGACAACACTGGCTGACACAGTTCGCCAGACATCAACCCTGCTCCCGCTTGTCTCCTCGAATCCTGCGTTCCTCTAGCGCAGGCGCGTCTCTTCTCCGCCGGGACTTTGTCGCCAAGAACAAGCTTTTCCTGCTCCCCAGCTTCCTTCGGGGCCGGTTTTGACGCGGCCGCGAGATTGAAAAGCAAGAGCTGAAGCGGCGCCCCTGCACGGCGAGTGCACTGCACCCGTTGCGGCCAGGCGTGACACGGGCATCAAAACAGAAGAGAGGGATGCAGGAAAAAAGGCAAGTCCCAAAAACGTAGCCCCCCAGCTCACACGGTGCTGATGAGAGGAAAATGCATACGCATTAGATGCTCGCATTTTCTTTTCTTGTTCTCTCTCTCTCTCTCTCCCACAAAAAGGAAGTATCGAGGTCGTGTTAGCTAAATGACGCGTATGACAAAGACGAGTAAAAAGGGAAGAGCACCCCGGGCCATGCCGCCATCGACGGGCAGCCGTTGCCTACGCTTTTCCGGGCGGCTTTAGCAAAGTGTGGATGTTGGCGTCGGGAACTTGCTAGTGCGCTTGCTTTGTTTTATTTTCTTAGCCGAGTGCACTTTGCTGCAACCTTTTTTAAGGATGACAAAGGCTACGGCTTCCTTGGGTGTCCGTGCCGTTGGGGCTGCAGCATTTAAATTGCGACAGCACTAGTTTGTAGTGGGGTCACAGCTTCAACAATTGTGTCGACGCAAATCAGCGCGAAATTTAAACACATCCGTTCACACTTGTCGAGTGATGCATGCACCTATCTATATCTGTTCGTCCCAGCACCGACATTCTCCATGCACGAGAAATTGCACTTGTCGGCAAAGCAAATACAGTCGAACACGGATATATCGAACTCCAAGGGGATCGCGAAATAGTTCGATATATGAAAAATTCGATATAAAAAATATGTGCTCTGAGACCTCACCTATGGCGGACGATCACTTACCGATCGTCGCATTCAAGAATGACAACTAGTTCCGCACTCACGACGCAACAGGACGCTTTCTTTCCGTGAAAAAAAAAATCGCTGATCTTGGCCTGCTTCTTCGTCCTGGAAATGAAATTAAAGACGCTGGTCTCGATCTTCTCGAGGCTGCACAACTAGAAAATTCCAGCAGTACGCTGCGCCTTCGCACACCATGCAGAACACGCACGCAAAAGAAGAACAGGGCGCACGTACCACCAGAACATTGAAGGTAACAATTCCAAGGCTCTCTGAACGGACTCCAACAAAGCGCTCGCGATGGTCATCTCCGAGAGAAACAGTGATCTCCGAAAGTGCGGGACAACTTGCCAAACAGCAGCAACAGCAGCAAAATGCAAAAGAAGGAGGCAGCCGTCAGCGCCTTCGTTACCTCTTCCCTTTCCTGAGACGACACCGGGGGAAGACGGACCCAGAGAGAGAGAGAAAAAAAAAACTATTTTTCGGCAAGTCGGGGAACGTACGCAGCCGAAAAAAAGGACGTGCGCAGTCGGGGCATCCCTACCTCGCACTGTAACCTTTTCCGAGCTTTCAGGCTTGTGTGCCTAGAGAGATTTACCATACCGGGCTCCGTTCGCTAACGCTACGGCGGCCGGTAGCGGGGTCCGACTGGGCAAGCCAAAATTCGTTCCAGTAGAAGGAATTAGTTCCGCTAGCCAGTCTTCGCCATGCCCGCGCATTCCTCCACATCCTCCTCAACCTCAATCGGGGGTGCAGCGACCGCCGAAAAGCACCTTCCGGCTCGCGCGGCGTTCGATATACGCAATGCCGGGAAAAATACGGTTCGATATAAACGTACGAATTCCTATACTTTTACACAGCATTTTCAAGGGGATAATTTATGAGTTCGATATAGACAATAATTCGATATATCCGTGTTCGATATATCCGTGTTCGACTGTACACTCAATTTACTTAAGAAAATAGTTCAAAATGGAGCTAAGAGTACCTCCAGCAAAAATAAATTTATCATGCCTTTTGTTATAGTAAGAAAAGCGCAAGTTTTTTAAAGCCAAATATTCCAGATAATTACCCTCTGCGACGCTGTGTATTATAAAAATTAAATTGAGAATTCTAAACATGCTGAAGACGATCGAAACGTCGTCGCAAAAAGCTGTGTGGTTTCGATTGAAAGAGGTCATGTTGGTTAGAAAGCGCGAAGTCGAGGTCACTCCGTAGTAATGCCAGAGGTGGGGACTCTCATGGCGTGCGCATACGAACAAGACAACCGACCTCAAATTCTATAAAGAAATCCCAATTGCCTGTCCAGAAAGTCCCTGTTGAATTTAGCGTGCACTTCTTTAAAGTTTTTCTCTTTGGCAGCATGACACCTGCGTCTCCTTGCTGCCTTTTCCATTTCGCGGCTCGCGTCCACCTCTCCTGCCTGCCGCTGACAACCGGCCTTTGCGGCACGATATTCGGCGCAATTCGTTTGCACCTTAAGCCGTCGTTTCTCACATCTTCACCGCCGATCCAGCCATGGGTCGTCGAACGCGCTCCTCCTTTTGGGGGTTCAAGCCACACGCGGCCTCCCAGTCGCAACACATATTCAATACAACCCTGGGTGTGCAACCTCGAAACAATGCCTGCTTTTGGACGCATAGCATCGGGAATGTTTGCCCATGGACACAAAAATTTTGGGGACCGCTGCCACATACAGCTTCGCTGTAAAACGTTTCGAGGAAGATAGTCCTCGTCAGGCACTTTGTCTTTAGCTCCTGTCCTGACGAATGTATCACCCTCATCAATTTATAATAGAAAAATAGGTTGAGTTTATTACTTCAAGGATATTTAAAGTTTTATCATGAGGAAATGTGCAGCTAACAGAAGAAAGCTTTAATTCGATCTCAACTTGACGATTTACGCGCCGAACCTACAGATGGACCATGAAGTCCGTCGCAGGTAAGACTGAGGATTGATTTAAACACCTCAGAATTAATTTCTGTCATGTACACTGCAGAAATTTACAAAACATGCAAAAAAAAAACTAGCATTTTCAATTTATAGGCTGCTCCAGAAGCAATACGGGCTTCGCAATTTCCAGAATTAACCAATACTGGATCGCAGCAAGTATGTCGTAAACTCTCGCCGAACAAATTCATTATAGCCCACACCATATCGTTTCCCGACGCCGGCCAGATAGAGCCATCATGATCAAATGGGCACCCGCCTACTCCCCCGTTCGTCCAACGCAATAAAACCGCCCACCTTTAGGCGCGAGAGATATCTCGTTGGAGCCCGGGAAGCAATGGAGAGGTCGCTCCCATTGATTACATACTGTAAGATTCCGGTGCATTGTAGGTTATGATGGATGACCTACCCGCCTGCACGCAAACGACTATACTAAGAGGAGTAGCTACAGCTCTGTGATACCAGACAAACACCTTCCCCTCTTCCACAAAATGCTATATGTTGCGCCACACCCTTAACCCCCGTTGTGCCGCTTCGGTGGATCCCCGGGAACCCTTTTCTGATGACAGGGGGCTGAAATCACGAAATACGTTAGCATAATCTCTTCCATTATTCTTAGGAGCATTTGGAGATATCCCTGACCAGCTCCTACTCCGATTATCAGCGCCTGCTTGTGTTGAGGGCTGTTGAAACCGCAAGAGCTGAAGGCGTCTTGGACTGAAGACTCCTCCTACATCGTTCCTCCCGAAGATTATTTTCTGGGAATTGCAATAATCACGCTGAGGAGAAAAGAGTTAGAAAGTGGGTTACCTGCGACGTAATGTACTCACGTGCAGTACGTCGGCTTTCGAGAAGTCACCTGTTCTAATACATTTTACCAGATTTCACGTTGGTTTTGTAACACGTTAAGAAATTCACTGCTGCAACAATCAAGTGAACGACTTATCCCTTTTTTTTATTGAAGGTGTTATCATAAATATGCAAGAAAGGTGCGAAGTGTATCTGACGCTTGAACCCTGAGGAAACAGGGTATCAAACAAAAAGAAAAGCTAATCCCAACTCCGCCCAGTGCGAAATATGCTGAAACAACGGAGTTGTGGCTCGCCCTCGCGAAAGTTACGTTTAGCTTAGGTATTTTTTTTCTTGTGCGTATTGTTAGAGTCGTCTTATCGGCAAATTTTCATATAATATGTTTCTAGATAGCTCCGCTTAAACAACAGTAAAGAGCCGCTTTCTGTAACCATACTCCCGCCGAAAATGGCGATGTGTTGACACCCGGCAGTAATTCTGCAACGCTTGCGGCTTCGCGGTGAACTAACTAATTAAGACAAGTAAATCAAACTCGGTGTAGGGGTACAGCTGTCCCAGCGGCTAATTTTTATATAGCTTGGATCGAGATACTTTAGAGCTCCCGTGTGTACGAGATTTCGGCGCAGGTTAGTGATCTCCAGGTAGTAAAAAATTAATCCGGAGCCCTCATCGCCTGCGCTGCGTCGGCGCGTTAAACCCTACACTCAGTCAAGAACACAAGAGTTAAATGCGTTTTGTGTAATCCTATTACCTCCGCAGATGGCGATACTTGACTGCGCAACAGGCAATATGAAGAGAGAGAGAGAGAGAGAGAGAGAGAGAGAGAGAGAGAGAGAGAGAGAGAGAGAGAGAGAGAGAGAGAGAGAGAGAGGGAGAGAGAGAGAGCTTAATATGAAGAAGCGTGCTTACAAAAAAAAGGCTTACAACAATCTTCCTAAAGCTGGCTACACCTCTAAACACTAATGCATTGCCGGGAAGGCATTCTTTAGGGGGCAATATAGGCCCTCTTTTAGCAAAAAATGAAGGCCCTAGGACCTTGTCTTATTCTTTTGTGATTTTTTCTGTACCGAGAACCGGTTTCTTTGTGCGGCGGTAAAACCTGCACCAGAGAGAGCGTGACTCGATGCCAGCACAGACAGTCGTCAGGAACACAATTAAAGCAGCTCCGCTTTTCAAATTGGCCGTGTATTAGTTTGCTGCGCTGCAAACCACGTCGAAAGACGCTACCGTTTCTGCGGCCTCTTACACGTAACGCTCCCATTTATCTTTCTACACCGCCCTTCCGACCCTTTCCCCTTCCTCTCCCTCCCACCCACCTCCTCTCTATTCCTCTCTTTTATTCACGTAACTTCTTTATCAAACCTTACTTTGATCTCCTCACTCCTCGTCTTCTCTGATTCTCCTCCCCACACCCATTCCACTGTGCTTTTTCGCAAAGCCTCCCCTCTGTTCCTTTCACATTTCTCTAACCCCTTTTCGGAGAATACGGAGAATTCGACCCGAGGTCAACCATTTAATTAGCAAAATTGAACGTCAGAAAACCACGTCACAATCTTACACCTAAGCGGCTGGCCTTTCGGGCGAAAAATTGTGATGCCCCATTTTCGATGCAGTATGACATCCTAAGTATCATTCCTTAAACCTATGTTTGAATGCTGTTGAAAGCATTTCGCGCTTCAAATATCTGATATAAGAAAGGACAAAAGAGCGCTTTTTTCTATCGACACCAACAATTTCATTCCCACCTTGAGTAACAAACGCGATCTCAATACACTCCAGAAAACTGATTCTTTGTCGCCTTCTCCCGTCTTCGGTGAGCGGTAGGTGATAGGGGGAGCAGAGGTTGTTGAAATCAGATATCTTTGCTAAATGTTTACGCAATGTTAACGTGGGAGAGGGCAGATGGGGCAGAATACGGGTAAAACTAGATGGAGAAGCAGGGATAATACAGTTAACGGGGATACAAGTAATACCTTTGTTATTCTTAACGGCGAATCATGCCATCAGTACCGACAGCAAGCCTATTAAACAGGGCTCTGCGTCAATTGAAGCGCGCCCCCGGATGAATTAAAATGTTGCGTTTATGTGCGCGAGCACCAGGATCAAGTAAAAATAAGGCAAAAATGCACACCTTATTAGTAACCTTGCTCTCTGTCTATTTTTTTTGTTTTGTTTTGCTTGCGCATAAACAGTGGATAAACCTCATCGTAAGCGGCTTTTTGAGCACTGTAGTGTCTCTGTGAGCAGTGGACCAGAAGGTGTTGAACCAGAGCGGTGAACTGAATGGCGAAATAAGCAGACATCGCTAGTAACGCTGATAAAGCTACCACGCCCTTCCGGGAACAGCTTCATTGGTTCTCTATATACAGGTCCCTGGGAACCCTCCTGCTCTATTTTTATCTTTTTGTTTCATGTTCTTTGCATTACAAGAATGAGGAAAAAATAGCGCGTGGGTGCTGTTTGAATTACACTAGCGAAATTCAGCAGCGAAAAAAAGGCAAATATCTTCAAAAACGAACAGCATATCTTGCCTCTGATACTAATAGCAAACGATGATTAAAGCTGCAAGTAGGAATAAAAATACAAGCCGATAAATGTGCCCTCAACCAATCCTGTGTATGGCGGGGCCGTTAAAACGTCGGTTATACCATTATTTATGGGTCTAGGGATGTGGAAATGAGAGTTATGTCGCTTCGACGTCTTGGTGCGGATTTTGCTCCGATGAAATCCCCTTTAGAAAACGGGTCGGGTTTCTGAGGAATATAACTTATCTGAAGGAGAACATCTCGTGAAACACGAGGGTCGGTAACAAATCGCGTAAGTTACCCCAACACACGCATATCAGCGCGCGTAAAATAGCATAAAAAGCACAGAGACAAATTTAAGGTGCCAGAACAGGCAATGGAAAGTAGTTTTAGTCATTCGAATATATGTGAATGGGAACAGCGAGTGCTGAAAGGAGATAAGTATTGGCCCAACGAGCCCGAGCGAAAAATGGCCTCTATTCCACATCCCTACCAGTACGGAGCTGCTCCTCGCGAGAAGAGAATACGATATGCCAGATATTGTATCGCCGCAACCGCAAAACGTGAGATGAAAGTGGAAAGAGGAACCACTCGCTTTACTGTGTAGAAATACTCAATGTTTGCTAAACCACCTAAGCGCTTACAGGTATCCTTGCGTAGTCTCGTGCAAGCCTTCGCATCCATTTGCCTACGCGTGCTGATATGTGAGACTGCTTCCAATCGCTTTCTCTGTCGTACAATATGGCGGAAGGCAGGTAACTTACGACTCGATTACTTTAATCGCTCACACCATGCCCACGAGTATAAATCCTACGTTTAAATGTGCCCCTTCTCATATTCAGTAATTATGCCGGACTAGGGACACAAAAACAGTAGAAACTAATTGTGTAGAAGTGGTATCGGGCGCAGGGAACACTTGATCTTGTTTGGGGGCGTCCATGACTTAACCTTCGGGTGGCTGAGACCTCTCTCAGTTCACGTTCGCCTTTAGTCTCAGCCTCCCCTTGGTTTTTGCCAAGAAATAAAAATCAAATCAAACCAAATCAAAAAGAACAGCGCTTATTGCTCACTGGTCAATGGGTGTTCCTGGGAAGCTTAACATTATTTCATGGCCAGCGGCCGCTATGACTGGACAGTCCTCCTCAGGGGGTATGTACACATTCAGGAAGAATGGTTGCACCCTGATGATGATGACGATGCTGATGATTAGAATAATGATGCTGGCGATAATGACGACGACGGCGATGATAATTTTTACAGCTAGCGTTCAACGTGCCTGCTTGCCAGGACCCATTACTTATTTGAATTTTGATGGCAGCAACACTCGTCATCGGTCAACGCCGGAGTGTAGATTTGCGAATAGGAGAAAGTTGAGTGATGCCTCCACTTGTCCCGTTTCTCATGTTAGTGAGAAGCACGTGAATCACCATTGCCCGAATGATCATTAGCCAATTCCCCGGAGTGGTCGATTCTTTTTTTCTGCGTGTACGTGTGTGGGATTCGGGTTCGGCGGCTGAAGCTGACGTCAAGCATCTCTTGTGGATGTGCACAAGAACAAGTACAGCTCAGGGCAATGCGCTCAGAGTAGTTGGTTTTCGGTGGGAAAAACGAAGTGACTTCAACCGGTGGGTGCAAGGAGACCGCTACTGCAGGTCACTGCTGAACGTTTTAGACGAATCGGATTGCATGTCTACCTCTAGACTTAGTCATTATTACCGTTTCCCTACTAACTGTGATTTTTGTACCCTTTCTTTCTCTTCTTCCTACTGTCTTATCTTTGTCGTACCTCCTTATTTTCTTCTTCTCCTTTAATCTTTCCTCTCTCTTCACATCTTTATACCTCCTTCATGTGCCGCACGAAAAAATACGAAGTAAAAAAAAGTGCGTGGGCGTGTGCGTGTGTGTGTGAGGAAGAAGGGGGGGGGGGGCTGTTTTCTTTTTTCGCTGACGACGGACAAGAACGATCTAAAGGGTAAAAAAGTACTACTAATTGCTCGGCAGTAAAGCCCCAGTCTGGCTGAGCACGTTTTCAGTCACGGTATGCGGAAATGCTCAAGCATTAGAGAAGAAGGGGGAGCATTTATTTAGGTTGACATAAAACAATGGAAAGTTGGTCGCACCTTATCATCTTACCGCCACAGCTCGAGTCCGACTGGCTGGGTATTCCTTGTCCTGAAGCTCCGAGCTGGTAGCCCGCTCGTCCATGGCTCTGGGGAAAGGGGCGTTGTACAGGGCGCACAGAGTGTGGATTGTGGGGGCATTCCCATACGAGGTGATAAGTAGATCACGGGACATCGCAGGCAGGGCAGTTGTAGGGGTATGTTGAAGGAGATGTGCGGTGGAAGGCAGTGGTATTGCAAAAGGTATTGGTTTGACGTCTAGGGTCGCATGCTGCAGTTTGCCGCCAAAGTTACAACGCATGAACTGGCAGAACTGCCTTTTCAACTTCCGAAATGGCATGGATATACTGCCGCCAGAGTTGAACTATCTTATTGTTTTGGTGCTCTTTGCCCCAGTTGGCCTTGCACCATTAACATCCAACCATTATCAGTAAAACTATCTTCTTTCTCACAATCTACAGACCAAGTTTCGTCAAGTTGTTTAATAGTAAGTGTGCTTCCCGTGATCACACCAAAAACCCCACGCGAAATTCTTAAGGGCCCGTCATGTCAGTATTATTCTGGTCAAAATGAATCTGATTTTCCTTAAGAACATCTACCATTTTTCAAGCGAAAACAAGGCGCCGCCACCTGTACGAAAATATTCCTCTGTTTCGGTTTTCTGATCAAGGAGGTGGAGGTCGATAGCAACCGTTGTTAGCAGAATGTGGTCCAAGGACGAATAAATCTCTCCATCCATCGTTTTCCCAAATTCAATCAGTGCGAATGCATCAACAAAAGACAAAACCCGTGTCGCACACAGCTTCTACTGCGGCAAGCGCGGGACTTGATGCGCGTGGCTTTCGGAAGCAACAACAGCGAGCTTCATTGTTTGCTACATACCACCACGTCCCATTAAGCCCGCTAGCCCTGCCGAGTCAATCGCAAACACATTCGTCTTCCCGGCGAAGGCTCCCGCGGCCAGCGCGGCGCTCGCAAATGTTTGCCCGCAAATGCTCCGGACAGCAGCGGTGGGCGCGGAGGGAAACTTTCTCCCGTTTCTTCGCTGCCATTCTCCCTTCTCTTCTCGTCCTCGTCCTCCCCTCTTACCCCCTGCCTCCTGGCAACTCACGTTTTCGCCCCCGTGAGCTTAACAGTTTCTCCCTCTATTTCCGTGCAGCGCGTGTGCGACTCAAATGTGCACACAATTGCCGCATTCCGCAGCGCTTCTTTTTTTTTTTCTTTCGAGGTTGTTCTTCGGCAGGGGAAGCAAGAACTGGAAGTGGGGTACTCGAGTGTGAACTGAACAGGAGACACAAAAAGAATAGACAGTAGCTAAAACATAATAAAAAAAGGAAGATAGCTTCTTTGCGAACAGACTGCATAAACAACGTTACCTGTATTGTATTTCAAGCCGCCAAAACCAAACACTAGCCAATAATTGATTCGCATTTTATTCCTACATCTGCCCTTCTAATAAGTTCTGCTTAAAACAATTGAAGAAGTATTCACGTTTTGCGTTATAAAAACAATAAATTTGTCGTTTTTATTGCTGCATAAGTTGTTACCAGGCGGCGACCTTCCCACGACCCGTAACTTTCTCAAATATTTTTCCAAATTTTATAATTTTCTTGAAGAAATTTCAAATTAGAAGTACCGGTGTAGATTCCCTTTCTGGCAGTAACAAAAATCCTTTCAAATAGACATGCGATCTGAACATACGTCAGATCAGATGGGTAGAGAGATAAATGATGCAGAAATGCCTTTCATTAGCTAAAAGCAAAATTTTGAAAGTGTGATTCGGTGCCGAAAGAGGTGTGCCAATTCTCTGGAGTAGAGATTTGGTAAGCAGTCATATAGCAAGCGATCATAACATGAGGCGAGTAACTCACCCATATTATCATGAAGGGGGGGAGAAGGGGGGGGGGCAACGGGTTAATGAATATGGCAGTTAATCTGCTTGTGTCCGATGTAATGTGTGTTTCTTCAATTTCGCAATACCAAATACACCCTTAGGAAACTGTGCCACGTGGTAGGTCTGTCCAAGCTGTTAATATTAAAATCTCCGTCTAATACAAGTGTCACCTCATGTTTATTTACATAATGGGTAAAGAAGGCACACATCCAAGAAACAGTGGTACAGCACCACGCAAGGTCTGATGTTTATAGCTAATGTGGTACCAAAAGGAAAAATGACCACACAGTTTGATGTGAACTATAATGAAGCCATGGCATGCCATGCTGATTTGAACAGTTCCGGGTCTGCCGTTTGCCCAACATACTCAATAGTTTCGTAACAAATGATTGCTGCAGATATAACCAAACAGCTCGCGAATGTGGTAATTCAATGAATTATTACTGCAGAACTTAGTAGAAGGAAGGGGGGTAATCTAAATAATAGGTCAGAGCGCATTTTTATTATGTTCTTGAGTAAAAATCGTGTGTACCACCTGTGATAGAAAGGCCGTTATTCTGCATCAAGACCACTGGAGCTGTGGGCACTTCCGTAATCGTAGATAAATCTAAGTAAGGTATTAACTTGGGCTGGTTATTGCGGCAACATAAGGTGAAAAACATCACTAAACAAGGATCAAGGTCCAAGGACTGTCTTCACTGACGCGCTCTGACGTCATTCTATTTTCTTTTTATATTGCCTGGGGCAATAAAAAGTGATCAGTTGTTAGTCAGCGCTAGTGTCAGTGTATTCTTCTCCTGGTCCTTGTTTAACGCTGTATTTTTGCCTTATGCTGCATCTTATGAATGTCCCGTGCGCTGAGGTTACTTTGGAATGTTCACCTTTACACAGGAGAATATCTCTGACCTATAAAAACTTCCACTTCCACGCCCTCTTTTTTTTAAAATGGCCATAAACAGAAGCCGCTTAGGTGGTGGGCGCAAGTGCTCGACCACACAAATTGACAAGTTGGCGAGTGACGAAAGTCGTTCATTGAAGGCGCAATCTTGTTCGTATTTACAAGATCGGCGTAACACTTGCAGTGGCTCTTATAACTTCATTGTTAGCGCGCCCCTTATCGTTGCAAGCTTTCCCTTTGTGAACGAGTTGAACGCCGTCCAGTTCAACAAACGGTGTCCCAAGTTTACAAACTTGGTACAAGGTCCTGAAACTAATGAAAATAAACCAACCTGGGGATAAACGTAGGTTCAGGCTCGATTCTACGTGCTTTATCGTCATCTCACCACCTCCGGGTGAAAAAAAAACAAAAAAGAAACGGCTATTTATAATGCAAAAAAAAAAAAAAAACACAGAGGCGCATATTCCACGTGCCAGAAGAGTTTCCCCTCGTCTTCTGCCTTTCCTTAAACAAGATGGGCGTCACTCGTTTGCAAGGGCATAATACTAGTTTCCTGATTCATAAGCTCTCTTCACCATCGCTATTGCGTGGGATGCTAAATATTTTTTACGGTGGGCAGTATTGTTTTCGCATCCTCACCCGTTCCTCGGTTTCTCGATCGTACATGGAAGGCTGAGCAGACAAAAGGAGGACGCGCCATGGGGCCAGCCAAGTGGTGGTGCAGTTTGCCAAGCGAGATACACATTGCGGCTTATTATTTACAACCTTTTCCTGCTTTCGTTCGCCAGCAGCAGTTATTTATTTGTGCTCACCATTGAGGAAGGCTTCAAGAAGTACTGCCTCATGTTCTGCTCGTTATTATCTTCTCTGCGCCCTAACGTGGCCTCTAGCAGACATAGGTACACGCAATAAGGCACAGAGCACATGCGGGACGTGGCGGATACGCAGGCCACTGGAACCAATGGCGGGTGTTACGGCTGAGTGATGCCATTATTGGATGATCTTGCCTTTTACAGGAATAATTGGGCACACGCGGCAACCTTCCACAGCGCTGCCCGCAACTACGTGAGATTGGAGCAGCGATCGCGGGTCGCTGAGCGATCTGCCGTGAAGCGGAGCAGGAAAAGGAGAACAACGCGGGGGACAGGGATTCTGAGATCTGGAACAACAAAGGTTCCCTCCGCCTCGGCCCCGCCGTGCTTTCGAAAGGCCGCGGAGGAGGAGCTGCTCGGTCGGGCAATCAGGAACGGCTCTCACGAAAAGGAGACAAAGTAAATACGGCGAGAGCGCCTGAAAGTCAAAAAATAGAACACTGTCTAGACATAGCTGAGGCCTCTTTTATGAGTGCGGCCTTTAGGAAGGCATGACGCGAAACAAACAGCAGCGGCATGTCCGTTGCACACGCGTGTTTGACCTGGGCAGCGGAGCCGGGGCTGCAGAGACAGTACAGGTTTCAGTCTTTGAGCGAATCCAATGGAGGCGAGATTTGCGCTTCGGTCATCCGGTTGCTGCGATGAGGGAGCAGGGACAAGGGTGGCATTACTCGTCTGAGGGAAAAAAAAGAAGGTGAAAAGAAGCGGAAACAGAAGAAAATGCAGTCTCCGAAGCGGTCACGAAGGATAGGCACGACGACAACTTTGGAGCCCTTTCCTGTGCGCATCGAACCAGTAATGGGTCGTTTCATGTTCCTTTATATTCATGCAGGGTCGTTTTGCGCTCGCATCATTCCTCTTGGCGTAGATTTGGATTTCTTCAACAATTTATGTTCAACAGCCGGTAAAGTCGCCATACCGTGTATTTGCTCTACTGCGCCCATTTCCTCTTCGCGTGTCGCGCGCCCTGACGCAGAAGGATACGTCCTTACATTGGCCAGAATACTAAAAATTGTGGCAGCAGACCAGTTGAATCACTCACCGCGCCGTTAAATTGGTAGGGTGCCTAAAATGCAGATGCCAATGAGGGGACGACGTGCAATGCGATGCGCCATTACGTGCTTCCTCCGTCGTCACTGCACGTGGATAATGGGTTCCACGTTGTGCGTACCGCGAGTTTAGGTACTTACGCGGTCACCGAGGCGGCTTGTTGTGGCACGAGAGCGCTGGAAGCTTAGTGGGCATGGCCGCGTTAATTCCCTGCCGGAGCGTTCGTCATGTGGGCAACTACGTCGCCATAGCCCCGAAAAGTCTTGCAAAAGGCACACGTAGAAAGAGAAGGCCAACATTTCCGAAATACATGGCTATGAGCGGATCCGGCCAATATAGCCCCGGACAAAATGGTTCCGGACATTTTGGTCTCCCACAAAATGGTCCCAAGTGGAAACCCGGACGATATGGTCCCATGTGAAACCGGGACAACAGGGTCTCGAGTAAGCTTGAAGCGTGCAAGGAAGGCAGTTCGGCGCAAATTATCGCGGTTAATCAGTTCGCCCACATTAGTTGATTGCTGATGGCATGTTTCCTCGTGGTTATTATTTATCCTTTATTGTATTTTATTTTAACAGCGGAGCTGTTGCTGCTGGCCGGAATGTGTCCGGTGTCATCAGAAAATCGAGAGTCATAGTTATTCCCGCTGTTCACCGCGCTCTTGAGCACGTGCCTCACGAGGAGGGCCTGGCGTCGTCCGGGCTTGTGCGTGGCGCTCACGAAAAAATGCCAAAAAACAGTTTTCGTGCGTCCGCGCCTCAAGGGGGAGTACAAGACAGCTTGCGCTACAGACGCCCCGCTCGCGAAGCCGGTTGCCACCGGTTCTAGTGCGTGCTGGGGCGTTCCACTTCGGGAGAAATGTAAAAGCCGGCGGACAGAGCTGTCTGGGCCCGCCAGTCATGCATGAGGAAGACGACGGTATAGATGTATATGAAGATGACTAATAGCGCAGTAAAATTCGACGACGGAACACGTAAATAAACAATTTCAAACCTAATGCGTGGCGGTGTGTCTTTTAGTGCTTACTTAGAAAGAAATCCTCCAGCTTCGCTATGGTTCAAGCCTTGCGAGATTTATTGCAAGCTTAGTCATTCTTTTAAATGCAGAGCATTTCAGTAACTCTCGATGTCACCCGCGTTGACGTCCGTAGTCGTAGTCTGCACCCCTCCCCCTACACTATATAAAAAAATACTATCCGGCGCCTGGTTTCGATCCCTCGACCCTGCGGGCGTAACGCAATGTACATGGTGCTCTACCCACTGCGCCACAAAGCCGACACAGAATGGGAGGCTACGAACGCGCCTTATATCCTTGACTCATTCAAACTACGTCAAGAAGCTGCTGATACAACGCATTCACTACCACCAACTCCCCAAACACTAAACGTTAACGCAATACACCCACCCCCTATGCGACGCATTTGCTCGAGTCCCCCTCGCGGAGAGATGGGCCCAATTTTTATGCATGCCGCCGTAGCCGGGATACGGCCTGTTCGTCACATCACGTTCTGGCATAGGCCTGTTGGTGTGTAGAGGGGAAGAAAGAAATATCTAGCGAGACAGAGACGCGAGACAGGTGAGGTTGCAGAAGAAGGTGCTGATCACGCACAGTAAGCTTCCTCGAAGAAGAGGGAAGATTAATGTCACGAACCCCCTGTTTGGGCAAGCTCATTTCTCTCTCGCTCATGCGAAGGGATCCTGACTTAACTTTAGCATCAGAAAGGTCTGCGTTGTATAAACAGAGGGCTTTTTGTGTATGGTGTTAGTCTTGATTTGACTTCGAGTTAATACCCACCAACAGAAGTGGTGCTATGCCTTGGCACAACGGGACCATTTCTTCCTGGGCCATATTGTCCGGGACCTTTTTGTCCGGTACCATATTGTCCAACGCCCGGCTGTGAGGTGCGTCAAATTCTCCCACTACGTATGTCATGCTACTACAACCTCTGAATGCGCAAAACATTGTCAGTACGGATTCTTCAGAAAAATATGGAAGATTGTAAAGTGTTGGTTCACAAGGCTGACTTATAGTGGAGCAGCGAAGAGCACCTTCCTCATTTTGCACCCCAGTGACCGAATACCCCGTCGGAATCACCGCCCCCAATTTTTCGCCTACTCGAATTGCTCACGTTGGCCCGACGAAAGAATAACGCTCAACCTTGTGCACCGGTAACCCAGCCAGAGCGTAAATAAAGGCCGAACACGGGTGGTTTCATTCGAACTAAGGTCATACACTGAACCCTGATGTTGGCCGAGCGTGCGTGCGCGAGCATGAATGACTGAGTGTGCCTGCGGGTGTGCACATGTATACGTGCATGTTTCCGAGAGGGACACGCGAGATCGCGAAAGACGCGCACTGCTCAATGCCATTTAATTTAGCCACAATCGAAGGCAAATAAGCGAGACTCCGAATCCAACCCCGGGAACGTCGCCTCCCTGCGTTATTCATGTCTCTGCCCCTGCCGACTTCCGAGCGAGTTCTGGCCCGACAGGAGCCGTATCACCTGGCCGCCGCCTCGCTCGGTGTAACCTAATAAGAAAGAGAAACGAGCAAACATCGCCGTCCCTTGCATCCCGCGAGCTCCGGGAAACGGAGCGCTGTCGACTCCCTATCTGCGCCGCTGTATGCAGGAGCACTGCGCGCGCGAGAGCCCAGCCGCGCCGGGCTGCCGTGTTGGGCGGTTGGCTAGCTGGCTGGCTCGCCCGAGGAAATTTCGAGAGTGCTACTGCCGCTGCCGCTGCTGCTGTTGCCGCGACGGGCCGTAGCCGGCTGCCTCTGCAGCGTTCGTGCTTGCCCCGGTAGCCACACAGAGAGCCAAACAACTCATAACGAGGCCGCTGCACGGCAGAGCCGCTGGGAACAACACGGAGTGCTCTGGTTCATCGAGCAGAGCGCGCTACCGATATTGCTATTCCGGTGCGGCCCTCGTTTTCTTTCTTTTATACCCGCGATTTTGTCTAACAACGTTTTGTTCTCGTTTCCGCCAGCCTCTTACGTATGTGTGTTTACGTCTGTCTCGCGAATGATACCCCGCGGCGGGGGAGGAAAAATTACCTCGGACGGCGGCCAGAGTGGCTGTGCTGTGTGGATGTTTGCTCGCATCTAGTGTCCTCATTTTCTGATGGAAGGTGAGCCTCCTTCATTACAGTTTTTTTTTCTTTCGTGACGCTTCGCTTCTTTTGTGATCTCGCTCTGTCTTCCGTACAATGCTATGCCGCCCGTGACGGCAACCATGGTGAGCATTGCTTCCGGAGGAAATATGCTATATCACGTTTAGGCAGTTTTTTAGCTTAGAGTGATGCGCTGCGTATGGGAAAAGGACGGCACTAATTTCACTCAATGAGAGAAGGAAAAAAAACGTCGAAAATGAATGGTTCATGGCAGCTTTTCAAGAAAAACCGTTTAGGGAAATCTCACCTGACGTTTTTGTTTGGGTACGCATCCTTCCGTTTGCATACAATCCCAAGGCTCATCGTAACCACCCTAAAATTTTTTTCTCGAAGGGGGGAGAGGATACAAAGAATTGAAAGTTTGGCTACAAATTATGCGAGGGTACCAGAGAAGGGCTTCATTTTCAGGTCGTTGTCGTTGAGAAACTATTAAGAAAGTTTTCTGCTTCCACCAGCTGGAGAAAAAAGCTAGTGGTTCTACTGTGCGAAAGTGGATGACCAGAAAAGCGTGCCCTCAAAACATAGAGGTGACACACAATTTCGGTGACAGGTGCAAGCAAATTTTCTTTCTCTCAAGCGTTGACGGTGGTCACCCTTAAGAAATAGTTTTGCGCCTCGCACATGATACATACATGAAATACATGAAACCTTAGTCATAAATATTGCCGTGGTTTGACGCGGTTCAACTACGTTTGTCGCGGGAACGCTCAGTTATGGCCAAATGTCTGTGCAGGCAGCCGCTTTTGCAACGATCAAAAGTTGAACGCACATCGCTGTCCTACTTTGGCCTGGTGGTTTGCACGACTGCGTGAAAAGGTTACTTATAAGGCCACCGTGCCTAATCATAACCACTATTATATGGATTAGGATTGCAACAACAATGTCCCATTGTTTCCAACAATGTCCCATTGTTTCAACTTCGCTGATCTCACCTTCCAATGATATCCGTTTTCACGGACATTGTCCACCTGTTAAGTCATTTGACCTTTCTCTCACAAACACGACGTTGCTTCCTCGACATTGCTTTCTTGACTTGACCGCACGTGCTCTGTCACCGTTCATTTTGCGATTTCATGCTGCGTGGTTATTACGATTTTGGGCTTATAATGCTGTCTATGAAACAACACTGGCTTAGGTTTTGTCCCTCTGGCCACCCTAATTGCACAATGATCAATCCAAGACCTAAAGCTGGTGTACTTTCAATAAACATTTGACCGTACAACGGGGCACTACAGCTGCAAGCTAATAAATTTAATGCCAGCAGGTATGGTCGTTTTATCAGCCCCCTTTTTCACATCTTCACATGAATACAAAGCGTTTTAAGACGCCATTACACAATAAACGTCCTATTCGCCACAGGTTGAGAAATCTTTATGGGGTGGCACTGCTCTGAAGAGGCGCGGAGAATATATCAAAAATTTATTTTGTTTGACATCTATTGCTGTTCAACGACTTCAGCTCCATGTCTCCGCACAAATTACCCTATGCCGACACCTAGATTGAGACCATTCTGGTTGCTGGGCCCATCTGAATAAAGAAAAGATTTTGGAGAAGCCAACCACTCATTTATAAAATTTGCCCTTCGATTAGGTTCTCTCTCGGGCCAGAGAGACCTAACCAAGACCTAAACGGGAGGGCTGGCACAACAGCTAGTTGCAGATCTCTAGATCAAAAATTGAAGCCACCAGCACATGGCTTCACCTGAACTACTCGACAGTGCCTTAGATGGTTTCTTTGAAAGATTTAATACGATGAAACGAAAGCATCGACCAGTCCTCCCAAAAATATAATGATATACGTTTGGTGGAGCAATGAACTCTCACGTAAGCCAGCGACTTCTTGGGGACTACGACGTCGATATAAAAAATGCCGTGACCTTTTATTAAGGAAAAGCAGCCATTTCATCTATTTTGTATAGGGCTGTGGCAGCGTGAAAATGCAACATGAAACAATGAAAAAAATTGGCGTTCGAGGGAAACTCCCAACGGCGTTACGGGAATATCTGTGCGGATCAGCTTTTTCACTGCGTTTAAAAATTTCGTTCTACACTGATACTCACTATCCTTTCGACATTGGCAAGGCTATAACTCTAAACACCTTGCAATGTGCAGCCCCTCGCCTGGGGAGGCTCCTACCTACTTATTCCACTCCATAGGACAACCTTTCCCAACATGATCCAAGAACAACACTCATTGGCAGCGTTTATGAAGTGCCCTTCCAGATCGGGGATTTTGCCTTCCCAGAATTTCGAAACGCCTTCATGAATTTGAACTGGAATACTGATCCAGGTCTTCATTCCATTCCAAACAGCATGTTGTAACTGTTCTTCCTTTATGTTTCTTCCTTTTCAGGTTTCATATATAATGTGTATTACATTTCGGCCACTTCCCATAACACCAAAAGTAAGCCACAGTGACCTTCCTCCTCAAGCCTCGTCGTCCTCTGTAAGAACCGAAGTCATACGTAACCGCTTGCACCGCCTCCTGTTCGGCTAGAGTGGATTAAACGCATATGTCTTTCTGTTTTTTTTTTTTTTTCACTAGCCAGACGTCGTACACATAAAAAAAGAAGAGTTCACTCAAGGTCAAAGCAACACTTATGATCTATATAACCTGCGCTTCGATCAATACTTCAGTATTACAAAGTGATGACTCTCTTGCTTTATTGAAATCATTCAACTTTGAAGAGGCTTTGATTCTATTCGACATCCGCGTTTTTTTATTTATTCCGCAATGTTAACTGCCTTTCAAAACTTTTTATCTTTTCTCATTGTTTTTAAAAAGCTGTGCAGTGTAGTACATAGCCTTTTTTGAGAGCTGCAGGTAACAACTTACTGAATGCATTCCTGTAAATTTGCTTTCATGGCACGGGAGGGCATTTATTTTGTTTTTGTCACCTTTCTCTTGCCTGATTAAAAAGTATCCCTTGGCGCCCGTTCCGCTGTTTCAGCTTAGGCTGTTCATGAGTCTACCCAAGCTCTTTGCAAAAACATTCAAATGAGGAAAAAATCAAGCACCGCTTCCCACGTATTTGCTCATTTCGACGCTCCAATTACGGGCATTCACGACGTCAAAGGCAGTAATTAGCGTATGTGAGGCGGCCTGTCACGGCACCGCTATTTACAGTTTCTGCCGAAGACATTTTGTTGCGAACATTTCAATCTGCGGCATAACGTTGGTTTTCTGGCGTGTATAATCTGCGCCTTATTTACAAACATCGACATACTGAATTATAGCGCATTCAACCAGCCATTTTGTTTTTCTCGCGGCAGCCACACGCTCCCGCTTAACTTCTTGCTTTTGCTTCCAAAGCCCAGCGCTCCATGGGAGCGCTGGGCTTTGAAAACCCCGTTCATTTTCACGCCACTCCTGTTTCTGACAAACAAATCCCGCAATGCACGGATTACTAATTTTCTGCACGAGCTCTTTTTATTCGTTTACGCGAGAATTGATATTTCCTCCCCACTCCAAACTATGAAACGCGTTTGAGTTCACAGAATGTAAACATGCGTGTTCTCGCAAAATATTTGGAAAGATTGAGTGCGTCGTTATTGTCATGCCGCAAGTTCTTTTCTTCCCCGCCTGCTTCAACCAACCACCTAAAAGGTAAAGATCAAAGAAACAATTGTTACGTACAGAAATAGCTTCCCGAAATGACTTTTTCAGTGCATTGGAGGATAAACCCCTGCTACAAGCTGTGCAAAATGTGAGGGCTGAAAGCGTTGCCACCGGTCACACACGCGTACCCTCATTCCAGAGCGCTAGACGCGTTTGATGGATTACTGATATAAACGACTAAGGTACTGCGCTCACTGAACCACTAAGCGAGACCGATGAGGCTAATCTAGCAGGAATGTTTTGAAGAACGGCGCATATTGAAGCCCCGTAATGCCAGGCCAATTTGTACAAGCTGCGTTTTAGTTGAAAACATTAGTCCTACCTCTTTACATTCCGATCGAGCTTTGTTTTTGCTTTTAGCAGCAGAATTGTTAGGTGTGATACATTCTCATGCGGGTGTTTTAGGATTTTTCGCGTGTCTCAATGACGCGAGAGTTGGCCGTTGCGGGTTTTATACTGATATCTTAAACACGACAGTGTTGCGTTTAATTCTTTCCTCGAGAGAGTAGGATATCAATATTTTTTCGCCCACCGTGGCTAGTATTCTTGAACCACTCCAAGCGCATGGACACAAATGTACATGTAATATATACATCCAGATATTATAAAAAAATATGACGTGCCGATCGAAAAAGACGCCTTTGCACCTACTTTCGAAATAAAATTGTGGCTAATTTGGCCATTAATCTCACGTAGCTAAAGGGAAAAACAGAAACTGATAGGCATTTTTAAAAGAAGTTTTAGCAACACCCCAACATTCTTTGAGCAAGTTGACAGTCAAAATATATATTGTTGAATACTTACCGAAATCAAATATCAACAATCAGAATACTTTTAACGCTATCAATTTGGGTTCGACTGTTGATCGCTATGCCGCGTCGCCCAAAGTGTTGCTGGCTGCATAGCAAAGCAAGAGATGGCTATTAGGAGAGGATCAGAGAGGTTTAATTAAACGTAGAACATGTTTCATCAGCGAGTGTTGCTCAAAAGCGTCCTTCAAAACCCTCAAGTTATTTGACTTAAATTCTGTGAGAGATTTTACAGGCGAAAACCCGTGAAATTTTCGCTGGAGGCATGAGACGTTCTGGATACTAGCCTCATTTCATTGGATTTTTTTTATTACAAAATGTACACAGGTTCATGCCACTTTGCAGCACCATGCGCCATACTTAATTATTGATTGATTGTAGTGTTTAACGCGCCGACGCAACGCAGGCGATGAGGCGCGCCGTAGTGGAGGGCTCCGGGTTAATTTTGACCACCTGGGGATCTTTAACGGGCGCCGAAATCTCGTACACACGGGTGTTTTTGCTTTTCGCCTCCATCAGAAAAGCCATACTTAATTATAAGTTCTAGAGGTACCTCCGGGCAGGAAGAAAGTGACATTACTGGAAAGGCAGGGAGGTTAAGCAGTGAACTGCCTGTTTGGCTGCCCTACATCAGTAGATGTGTATGCGGGAATCGAAAGGTAAGGAGAGAACCGCTGTAGAAAATGAAAAAAAAAAAAAAAACAAGGAGCAGAAATAGCAAGCACGAAGACAACAGCACACACAAAACGAAAAAAAAAATACATAAAACCAATCAGGTAAACTGACAAAATTGGCGAATGAAGGAAGCTGCACGCTAGTAACGTCCCGACAGCCGCTCAGATAGGCCTGACCCCTTCAAAATGGGAAAGCTTTCGTAGCCTTTTGGGACTTTGATGGGAAACACCTGTGATCCAAAATAGTCCGCGCTGTAAACGGTGGTTGTAGATTTCGCGGAGTGCGGTTGAGAGTTGCTACCTCGGCGTTGTGCCTCGTTGTGCATCGGAGTTTGCCTCGGGAATTCGGGACCCAGCCCAACAAAACCTAACTTCTCTTCTAAAATCTATACAAAACTGCTCATCTCAATTTATACTTTCCGACTACTCCCGTACCTCCCGTGTTTCTCGAATAAGAAATAACCTTGGTATACAAAGTTTGCACAATCCCCGAAAAATTTCTGCTCTGTCCCTGTACCCCGTATCGCAGAATCTTTTTTCACAATTCATCCATGAGACGCAACTTTCGCTCACAGCCTACGTAGATCTCATCGCGCATCGACCATCAAGGTTTCGTTTCATTTGACCGCACAAGCGCATTCTACGATTCGTTTCTCCCCAAAATGTCTGAGCAATGGAGCCACCTTCCCCATCACATTGTGACCCTTGAAGATCCTGCGTGATTCAAAAATGTACTCTCTGTATATGTGCAGCAGTAACCTGGCTTGTGAAAATTTGTGCTCCCACTGCCTGTACTGCTACAATGTTACAACTTTCATGCACAGTAGCCACCCCTGTGTAACACCGTAAGGGCCCTGATAGTGCTGTAATAAAAAAATGCCATAGCAAAAAACGAGATTTCCGATTCTAGATGCAATAGCTAAGTTACAGGACTATCGAAAACGTGTTGGCTTGCGCGGCCTTGGTGGTACCTCCCGGCTTTGTTTTACGCTGGCGCTATTATTAGGTTTCTTGAGCGAGAAGCCACACTCAACCGGGACATCAAATCTTACGGCCGAAAACGGAGAAAAGGGCAAGGGCGAACATTGCTCTCGCTCCGCGAAGAAATGGTGTTTCTTTACGGCGTCTCCCTTCGTGTACAAATCAAAGCCTCGCTTCGCATCAGACTTAGACGCAGCGAAAATTCGGGCAGCTAAAAAATAAAACGGGTCAAGAATGCCCCCAGACGGGCTCCCATATCAAGGCAGACCAACACAAAACAAGTCGAATGGAAGGAAGGCGCCCAGAGACGAGACACATATCGATTCCCGCCGAGTCTCGATGACAAAAGAAAAAGAAATGGATTGCGGAGAATCACACCAAATGCTGCCCGCTTTCTAGCAGTGACCGAAGAGACGAGCGGATCGCGAAAAGGGAAATAGCCCGATGGCTGGACGAAACGCGCGTGCAAGATGAAGAACAGCGTCAACTATAGAACGAGAGCAACAGAAACACGAGGAAGGCGAGAAAAAGGAGAGAAAATAAGGAGAGAGAGAGAGTGAGAGAGAGAGGGTGGAGGATATAGCTCCGCGCCACTCGCCGAGCAACAGAAAGAAAGATGGAGCGTTACATTGTTGGACGCCCGATTCTAGAAGGCGGTGAAATTTGGAGCCATGAGTGTCGACGCGGTGACGACAGCTCCGGGGGAGGAGAAGCGCGGCCTCGCGTCGGAAGGAAGAACGGGCCAACTGAGAAATCATGGCTGTGCCATCAATCACCGTGTAAAGCCCTTTGCCGCCGCGTGAGAGCCCCTCCCCCCGACCAAAGTGTCGACTCTGGCTGAACGGGCCGTCCCTCGAGCTTGCCCCTGCGTATTCGCCCTCGCTTTCCTCTCTCCCCCGTGTTTTCGCTGATTTTCCCTCGCCCATCGGTCCTGCTCACATGTTTCCCAGGGGCGCTTTCCCCGCGTTCCGTGAAGCACAACATCAAATGCATAAATCACACACCAGAAATTCTGCTGCTCAACATCCGTTGAGAAAAACGTTTTCAAGTGCCACTTTCGGAGTAACCTAGCTTTTCGTGTTAAGTATACTGTTATGTCCTGTTTTTGCATGTACTGTTAGCGATAGTATCCTGTAACACCAAATCTGAACAAGCGTTCTCCGATGCCAAGCAGGCTACTGACATCTTCAAGACATCTGGGCTGAGATAACTAGCCGAGCACATTGTCTCTAAAAAAAAGGCGTTTCCTTGATGTGGAACCATCATCACAACCGGACAAGGGTGGAGTTGAGCAGTTTGTTCTAGTCGCTCAGATGGTGCGACGGCCACTCGAAAGATTTCAGGCTTAGTTCAAGTCTTAGATAGCCTAACGCTGCTTTGTCAGCCCGATAATGAGCCAGATTAGCGCAAAGCGTCAACTGGCCTGTTATTTTTTTTGTACAAATAGGATATATTCAATGTCGGCATTGCTGTTATTTTGTTCTTTTATGGCAGCATTGGTTTTCGTGAGATAAAGTGGTGGTACTGTGAGATCAGCTAGCAGGCTTCGGAGCTCCACTCGTATCATTTTAACGTGGAGTTGAATTTGTACCACGTTGACCTGGAAGAAGCCGCCTATTTTGCGTTGTTCTCTCAACATAGAGCGCCACTGCTCCATTGACTTGTTTCAATTCTGCGAGATATTTTAGGATGAAGACAATTACTGGACGCACTGCCGAGCTGATCCCTGCGGGCAACCGGAAACCCGACGTTTGTCCTAAAAGGATGCACCCCACAAGCCAATTTCGCTGCCTTGAACGTTGCTGGTAGCAGCGACATTTCGTAGGAGCAACGCCCAAAAACAATACCAGAGAACACGTAAACACTTATGACCTATGAAAACTCTGCGTACGACGCTGCACAAGTGCCGCCACTGTACAAAAATGGCCGGGGTGTAGCGCGTGGTTTATAAGATCGCTGGTGACTGCTGAGCCACTGGGTGAGGTCGCGTATTACCCATGTGTACACCCCCCCCCTTCCCCCCGCTGCACCGCCAGCCTAACCTATCCCTTAGCAACGATTACGTCGCTGCATGACGCGCCCAAGCTAATGAGGACGTCAGGCCGGCGTATGCCAGCATTCTTCGCGATCGGATGCGCCGTAGCCAATGAGGACGACGGAACAGCGAATAGATCTACATTCGCCATAATACAAATTTAGGTACCGTTTGGTTGGTACAGACGAAGCTAAAGCCGACGCCTGCTTTTTTGTTAATGGGCTGTTTGGCTTTTGCAGTAAATCTTGTGGTTTGCATTTCGGGAGGACCACTACAGATAACGCTACGACGGTAAAGGTCCAGGTGTGCAAAGCAAATAACAGCAAAATATTTAGGCCGGCCTTTAAGGGATGCAGCACAGCGCGACACTGACCTGAAGGCGACATGCGGCTAAAAAGGTAGTAACTGAAAGCTCTAGGTCGGCTTTTAGAATGACTTCCACCGCACCTTCATGCGCAAAGAATACGAATTGAAACAAGAATTTTAAGTTAGGCTGTCAAGGGAAACATAACAAAAGATAACTCACACAGTGATGCACGCCAGAAAAATGGCTGGTAAAAAACTCGAAATTTGCCTGAAAATGGGGTTCCATGGTAATTACAGCAACGTTGGGGTGATGGTGACAGATCGCGAAAAAGACTGCAGAAGAGTTGCAAGCTGGGCGAGTTGGAAATGCATCTTGAATGAAACCAGGCGCAAACGTAACAGGACGCAGAAAGGAGTACACAGGACAAGCGCTGGTTTAACAACTGAAAAATTTATTAGGCAGAAAAGAAATATATAGGCAGAAGATACCACACCCCCAAACACCAAAAAACAAACAAAAAGCGCAGAACACTGCGCAAACAAAATGAAACATTCCATGCCAAAATGGAAAAACAAACATGCGCCAAAATCAACTCACGAGCCCCTGAGATACATGATCTCTTTTGCATGAAGCATTACACTTGCTTGGCTAACGCACTTATCTTTCCTATCATTAATGTGGTACGCCTCAACGATTTCCCGTGTTATCTGGCGATTATGCTTGAACAAAATGACAGTCTCAGAAAAATTCGGAGTGCAGCCACATTTCTTGCAGTGAGAAGACAAATGCGACGAGGCTGCCCCTTTCAATGATAACTGATGCTCACGTAAACGCACATTCAGGCACCGTCCAGTTTGTCCCACGTACGTGCGCCGACACGGGAATAGGGGAATACTGTAAACGACACCCATAGCGCATGACACATAGCGGTTATCATGTTCAACCTTACATCCTACACTTTTTCTGCCAGGACCGCCGCTTGCCCTACTAGCAACTCTGGCACAAATAGAGCGTAGTTTGTTGCGGGCGGTTATAGCAACCTGAACACCGTATCTCAAACACACTCTCTTCAGCCTGTGCGTAATGCCTGTGCGTAATATATTTCTTTTCTGCCTAATAAATTTTTCAGTTGTTAAACCAGCGCTTGTCCTGTGTACTCCTTTCTGCGTCCTGTTACGTTTGCGCCTGGTTTCATTCAAGACGCGAAAAAGAACAGCAACAACAACAACCAAAAAAAAAAAAACGGGCCATCTCCCCTAACGTAAAACCTGGAGAGGGGCGAACCATGCAGTGTATAAGTGTATTCAAAGATTCTAAGTGACTCTGGCCAAATAGCGGGCGTTGATTGGTCGCCGGAGAAGCTTTGGTGGGAGGAGCAATCGCGCCTTTGCTAAGGCGGTTGCGGCCTCTCTTGTGTTGAACCGGATTTAAGCAACTTGCATGCCCCATCTGCTCCAGTTTGGGGTACTAGCAAAGGTCAAAGCGAACGCAGTGCAATACCCGCGCCTCGCCCAGGAGGCTCGTCCTCGGTGATCAACGAGGTCCCGGCACCAGGTAACCATGCATTTTCTTGCTTGGACCGATCACCCTACCCGATCGGGCCTAACGTCGAGATCCGGAGGGAACTTGAGTGCAACGTAAATTATAATCCGTCTACAAACAGCTTGACGATTTCTGAAGCGGACAGGGAGCATTCCACAAATCTTTAAATCGTGTTAGTTTATTTTGACCCGTTTTATCAATTTTACGCTTCTCTTTCATACGCGTTACGTCCTAGCACGAGGCGTTTGAAAATGAATGTCGCGGAGTTTTAGTACCACGACTACCGGAGATCACGACATGAGACGCCGGCAGCCCGAGCCATTAGGTCAACGCGAGGGGTAGCGCTCACTTATTGTTGTTTTTACAGTGTATTTATCATCTATGCTTTTTTGCAGGTTCTGTGAGACAATTTATACGTTTAGCAACGAAAACTATAGCTTTTCTAAGTGTCTCTTGCTGAAAAGCGGGGACACATCCGCACATCGACATTATTTGCTCAAAAATTTAACACATAATTTCGATTACGTTCACAAAACCATGTCATTCCCACTTTGCGCGTGGCTCTGGTTGTTGCACGGTCGGGACACTGAGCACGCGGAGGAGCTGAAAAGCAATGGGGCAAGAGAGTAGAGGGCGTGGTGTCTTCACTGCGGCTCCTTGTTGCCGCACTGCCTCTGCGATCGAAAAGACCCTGGTGGCAGTCATCACTTACCTCTCACGTCCGTGCGTTTTCGGTGATTACAACATAGGGGTGCTTGGTGGGGGCGGGAAGTGATGTGGACTCACGGGTTCACGCTGCCTAACCTAATAACCAATCGATCCATTTGTCTCCCTCGCTCCTCGTCCCCCCCCCTTACGGTAAACTTGTTTCACTCGGCTATTTCAAACGTATGCTGCTTTAACTGCAGTTTCGAGGTAGTGGCAAGACACAGCTAGTCAGCCCACCCCTTTTGCATAGTGGATAAGGAAAAGAGCCATGACCCCTCTGCCAAACTTGTTCAAGAGCGACCCTAAGCCTTATTTCTTTCTCAAAAAGATTAGAATACCGGGGCCTCCTGATGATGCAAGACAATCATGTTTTTCTCTGACAAACTTCCTCATTCTAAATCTGCACTGTTTCTTTTTTCAAAATTACGGAATTCTCTTGGTAACTAAATAACCCCTTCAAGCATTGTTTATACTGCCAGCGTCTGAATGAAGGAACAAGAATAAAGAAAATTAATGCCCGCCTAGTTTTTCTGGGCTCCTGTTTGTGCTGGCTTTCATGCGTGTGGTTTCAATGAGAAGCACTTTTTGCTTCCTAATCCTAGCTTTAATGGCCTGGTTGGCCATCTGGCCCATCACCGACTGGCTGGTGTGAGCTTCGCCGCAGCCCAAGGGCGGTAAGGCACACGTTACTATTACGCAAAATCGAATCTCACTACTCGCACTTGCACTCCTCTTACAACTAACATTTACTGTACTCGCCCTAGACAGTTTCTTTGTAGTAACGATCAAGATCTTGTTACCGCGAGTATTCTCTCAAGCAAGATGCTTCGCATTTAAAGACAATTCGACGAATTCTTCTGCTAGCGGTAAATGAACAAGTTGCAATGGGTGATCAAACCATGCTGGTTTACAGAGCTGTTTAAGCGTAATTTACTGTAGCAAGAATGCCTCCACTATTCATTACATCAGGCGTTTTTTATGCCACTAATTGCGCAAGAAGTCGAAAAGCCCAGATTTATCTATATTGCCGATTCATTGGTACAAGTATCAAAAATCTAAGATCTATGATAAATAAACTAAAATGCGACCAAATTGTCCCCCCCCCCCCAACCCCTCGGTCCGAAATGTAATAAACAGGCAAGTTTGACTTTCGGAGCACTCGTTTTGAAAGAAAACGCAACTGAGTGACAAACGCATTAATTTTCAATTTAACTTGAATTACAATTAGGAAAAATAATTGCAAACATGTAAACGAAAAATACAGTATTTGCTTCCAGAAAAATTCCTTTCTGTTAATAATTTATTTGTTTATTTATTTATTTATTTATTTATTTATTTATTTATTTATTTATTTATTTATTTATTTATTTATTTATTTATTTATTTATTTATTTATTTATTTATTTATTTATTTATTTATTTATTTATTTATTTATTTATTTATTTATTTATTTATTTATTTATTTATTTATTTATTTGCTATCTTTTTTTTTGTTGTGAGCAGAACCTTTTTGCTCTTTAATGACTGGTAGAGTGAAAGTTAAGTTGTCTGCACATCTTTTGATAGGCTTTGTTTGGAACAGTACAGAAGCTAGAAATTCACCGTCAAACAGGTGCGTATCAAGTTTGTGTGCGAAAGGAAACAGGAAAGGACACCCAATCAAAAAATATTCAAAATAGCAGCCCGAATGCGCGGACATAAAACTCTTCACACCACAACAATGCACCCAGTTGCACGTTCGCTGGGTGTCGTAAAAAATCCAGGCGTGTCAGTTGTAGCTGGTTTAAAACCGACCCATAGAAAAAGCTTAAGTGAGTGATTTCAGTTCGAAGGCACCCAGTAGACAGACCTTTTTTTGCACAGGTTGTATGCACTACTCCCCCTTCACGCCCCTCTTTTGCAGCGCCTGAAAAAAAAACAGTAAATAATGCTTGTATTTCTGTATAGTAGCCAGTGACGGTAAAAGATGCGAATTCACGGCTACACCCACGTCATTTTGGGTAGTTGTGCAAACTCGAAACTTCATGGGCGAGACGCGAGCTTTGCTTGTGAAGAATGATGGGAAAACATTATATTCAAGAGCAGAGGGTTGTTTGGGGTACTACAGGAAACGCGTAGAACTCCATGGCAGGTGCATTACGCGAATAACGTGGACATAAACACTATTTTATTGTAGAATTAGTTATATATTAAACTAATAAAATCAAGCAGTGACCATTCATGGGCCACTTTCTCGCCTGGTATCTATTACGTCACAGGAACATCCACGTGTTTTTGGCGGCCGCCGACCAAACCCAGGTACCGTCAAAAAATATGAGTGTGGGATTGTAGCGTTGCCTGTAGTTTCGTTTTACCAAGCTCCATAAATTCTAACGCGAAGTTACGAGTCATTACTCCGTTTTGGTAGATCTTATATTCCACCACTGCAGGCGTCGTGGTGTGTGAGATTAGAAAGATGTTCAATATTACTGAAAAGCGTACTAGTGCACGATTGTTGGCACATACTGATATTACACAATGATGATGGCAAGTGATGACCGCCATCTTCACGCACGGTTTTTCGGTGTAGGTATGACTGCGCTTTTAATCTCCTTATCCTTCCTTCTCCTTTCCTTTTTTGTCTTTCTTAGTGAAAGTATATATTCACCACGACAAAATAAGCCATCGTTGTTAGCCAGCGCCAAGTCATTTCTTCTGTCCCTTCCAAGCGCTGTTACCTATATCAATTTCGATATTGCATATATTTTTACCGTTAGAGAAACGCCTATTGAGGCTAGAATGAAGTTTAACGAATCATCGGAGGCTAACTTTCTCAAATGAATAAAATTATCGTTTTATGGTCTCCAAAGATGGTGGTTAGGAACAGTAACAGCTGTTTTATTCGGGAAACAGGATACTTAGGGTGCACAATTAGGGGATTCTCGAATGGCTCAAAATATGTAGAAGACAATTCGGAAACAAAAAAAAAAGATAAGTATATACAGTTTCCGACCCACACATTCCCCTGGCACATATTGAGCGAGTGAAGCAATAATCCTTCTGCTTGTTTCGAATGGTTTTTTACAGACCGAATTTGCAGAATCCGGGGAGAGTTTCCCACATTAACGTTACAACTGAAAAAAATGAGGTATGATTGTTTGCTGCAACTCTTCAATTACTGAATCCCTCACAAGAATTTGGCCTTTGCGAAACAGGTAACACACGATATCACTAAAAAAGTCGCGACGATGAACTGTCCCGCCCCACTTAATTTAAACTAATAAGGTCACCCTCATAGAAATAGCGAGAGTACGCGAAATTTAATATACGCTCGGTATAATTTAGTTATAAATGCAATTATTACAAGAGTCGTGATCCGACAGGCCGCTGCGATTTTTTTTCCTACCGCACAAATACCCGACTCTCGTTTAACCACCCGGAACCTGCCTCTAAGCTAAAAAAAGTAGATAAAGTGATTAGCTCCTTTTGAAGGATATTTCAAAGTTCACCCGCAGGCGGAAATTAGCAGAGCGAGTGGCTCGGTCGGTCACCGCTCCGCTAATTACCCAACGTACAACGTCATCTTCACTATGCCCGTCGGCGCGTTCATTATGAGCACAAGACGGGCCTGTGCGCACGTTGTGTCCGGACGAAAGAACTATCTTTTAATTTTCGCGGGTGGTATTTAACACCGCTTACCATTTGCGGACAGGACGTCCACGGAAAGCTAGATATTGTAGGGTGAAAGCCTGTCTGTCGACGAGCCTTCTTTTGTAAAGGCATTGATTGAGGAGGATTTAACTGCGATCAAGTGTTTATTTTGTTTCCTTTTATTACCGGTAGGAATTTCATGTCTGCGGCACGAACAGAGCTTCTAAAGGTCGTTGGTTATAGTTATAGGTTCAAACGAAGTAATCATAATTTTTTTCTGACTTCCCCTCGGGCAACTCATGTCCCTGTTTTTGTTACGAGTGTGCAGGAAAAACTTTAAAGAGCTCAGAACGTATTTCCCTTATGCGTGTCTATCAACTCTGGAAACCCCAGGTTTAGAGTCTAAACCGGCAAGAAAGTGTTTACAGGGTTACAAAAGTGGAAAAATCAGTTGGCCTGCGTCGGTGTACTACGGTTCCGTAAATGCAAATGCACCTTTGGCACCAGCAGCAGTTGTTTGATGGACATTGCTGCCTTATGAAATTTTCTGCACTACGATACGTGAGGAGAAAAATCTTGAATTGTGAAATGTTATGGAAATAATCGTGAGGTAGGTGCATGTACACGCAAAGAAGTGTATCTGGCAACATTTGGGGAAAGAGATAAATTATTGACGCAAATCTGAGCTTACGAACATTACCATACAAAGTATCTCACTATGTTTCTGTTATAACCTACGTTTCATTATGATGTTTTTGATTTGTTTAGTCTGGCTATGCAAGTGTCATGAAACTAATTATGCGGTCAAATTCGATGAATAGAGTCGCCTTTTTTATGCAACAACAAAAGTGAGAGATCATTAGCTAAACGAACAACCTGACGTAACTGTCCGTGGTTTTCTCTGCTGGCCAGTTAGTTGAATTTTCCGGGCGCGGCCCTTTGGCGGCCATCTCTGGGCGCCGTCGCCGTCGTCGTGACCGAGTGAACGATGGGAAGACCAATGAGTGAAAGAAAAAGCGAACGATGGGAAGGCAGAGGAGTGAAAGAAAGCAAAGGAGTAAAGTGTCGCGAAATTGTTAGGGTAGGGCGGTTCGCCGTGGCGGCGTGAGCCAGCGCTCTCCGAAAGTATGCGGTGGTCGAGGGGAGGGGGCAGTATGCTGGTGCCCGCACGAGGTGCTCGACGGCGCGACGCTTGGAGAAAACGTGAGGGGGGCATGTGCGTGTCTATGATGTGCGTTCTCTTAAGACGCAGTTCGCGGTCCCTTCCTGAGACACACGCAGAGGCTCATCATCGCTTCCATCGAGAGAACCCACGAGTGAGTACAGCTTCAGTGCACTGCTGCTGCGCCCAAATATCGCACTAGGGAGTATCGTAATCTCCAGCGAATTCCTTTGATACATTCTTCCAGACGCAACATCCGCAGAGACTTCGTTCGCCTTTCCGGCGCTGGTTGGGAAATCTGCCTGCCCGCTCGGAGGTCACTCGGTGATCCCTCTGCTTGACGGGGGAAAGACGGCGCGTCTTGTGACGTACTTGCGTTCTTCATGAAAAAAAATCGGAGCGAAATGGGAGGACTAAATTGCATATTTTGTTATTTATCTTCAAACAAAGCACCGTTTGTCGCCGAACAGAAGCAGAAGGAGCAAAGCAAGTTGTAAGCTTTTGGTTAAAGCTAGAGCTATAAGTCCGCTTGTGTCCCTTAAGCTTTACACGCCTAAGCGACCCTTAAGCTTTGATGTGTGTGGTAATTATTGCTTCGAATTAATTTTGTAATACGAAGGTTCAATAAATAGTGCTTGGCGCTGCTAGACCATTAACGTACTGAGCTGTTGAGAGATAAGCATTGTAAGAAAAATAATAAAGCAGACTTGCAGGCTGTCAACTTCCAGTTTATATACCTTTGTTTCCTCCAGCGTTCTAAAATTTGAGGTTCCGCTAACAACACGTTACGGCATGTTACGCGCTGTCAAAGTCAATGCTAAAAAGATTGTGTTCAAACGCCTGGAGCATTGATAGGCTATGCAACAGAACGATGCAATGGAGTTCCTGCATACGAATCGAATACACGGAAGTGTCGGGGGTGTGGGGGATGGGGAAGTTCAGCGTCAACCTCTCTGTAATGTTCCCGGCATTCTATAGCTGCATGATTCACAAAGGCGCTAAAAGCTTCCGGATGTTTTTGTTTATATTTCATTTTTCTGCCTGTTGGTGTAACAGGCACTCACCCTTGACCCTTGCGTGAAGGAATTTTTTATTGCAAAAGCATAAACAGCTAATTTAACGGAAAAACTCCAGCTTCAGGCATCCGGCGTCTGTGAGGGCAAGAGAGGTCCTGCACCCGCATGGTGCAAAGTGTTGCATAGGGCGGGCTTGGTATTAATGAAACACCAGAAGAGGACCGCTCCACTGGGCAGTGCCATCGGCAGCAACCCATTCCATAACACGTGCTTCACATTAATAAAACAGAAACGAATGCCCGCTGCTCGCTAACGCCTGAGCGTGCCATTTGGTTGCGACGCCTTCCGTGGCGTGTTTCACAGAAGTCATCAGCCACCCAGGCCGGAAGTACCGTACCGCTATGGCTATCACTACCGTACCGCTACCGTACTATCTGCCCGGAAGTACCGTACCGCTGCAGATGGTGAAGTATCTGTATCGTCGGTGGCCCAAACTGATGCGGTAGCGAGAAGTTCTCGTCCACGCCGGGTACACAGCAAATATTCCGAAACAAAACGCGAAAACATTGCTGGCAACGCGAAATTCAAAGGGTCCCTCAGCGGCGTTTCATTGAGTAATAATGTTTCAACACGAAAATGTTTTAATCCCGGATACACGAAGATTTTGCTGACGTCATATGCGTCACGGAAGTGACGCCAGTACAACGAAGCAAGCGGCCTGTAAAGGGTGCACCCCTGCATAAAGCGTTTCCGAGCGGGGAACCAACCTTTGGTACTGAAGAGCACGTTATACTTAGGGTTGTTCGTTTTCGGGTTTTATATTTTGACACGAACGTGTTTTCTGCCGCGATACCCCCCGATTTCACTGATGTCATATCCGTCCCCGAAATGACGCCAGTACACCTTTGCCGAAGTGACCCGCCAGCAGGACGTCACTCGACAAGTACACCCACAAGCCAGCCGCCGACCCGCAAATCATGCTCGGCTGCCGATTTCGCTGCACATCCTAGTTTCGTGTTTTACTGATTCCTATGACACAGGAACCAACCACAGTTTTTTTTCATTCACAATACACAAGAAGGGCTTGGGTGTCTTCGGAGTTATTAAAATTCTGGTCACTTCATTTTTAACCCTACAACGCACAGCGTATCAAATTTGATAGGCGGTGTTTGAGAAGCCAGAAAGTGCTGATAAATCGCATTAATCTAAGACCAAATCCCAGAGTATCATTTTGATACCTTTGAGGGGTTTTCTCGTGTGAGTCATTAAGAAAGGCACCACAAGGGGTTTGCTGGCAGCCCGAGAAAACTGGCCGCACAAGAGAGCTCACGCGGTGGCATGCCACCTGCACCAGTTTACTCAAAAAACAGTGAGTATTTCCTTCTTTTGTCATATACTTGGCCATTTTGTTCTTCTGCAAATGATGCGCGACCAAAACATTCTCTTTGTTGTCGGGTTTGAGGCCCGCCCACTTTTTACCATTGCTTCAAATTTTCTTGTATAATATTTGATACAGTGGGCCTTTTTTTACAGCGCGATTGTCGTGTCCATTTTAGCACCCTTTTCAATACAGCTTTCAACCGTTAATAGTACAATATTCGATCCAGACGCTGGTACATGTATGTCATAAGCCATCTTCATCTGCTTTAGAAACGCGTGGAATGTCGACAGGCGCCAGAGCCATCAGTTGATGGAGCAGCCACTAAGCTAAAGACATTTATTGCTAGCCTACCAGAAAGACTGATATCCACAGGAAAAGCGCCAAGAACACAGCCGACCAGTCTGCCTTCGCAATCTATGAAGACGACGAAGGTAACTCAGACTTATCCCCAGGATGACGTTTGAAGAGATGGAGTCGGCCATCTTCCACTTGTGACGAGCAAGTGACTTCGATGCAGGAGCTGTGTACCAAGCGCTAACACGCTTTCCGCAGCTGTACGCGCCAAATGCGACCTAACTTTGTGCTTGAACAAGCAACGCAACTGCTTCTTCGAATACCACAAGTCAAATGATTGCAGCTGGCAACGAGGTACCAGAAGAGCCCACTATCATATACTATACGACGAATAATTTCTTACTGCTTCGAAATTTAATTTTAAAGACGACAGTCTTTCTTGGGCTACTTAAACCCAGAAATTTTGGTCTGTCTGTATGTCTGTCCGTCTGTCTGTCTGTGACTCGATTCAGCCACCCGGCCAAAAGCAAAACAATGCCTGCGCAATAGTCTTATATAGTCACAGCTAAATCTACCCGTCTATGTCCGGTGTAATGTTCATACTTGTCAACATTGTTGAAGAAGGACAAGAAATTACGCAAATTTGAGACAACAAATCAATACAGAAGTGATATTTGCAGTGTTCCTTTATAAAAAAATCAAACATGCTTGACTTTTGTGAAATTAAATACTTCATCAACTGCAGAAAAAGAATTCACTCCGCCGTCGCCTGCTGTCGCCCGCGCCACTATAGCTTCTGGCGCCATTTTAAGAAATCAACTGGCAACAGTTACGCAAGGTTCCACTAGATAGGTTCCACGTTCTGCTTGCAACGCACGTGGAGTAGGGAAACGCGGTTCTATAAACGCTGAAGTAGGGCGCCTCGATTAACGCACGTCTTCGCCGTACGGCAGCGTTCGCATCGAGACACCCGCTTTAGAGCAATGGAACGCGGGAAATTTAAAATGATTTAAGCAAACCTTTGGCGTCCTTACCTTGGGAGGAGCGCGACGCAAGAGGAACAACAGGAGAGGTGAGCGGGAAAGCGAAGGGAGGCATTTACTTCGCAAAAGCCGATAAAGACTATCGTCTTTTGACGACATTTGCAACGAAAGGAGCACATACGCGGCCAATTTTTTGTTTTTGAATTTACGTTTGCACATTAACCCTTAATAATGATACACATGTCTCTAGAATTTTCATTTTCCTGAAAATATGTGGGGTTAATATTGTTATTTGAATTAGCGCCTTTTTTAGTTTCTTCGGGCGAGGGTCAGATCAGGGGCTGCTGTACCGTAATTTTTTCCAGCAATCCAGGGATGGCCTCATTGCTTCAGGTTGGCGTCATACACTATCCTGCTGGCGGACAGTTAGCGCTGCAGCAAAAGAAGCGGGCACTCTCTGATAATAAAGAAACCCGTGGCCCAAAAAGAAACATCAGCAAGATCAACGACCACACATTGTGCCTTGTTGCGCCGACGCCGTTCCGTGCTTTATTTTTAACCCCCGATTTCCTTTTACAGCGGCTTCCCATACATCACCTAACCTTTTCTGTTCGCCCCCTTTTTTTCTCCATCCCAGAGGAGAAACAGGGTAAGTAAGATAGCGGAAGAATCAATGCCACCATATATCGACAAGCGAGCGGGCAGATAGGGGAAGGGGAAGCGCACTCGAAGTCACCGTCATCTGCGCAGAGGCGGTCCTCCTTATCGGGCCATTCATCAAAGCGGCGAGCACATCCGCCGACAGGGGACATAGGGCACACAATATCGGAACAGCCGCTCTGTACGTATTTATACCAGCGGTCCTCTTCGCGGCCCTGCGCTTGTGTTCGCTCGCGTACGTGAATCTCTTGCTCGGCAGCGCCGCAGTTCTCCGAGCCTTGGAGCGCGGACAAAGGCCTCCATTGTGTGCTCTGCTGAGCCTCTTGTCCAGTGGGAGAAAAAGATTGCTCACTGCGGGCGCGCCCACTGGGATGCGGAACGAACGGTATACGGATGGAAGAGCAAGAAAATTAGGCCGAAAAATGGGAGGCAGAGAGGCGGAGGGCGTAGGCAGGAGCGCGCGCTTCCAGCCAGGGTTTCCACGCAGAAGAACGACCATTTTAAAACGAATCATGCGAGGCGAGATTGTGCATTCGCGGGTTTTCTTTTTCGTAGATGAAAAATGTTTCGTGTGAAATATTACCCAGTCGCTGAAGTCCTTACAAGGTGCTGAATTTGGGGCAGTGCTATGTGTGTATTTTTTAAGCCATAACCATAAGGCGAAGATTTTTATTTTGTATTGCTAGCGAACCACTTCAGCGGGCGAAACTTGATTCATTAGAGTTTTTGAAGAGCAGGGACATTCGTTTTTTTAGGATGAAACGAGTGTGTAGTTAAGAAGATCATGCAATAAAGAGTAAGATACAACAAAAAGAAACTGCTGAAGAAACGCAGCGTCATAGCCTTCTGTAAGATACGTAGTCCGAAAATGCACTTTGTGAGGAGTTATTGGAGAATGAAATAACGTATACATATGAACAAAGATCAATAAAGAAAAGCAACAATCACTAACACAGCAACCGAATGTCTTTGTGCAATTCAGGCCCGGGATCGTTTTGTCCTTGCCCACCTCTAAACCCGCATTCACAATCGATACATTGTAGATGGCTGCCTGCCAAATAAGGTGCATGCTTCGAACTTCGCGGTGCGTTTAGCACTCCGGTAGCTCATCCTGCCCACCCCACGGTAGCTTTGGCAAAGCGGGGCGCGACGCTACAAGGCTTTTCTCCTCTCTCTCCTACCTGCTCCACACCATGGTTCACTCCAAAGAGCACGCTGCCACCTCCTCTGTCGCTCCCTCGTGCGTTCATCGTGGCGGCCTTTTCCAGTACAGAATAAACGAGGGTCTAGATCCGCAAGCAGGCCGTTTGGGGAATACCGCGCTTACCAACGCACATGGCGTCAATAATGATGTCTCCAGACTGCGTACCAGTGAGACTCAAGAAAGGCCACCCGCTCACGGAGCCCGGAAACAGGGGGGCAGGGCCAAACAAGGCAGAGACAACAAGCTTCTACCCAGCACCCTCGCAGGCACCCATAAACCAAGGGGGCGAAGGCAGCAGCAACCTTCGTCGAGCGGAGGGTGCGTTTGATGTCGCTAAGTGGTGTTGAGGCCCGCACACCAGGGCTCCGTGGAACGGGGGCGGCTTTATCGGTGTCCTAGAATGAGAGGTGTACGTTTCGGAAAGGCAACACTCAATCTATATCGAGCGGCTGTGGGCGGTGCCCGACCAAGAAAGCGCCGGCAAACGTGCAAGACAACCGATGCTGCCGCCACACCGCTTGCTGTCACCGTCTCTCCCTCGCAGCGACCCTATGCTTGCGGGCCCCGACAAAGTGGCAAAGAGTTCCTCCTTCGCTGTTTCTTTCGTGCGCGCCGGTACTTTACTGATGAACACACTTCTCACAAGGGCGATTTAACTTATTATTTGTAAGGCTATCACCGAGGTGGCCTTTCAATGCGCGCTGCGCAGAAGCTCAAAAAACGGGTGGGAAAAATTAGCTACTATCCAAAGCGCCTCTTCTGACACCATTCGGAAAGTTGTATTCCTTTCGGATGACCACTTGTTGATATTGCTTTTATAACTACCAAACTAAGTACTCGTTCTGTGAGGCACTGCATCTCTTCGAAATTCTACTGTTATTTTAACACATATACTGATATTTCCCATCAGCGGCCGTAACCACATTTCGATCGCGCTGCGTTGCAGCGGCCGGTAGATGTTAGTGGCATTTCCTATCTGCGTAAAAAGGCGCCCGTATAGATAGCACCCGTCGGATGCACACAACATAATATTCAACGTGCTGTTCTCGTTGAAGCATTTTATTGTCGTCCCTTTGCCAACCGTGGTAGGAGGTCAAGAAATTTCGGACAAGGAGGCCCAAAGCGGTAGAGTAGTACACAGAGCGGAAAAAAAATATGGTTCCGACAGCCGGTCGGAGAGTCAAGGATGGATGTACATGGTGCGATGACGAGTCTAAACCCTAGGAAACAGTGGATTTTCTGGGTGAGGGGCAGTTCTCCCGAGACCGAGTAAGAGGTGGGGCAAGGAGTTGCTGTGAAGAAAAAAAAGTGCATTGGCGGGCACGAAGGTCGCGCCAGTCAATATGAATAACGGCCCGGCTCGCCCCGCATACCTCGCCACGTGGTGTAGTACCTAGGAGTTTGTGGATGTGCTTAAAGGTGATATTAGAGAACATTTTCTTGCCTGGCGGGACATCTTGTCGTGACAAGGTAAGGACAGAAGGGTGCAGCACCTGTCATGCAGGATTTGGAGTGGTTGCCGGTGTGACACATGGCGCTCCAAATGGTCTTCTGGGGAATCGCATCATCCCCGTCAAGAGTGAAGGTTTACCCATGTAGAAGAAGGGTGGGCACATGCTCTTTCGTTTCCTTTAATGCAGTGATGTCCGGTAATCCATTTTTGCGGGTTGGCGAAGACGGGATTGAAGTGGCGATCAGAGTTTACCGGTAACATTATTCTCAGCGAATGCTTTGGGGCTTGTAGCAGACCGAAAACCCGTTCAGCAAAGCGTGCTCCGAATAAGATAATTAGTGGTTTGCCAGTGACCCTAAAAAAGCCAGGCCTGACCTGGTGCTCGTAGTCAGTAATGTGTTGCCCATGGACTGACATTTCCTCTAGGTAAAATCAATCGTTGAGGCAGGCTAAAGTGCCGCGCCTTTCTAGTAAAAACGCCATGTCACTTCTACCACTTTCTTAAAGGAGCCATGAAGACAAAATACAAGTTGGGTTTATTAGAAAGACTGCTTAGTCCCGATAACAATGATACCATTATCATCGCAATCTTCGAAAAATAACGGAGATATTACAGAAAATGTGTGAAGCAGTCGCGACCCCCTAACCAATTTCCCGCAACTTTTCTATGACGTCACGGAACCTTGTTTGTGCGATTGGCGGCCGCCTAACTGACCTGTCGCGACGACACATGACTGGACGTCTGCAATGGGGCCTCTAGTTCCATTTGACAGCATCACTTGAATGCTAAGGTGCAGTTAACGCACTGAAAATTGTGTTTTATTGTTGGCCCATATGACGTCATTCTTGCTCATAACACGTCACTGTGGTGCAAAATTTGAAAGTTTTTAAATACTTCTTGCTTTTTTTCGTTAAAAAACATCTTTTGTGGCTGTAATGGAGATACTGAATCCTAGTTCTTTCAAATTAAACGAAGTTGTATTTTCTCTTCATGGCTCCTTTAAGGCTTTCTACACCTCAAAGAGGCGAGTGTGACGATCATTTCTTCGGATGTAACATCTGCGCACGTGAGACGATTGCTGCACAAAGGAAACAACTCGGGAATAAAAAACAGTCAGGTTCTGAACGGCCTGTCAACGTTAACACGGGGGAACAACCCCGCATAGCCACCGCGCTCGGAACACCCGGAAACATCAAATATTGCTTGATTAATGCCAGACGCTCCCCTACGATGTATGTTTTATGATTTACCGTATAAGCTGTTAGAATTTAGCTCATTTTTTTCAGACGGCGCCTATTTGCAGTGCCAGCGCTCAAAGCATGGCAAAAGCATAGTTAGGTCCCTTACGTTTTTCCCGAAGCCGTTCAGTCACCATCCATACACCCCAGCTAGCTGCCGAAACGTCGTCGAAACGCGCTCGGCTTACGCTCGTGGTCCGACAGCGCTTTAGTTACAGCGGTGCGACCCGTGGCGACGCTGAGCTGCAGTGCAGTGGCCGCCACGGGAGCAGGCGCAGCCAGTGACGATCGCGCGCGCCGCCCGAGGTGCAGCCGGGAGGGAGCGAGAGGAGGACGTGACCATGAGGGCGGGCACGTCGCGCGACGCGCTCGGCCGCCGATTACGACGTGGGGCCTCCGCGGCCTTTCCATATTTTATGCCCCGCCGCCTGCTCCCGCTACGGGCTCTCCCCGGAAGCTGCGGGGCAGGCACACGTCCCGTCCCTCCCTTCTCTTTAGCGCCTCGCTCCTGGGTTCCACACAACTGGTGTGATTGCAATGTGCCCCCCTGCATCCCATATATGCATTATCACAGCGGTACTTAAAGCAGTGAACATAGGCTACACTCTGAAATAATACGGTACCGCCTGTACATAAATAAACACACAATATATATATATATATATATATATATATATATATATATATATATATATATATATATATATATATATATATATATATATATATATATATATATATACATACATATATATATATATATATATATATATATATATACACAAAGTAGAAGTACGCTCTTCAGAGACTTTATTTCCAACGTTTCGACCTGAGACAGGTCTTCCTCAGGAATGAAAGCTTTGGGTACGATTTTACCCAAAGCTTTCATTCTTGAGGAAGACCTGTCTCAGGTCGAAACGTTGGAAATAAAGTCTCTGAAGAGCGTACTTCTACTTTGTGCGTATTCCTGCAGCAACTAAGGACTCCACTTCACGACTTTTCTATATATATATATATATATATATATATATATATATATATATATATATATATATATATATATATATATATATATATATATATATATATATATATATATATATATATATATATATATATATATATATATATTTATATATATGTACATATATATATATATATATATTGTAAAGGAGGCGAATGGTCCAGGCACTAGTGAACGGAAAACGACAGTGCGCCAGACTCAGTAGCCGCGAAAGCAGCATCGACAGTGACAACCACACAAAAACCACCGACGATGAAGACGACAGGCGCGCGTCTGTGAACCCACTCCATCTTGGATAACTGTCATTAACGGCCTTTCATCGGCTACCTGGCGTTACATCCCCTTAGAATATATATATATATCTTGACACCCTTCGAAGAACCGAAAGCCGAGCCAGCGAGTAGCGATTTCTCAAAACCTGGCTCCCTTTTGTCCTCACTGTGACGCAAGTATTTCAGCAAGCCAGTACTTGAGGAGCATCTACATGGGTTGATTGCACAATGTTGACATTCCGTGCTGTACATGACCAGGAAGGAGATTGGCCTGGTATCTACACGACAATATATATCACACTTATTATCGCCATTATGGTAATCATATTATGTGAAAAATCGTTCGCCGACCAATGGCAATGTCGTTGCTTTATTTTTCTTCTGGGATGTTTTAACAAAACCTTTTATTAACCTTCCCTCGTCACTCCACTTACCAGAAAAAAATTTTCTTCTTTCTTCTTAAGAGTCTTCGCGTATGCGGACTCACTGACTCGCTGATTTATTCCAAACCCCAATTATTTAATTGGAGCTTCTTCTCTCTGCACCCCCTTGAAAGTGTGATTTACAGAGGTACCCTCAAATAAAATTGTAATTGTTCCCTGCATACACGAGACTCGCAGGCATCGACTGGACCTAGTGTACATTCCGACAACACCGCCGCGCGCTAACGAACTTCATTGAATTTCTTTCTGGAGCATGAGTTTCTTTTTTGGCAGCTTATTCTCACAGGTTACGGGAAAGTTTCTTGATTGCACAGATTTGCCCTTGAGAGAAAAAAACGCCGCTAAGGCAATTAAGGTACGATTGTTTTTCTTTGCATTTTTGGCTTGTTGCATGGTGTTGACTCATGAAATTCTGTATTACAAATTTTCAATTCGAAGTTGTTGCGCGCGCTAAGCGTAAGGCCGGGTTCAGACTGTTGCCACAACTGTAAATTTAAAGAATGACGTCATTTCACGTGTCAGCCAAGCGAACTGCGTGACATGCCGTTATTTTTTTTACGTCCATAGATCGCGACATAGCTTTTGTGTCGGTAGTCTGAACATAACCAAAAGCCCAGCCCGGTGCTAAATCACTGGAAGAATACATTCTTATCTGTTCCGTTGTGCCTCAGCCACTCTGCTTATTTGTCTTCCTGACAGCATATCTCAGACTAAAGGTAATAAAAAGAACCCTCTTCCAAAAGCTCTAACTTCCCGCGGCCGACGCTGTCAGTAATAATCCGGATGCAAGAAAACAAACTAGCGGAAGAGGGGATGCTTGAAAATGAGGCTCCCAAGCATTTTTCCCCGCCCCTTTTGGCGCATTCCTTCTTTGTCGCCAGCCAACTATGGGGGAGGTGCCGCTCACAAAGAACCAGGGCCATTTCGGCACACTTTATGCCGCTGTAATCGCCCGCTCTGCCGCAAGATAATTCCCCAAAAGTGAGAACGGCCGAACTCACAACGGCGGCCACGCGAGAGCGCCGCCGTGAATGGGGGGTTGGAGGAGGACGTTGGAAGCAGCCGCGCCCTCCTCGGCTTCCTTCCTTTTTGCAAAAAGCCTCGCCGGGAACAAAAGGCACAGCGCTGCCGACGAGAATGGCCGCGCTATCGGCACTGGATGAACCGAAGCTGTGCGCAAGGCCAGAAGAAAGAGGAGCGGGGCAGTGCACTTTCATACCTGGTAGGGATTTAGGCATGAAAGGACACGTTGCGGAAGCTGAGGGTTACACTTTTAAATGGAAACCTTGACAGCGCTGGCCCCCACTTCCCGTCTGAGCTTGTTTTTTTGTACTCGCGAAATTTCTGATCGAAACTTTGGTCGGTTGTGAGCGCCTACAAAGGTTATGGTAATGTCTGAGCGCAAGTTCAGGTAAACCCTGGAGAGCTTGTTAGGCCCATTAGAGCGCAAACAGAGGCTTCAAAGGAGTTTTTAGGGCTCCCTGTCGTGTATGTCTACGCATTATCGGCATTGCAACGTTGAGGTGGTATTGCTCTTTATATTTGGTGATGTTTAGAGGGAGGATTCGTGAAAATAATTTGGCTGTTAGTAGAAAACACGCGTAAACTAGGTTAGTATATTTATCACTGTAATAACTTTAAGATCGTTAATTTTCTGTCAGTGTGTTCTCACAAAGAGAGCTTCGTTTTCTTGCAGCGTTTCTTCCTAGCTGCAGGTATTATTTTGTTATAGCGAAGCGGTATATAGCTGCTATCCAGCGGATCATCCCCCCCGAAGTTGACTAACAACTTTACTCCTCGCCACCACCGACGGCTCTTTCAAATGTTATAGCAATTCTCAAACGAGAGGTATATATAGTCAAAACCTTGCGAAAGCACTAAACCTGGAACCATACTTCGAACTTATCAACCTCGTTGAGAAAAAGAAAGCAGTAGGCATTTTGAGGCAAAGCATTAATGAACTGATCTGATAAGTACAACATCAGTTTCTAGGGTAAATAATTCGATGTATTCATTTCAAATAACTAACAACCCTTGCGTCTTTTATGGTGTGACCTCGGGCGGTTATTGTTCTGTATTAAAACCTTCTTTTCTTTCTACATTGCGTAAAGATATTAACGCCGAACTAGAAATCCTGCTTCTACTAGTTACATGATTTGAGTTTCTTTCCAAACGTTAAATTTAATTTATATGGTATAGTAGTCAGCCCTGTTGAAAAGAGACGAGCGGGCGAGGTATAAGGAGGGACATTTTAATGCGACCTCAGCGGCAAGGATCCTTATAAAAAAGTGATGATGATGACACGCGCCACCCAGTCCAACGCATTTGATCCGTTTCTGAAATCTTCGTCGTCTTCCCTTTACCCAGTCGCTCTAACTTTGCAACAAGACTAGGTTTGTTTTTGCATTCTGCTAGACCAAAGTTTCCCTTCACCTCAACATTTTTTTTCGAAGATCAAGCAGCAGAGGGGAAGAATCTTCTTATTAGATCGATCTTAAACCATTGGCCTTTCAGAATTGTGAAGCCAACCGAAAGGGGGATAGGGGCTGCAAGAAACAGGCGTAAAACAGCCAAATACCTTTCAGTTGGCTTCTCCCTTTGCCTCAGTGTCTTACAGTTAGAGCACGCTTTACAGGCAAGCTTACCACTTTTCTTTGAAAGGTGAAAAAATTGGCACGCATCTTCTCACTTCGCTGCAAAAGTTATCGAAAGACGATAGTCTTTTGCCGCCCCTATGTTTTAAATTCCTATTTTCTCTCTCCCTCACCTTCTCACGCTCTCCCTTTTCCGTCTAGCTCCTCCCAAGATAAGCAAGGGAATTCAATTTTGCCACGTTCCTTACATCGCACCCTATGAAGCTTTCGTTCCTAACCGGCCACGATGTCTTTATGGCTATGGCGTTGTACTGTTGAGCCAAAGGTTTCGGGTTCAATCCCGGCCGCGGCGGCTGCTTTTCTGATGGAGGTGAAAAGTGAAAACGCCCGTGTGTCTGGTTTTAGGCACACGTTATGAATGAATTTATTGTCAAGAAAAAGGAAAGGAAAGACCACCATAGATCCCCGGGTGGTTAAAATTAATCCTGAGCCCTCCACTACGGCGCGGCCAGGTGTAGATTTGGTGGGCTACACTCCACAACCAACCTTTAGTTCCAATAAACGGAGTGGTTTAGAGGTTTGACTAGGTTCCAAAACCTTTCCAAACCTCCAAATCTCGTGCGATACTTCCTACTTGTCAACATTGTTGAACCAAGATAAAACATTGGGGATATTTGTGGCAGAACATTAGGGCTTAACTGTTAGTAGGCAGTTTTTTTTTATTGAAATAGACGTGCGCTTCATGTTTGTGATAGCAAATAAGGAATACGCGGTGAAAACGATATTTTGTGACCCGAATATACAAAAATAGCTCGAACCATAGCCTCTACCTCCTTTCAAGTCAAACAGTCAAACAGTAGCTGCAGGTTCCAGTAGACGGCGCGCGAGCAGGGAAATGCGCGAAAATTTAATTCACTTGAGCAACCCTCCACTGTGCTTACCGTGGGAGGAGTGAGACAGGAGGAAAAGACCCTAGGAGGTGAGCAGGCGAGAAAATGAAGACCTTTATTGGACTGCAGAGGCGGAAGACTATCGTCTTTCGACAGCATCTGCTGTGAAGTGAGCTCATACGTGACGCGTGTCGTTCGCTTAAAGTAACAAGAGAGGGAACTGAAGGAGCATCGCTGTTCGGTTTTAAGGAGAAGTGTGCGGAGATGCCCCGGGCACTCGCAAAGTCCGCATACCGACAGCTTCGCTGGCTTTTATCTTCACAGAGTACAAGGATACTGATATTGTTTTTGTTTTTTTTTTGCTGTAAAGCGAGCAAATTTTTATATAGGCATACGAACTTTTCGCTTTCCCTAGATGAGCTACTTTGGAGTGCGCATACAAATTATTAAATGACCTTACTTTCAACAATACATAATTGCCTCTATATACTTGATTAATATACATAGCCATGTAACGTGCTGTTCATCATAATGTGGTAACTCGTGCTTTCCACCATTGTCAGTTTCTAATACGAGCCGAAGTGTTTGAGAACAACTGGGAACGCTTGAAGCCTAAAGCGGTTTTCGGGACTATATTTACTTCTAAAACTGTTTGTGCTTCAACATTTCAGAAAGTTCTCATGCTCTAGCGATAATGTGTTTACTGAAGAGAAAACTAGATTTGCAGTTTTTTACCACTGACAAGGAGAACTTTGATTAGCCATGTCACGATAATCTAATTTCCTGCTACAAATTATACCCAACTTACTGAGCAAAATAGAATTGTACTTCAGAAGGGCATGCACTAAGGTAAACCAACGGAGTTTGTCAGCCACGTCCCAGTCGGGATGTAGTGCGCAAAAAAATAAATTTGGTGCATTCGCAGCAACAATTTTTAATATCATTCTTAAACGTTTATTCAGTCAGCGCATAAATTAACTTTCACCTTCTATTTTTATCTGTCCATTGTTTGGCTTCACTCTTCGTTTCAACGTAACACCTTTGTCATCGTCGTTTCAACTCCTGCTGTCTCCCATTCAGCCATTTCATCTCAATGATTTATGGTGCTTATATGGTAAAGATGTTCGAATTGTTTTTTATCTTTACTTAACTTTCACACTTTCTTTCCAGTAGTTCATACTAAGCATTTTTCAAATTTTGAATCCTTCAAGCTTGTACATTTTCTAACAGAACGATCCTCACTGTGGACCGCCGTATGTATATACCCAAAAAATTATTTTGCAGTGTACCAATTCTTTTCGAACAAAACTGATGGCTGAAGCATGTATGACTGTGAGCACCAGCGTTGCCCAAAAAGATCCAAACAAATATTTTGAATTCAGTTCTACTATGTTGCACTTCGAGGAGCCCAGTTCGTGTCTGCCGGATTTTAAAGGCGCGCTACAAGACCCGGAGACCAGTAATGAGGATTGTTATTGCGGAGTAGCCTTAAGTTGGGTTGTTTATCGGGCGAATAAAAAGCGAAGAAAATATTTGGCGGCAAATAAAATGAAACTCGCAATTGTGCCCCGGGAGTCTACAAACGGTGGCAAAACAGTATGGTACAGGTGTTAATACAGAGTAACTGAAATAAAATTTGAAAAGGTGTCCCGACTGCTTGCCTGGCGTACTTTGGGGTACATCAGAGAGCGGGAAAAAGAGATATTGTTAACCGAGCTCGTCCGGGCTTACTGATCCGCCGGACAAGCCGCTACGAGACCCGCACACCAATTACACTCGTCATTACTGCTATACAGCGCCATTCGGAAGGAAGAACCAAGTTTCGCACGGATATACCCGGCGCTCAAGGAGACGCCTCGTTGGTGCACCACCGTCTCCTTTTCCACCTCCCTCCTTGACCCTGCTGGGATCCCTCGCCACCCCGTCATTGTTCCCGGCCTGACAGTGAACAGATGATGAACCGGCGGGGGCCTCGTCGTGCAGGATCCGCTCGCCAGTCGCGTTTTCTGGCTGGCCGGCGCCGCCGATGCTAACCGGCACCGACGGCGGACGGGAAAAGAATCGATGGCGTTCGAGCGCGAGAAACTGCGCCGTCGCCTCCTCGGCCCGTTCCTTGGGCGGCCCGATGGCTCTGACGCATTGCTTGTCGTCGCGGTGGCCGGGCTCATTTTTCAGTGACCGCGTTTCTTTTGTGTTCCTCTCCGTCGCGCAACTGCCGACGCCTCCCTTTCGGCACTCGCAGACGGAAGCAGCGATGCGAACACAAAGCCGGAGCACGTGTAAGTACAGCACACAAGCTACGCTCTGACTGCCCCCCGAGATTACGATGCCTGCTGCTGTTAGGGCGTTGCCACCACTAAATTCTCTTTTTTTCTGCGCTTCGCAGGAAGATGGACAGGGCTCCAGGAGCCTTCATCCCCGGATAGGGCTTCGTCTTCATCCGCTCAGTGATTTACCTTGCCTTGCTTCACACCAGCAAGAGTTACTCGCCATCCAGATGATATCTTTCAGAGCTACCCTGAATTTCGTGAACTTCATCTAGTTTCATAAAAAAATAAATAAGACAAGTAACAAGAAAGAGTGCGGATTTTGATATCCCTACCAATAAATATGCGTGGCACTGCATCAGACGTTGCCCTTGGTAGGAGATGTGTACTACACGTCGTGCGTTTGTGTTGACGCTGTGGTTGCTGCAAAGCATGGCACGCTTACAAATTATTGCACTATATGCTTGAATAGAATCGGATTGGATTGGAGGCAAGCACAAATCTGGCAAGGTGTTACGCCAACAGAGATGCGCGTTCGAACTTTTCACGTATGAACACGACTCCTGGGCAGTTTATTACATTCTACAGGAAGTATACGTATTTCTCTCCCTGCCTGAAGTACGCAACAAGAAACTGTACTTTCATCATTTCATGGTTAGTTGCGCTGTAAACCCTAAATATTATTTTGCATTGTTTCGAACTAAATAAACCGAGTTTAACCTCCCGAAGGTCATAATATATCACCCGGTCTAGCCTATGACGTAACTTATTCTGACAACTTTTGTATTTAGTTGAACATCAGATACTAAGGATGCTACGATGGTAGTTGCAGAACTGCGTTGGAATCTTTCCCGCTAAAATATTATTTATGAGCTTGCCGGCATTCGTTAACATAGTGTACTATCTGCTATCCGAAGAAACGTAAACGGAACACAAAAGGGTCCGCGCTACATTTCTAAGGCATAATGAACGTGTCCACCTACGGGCGACTGCGTCGGTGGGAACAAGATGCGGCGCCAACTATACATATACATGAGAGCGCCGAGAATGGAGATACACTACGGGCGCTCCTTCCCTTCCCTCAGTGGTCTCGGTAGACGGTAGCCAAGGTTATCAGGCGAGTGGCTTGTTAGCATAGATGATGGACACATTGACCTCGTGGGTTATGCATGAATACTGAGCGCACTCCTCGCGCACGCGACATCCTCCATCGATCGCCACGTGTGTGTTTACCTTAAGGGAGCACCGGCCGTCTATCGGACGAGGCTGCTTTATTAAGTTCGCCGCGGTACTTCGTCGACGGACTTTGCAACACCCTAACCATGCCTGCACCTCCTCGCCGCGGACGTTCTGAATAATTTCGAGGTAGGGCCTTGAGTGCGCAAGCAGCCTGTTACAGCGGTGGCCAATAATCATGTGCCGGCAAGGATAGGCCGGCGGAAGAACCCCGCCGTTGTAGAACAGTTCTTTTGCTTTTGTTTAAGCAGACTTTGAGATATTGGGGGAAGCCGCTCAAGGTTGACGATGAAGACCTGAAGGCGAATAAATGCCCTAGTAATTTACGGAGACAAATTTATGCCGGGCGTAATGTGGATAGTTATTTCTTTTTTTTTTCTGTAGCTCTTTAATCGTTTATTCTGGCCAAGGTTTCATTGAGGTCGATAAATGCTTGTTCTTACTGTAGCATATATTTGGCTGTCCTGGCGAACGTTTGGTTTGAAGCCGGAGTAAGTAAAGATGATGGCAAGGGGTGAGAAATCTTGCTGCCAAAAAATAACTGCACTTCTCGTTGCTTGAGTGAAACCGAATGTCGTTGTTATTTGCACAGTTCGCATGTTTTCACCTGGCGCTTAGCAGGACAGTCTGAGATAATAGAAAAGGATAGCCGTTGAGATAAGTGGGGTACATATTAGTCATCTATTATCCTTCAAGTGGCCTTCAACGAGTATTGTGAATGCTGGGGCCAACACTTCATTGGAGATATGTTTCAGCCCTGTGTTCTAATAACCTTGACCATGGGGTTACTTACAAGACCTTTAGCTCTTCCCAGCGTCTGTGATGAACGGACTTCAAGCTCATATTTCCTTGTCTGTATTTCTCCTTCCTCTTCTTTCCTAATAATTAATTTTGCCAACTCATACCATGGGCCCCCCTTTTCTGAACTAAAAATATTACAATTACTACTAAGGTTATTGATACTACTAAATACGGATGCTAATACTACTGCTATTACTACCAATAAGTACTACTAAGAGTACTAATACTACTAAGGGTAAGCATTAAGCGTAGACTTTCAATAAGAACATTTGGCTTTATTATAAAAATTTTTAGACAGAAAAATTTCAAGCTTAAAAACAAGCCATGAAGTCCGCATTCATGTTCTTTACGCCTTTCTTTGAGGTGCATTATCGGCCTGTGCAGCACTGTTTATCACCGAACGTAAAGTTTATACTTCATTTAACAAAAACACACAAGTCGCCCTAGAACAATACCCCTTCAGCATTTCATTTCATCGATATAATGTGCCGTTCTCTAACTTTATGTATATATGGCTCCATAGATAGTTTTCATGCAGGAGAATAAAATAGGTTTTCAACGCCATGTGGTTGCTAAAGTTGTAGTTTATTTGACGAAAAACAACGAAACGAGATAAATGGCAAGGCTTGCATTTGAGGAGGAGCCGAGCCTTCCCACAGTGAACTGACAACACAAAAACGCGAGCAACGAGGCCCGAGGCAAGAACCAAAAATTGCGACCGACGGCCCCATGAGTGGAGCAACAAACGTGAAGCGGAAAATGTGGCTAAGAAACAAACAAGTGGACAACAGCTACGCGTAAGAGGAGATTTGGAAAAAAGAGGATAAAAAATCTAGAGACCAGTCAGGCGGCGGCGGAGTGTGCGGGGAGTTTTTGAAGTGGCAGAGTCTTCGAGTCGTTGGGACGGAACGGCTGGCTCAGTTTCCGACGACGGTCGTGGCGGCCGCATCAGCGGAAGGGGGGAAAGTCCCGCCTGAGTCCGCGCGTGGATGAATTCATAATAAAGGCCTTTATACGCGCCCGCGTCTCGGCTGCCTTCCGAGTATTTCACGCTTGCGTGCCCGTAAAGACAGTCAAAGAGCCGGCGCGAAAAGAACAGAAACCGACAGGATGCGTCCGAAAAACAAGCGCGACTGGCATGGTGAAGCTGGTACGCACATTTTGCCGCATCGTTTTTTTTTATTTCTCCCTCTTCTTTCCTGCTGGCCCGTTATGGCAGGTGTGTGCAGCAATTTTTCCCTTTCCTCTCTTCCTTTCCTTGCTGGGCAATTACTGTTCTCAACTTAGGCAAAGTCTTTGGAAAAGTTATGGTGGGCCATTTTCGCATGAATTCTCGCACTTCCGTAACGTTCTTTTAATTGTTGCTTGCCATCTTCAAGACAGCGCGACATCCATTTTCTTCTTTAAACTTTCCCGACATGATTCTCTTCGGGTTTACGCTAGATGAGCACCACTTGACAGCTGGCAGGCGTTCCATTTACTTTAGACTCTGTAACTACCTGTGCACTCTGTGCTCACGTACTTACCGACAAGCCTGCTTTTATCGACCTTACAAGCTTCCTCCTTTGTCTTTCCAAGAATTTTTGCTTGTTTGATTCATCGAGACATCTGTTGTTTATTACGTCTGAAAGAAATATGCTCCTACCTGTGCCTATCCAGGTGGTACGGCGGCGACCCCAAAGTAATTATTTCCTTTTATGCAGTCGTGCGTTTTCTTCCTAAGGTGGATATTTTATGAGGTCGAAGCCCTCAACTACCGGCAAAGAGATTGTGTATATCGTACATCACATTTCGAACTGTCTTATTTTAGGTCGGGCGTGGAAAGCGTCAAACGCCTTCGTGTGACGCTTTGGGTTTAAAGGGACCTTCCAACACTTTCCATATGCGCTTTCGCTCGTTCCCTCGTGTCTGGAACCACTGCGAAAGCTATGGTTATCGCCAGCACGTAGTGGCACTGCGTGATTTGCTCGCCGCACCAGATACGACTTCCATTTCTGCTTCGTTTTTGTGGCTTTGTTAAAGTTGCTATCGAAAATTGTTCATTGCTGCAACGAGGAAAACCGGCCAACAGCCGCTACATGGCCTTAATGTTGTAATTCGAGCCGTCGAAGGACGCCAAGACCGGGAAGAGAGCAAAATCTTTTGAGTGAGTTTACAAGTTATTTGATGCGCATAGAGAAGTAATTTTATGGCTGAGGTACTTTGCGGACCCCTAATTTAAGTACTGGGTGCGTTGAGGGACTACGTTCTGCAAGCATTTAGGATTTCAAAAATTACTCCCACCTCCCCTCGCGGGAACCCCTGTGTAGATGCGACGTATAGGGGGTTCCGTTGTTGTTTCCGTTAGGTTAATTCTCCCATCGCGTGAAGCGTGCCGTGAACCCCCTGCCGCGGCTATGACGCAACGTGGCGCGGCTATGACACAACACAATCTACTTTAATCCAATCCAATCCAAATCCAATCCAATCCAATCCAATCCAATCCAATCCAATCCAATCCAATCCAAGCCAAGCCAAGCCAAGCCAAGCCAAGCCAATCAATCCAATCGAATCCAATCCAATGCCACTCGCGAGGGAGTGTTCGCTATCGGAGAGGAGAGGGGGTGAGCAGCGGCGAGGAGAATGGGGGAGGGGTGTGGACGGACAACGACAACGCCGTATGGAGGGACAAGGCGAGTGAATGAGATGCCGTCGCATCTAAACAAGTTGAAAGAAGTTTTGTAGGGTCCCTTTAAGATTCGCTCACAAACGAAGTGACCAGCGAGCAATTGCAACCCTACGCACGCACGCATGCACACAGGCGCACCACACACGCACAAACGCACATACACGCACGCACACTCCGATACACGCACAAACACAAACATGCGCACATATGCACGCACACATACACGCACTTATGTACGTATGCACCCAAACGCACACACACTATGATGTATGCACAAATACAAATGTATTCACGCACGCACTCACACACGCGCGCAGTGTGCGCCCCTAGCTTCAGAGCTGCCCGACCGGCCTCCTCCTCAAGTGTGCCATTTCCGTGCCCTCGCTGCTGGTGGCCATAACGCCACAAGCTCTTCTCCTGCTGGGCTTCGCCGAGCGGAATGAGTAATTGCGAACCGCGGTTTGGACATCCACGATTCGTCGGTGCGAGACAAAGAGGGTCTGTGCCCAGAAGCGCTTCTTGTTCTTTCGTCGGCGCACCTTGAGGGCGTGGCGCCAGCAGCGAGCAATATTTTGCTTTGCGCCGGCATCGCCTGATGTGATTAGCGCGGCTCGTCCTTACGCCCGAAGAGCTCCTCTTTGTTTTCCTTCTCTGCGTCCTTCTGTCCCGCAGAAAATTCCGCCCGTGAAACTATTTTTCTTTTTCTCTGGTTTGTTTATTTGTTTCCGGAGTGCTAGTCGCTGCCCGCCTAAGCAGTTCTCCACGAACGAACGTGAAGAGAATCGCCGGACGTAGCCATGCTGGCAGCGATAATAAATGTTCGCGGGGTTTGCGCGTGCACAACGGCCCCATAAACGACGGGCCAGCAATGCGGCCCTCTTAAAACGGCAATGCCTTTATTAAATCCCGCTTGAAATTACTCGAGCGTAATAATGACTTCGAAGAGTGCTCGACAACCTTGGGTTTATTTTTTAATTCGGCGCGAGGTTAACGTTCTCACGGGGGAATGTCGTTAAATTCACACTTCGGTGAAAGTTAAATCAACAACATCGCGTCTGTGTCATGCCGCGAAAGTTTATGGCGCTTCGTGTCTGGACATTATGCACCCCAATTTTGCGCAGAGTTTCATTTTTGTGTGTGTTCGTTTATTAGTACCCTCTTTCTATCCTTTTGGCAAATAGCTGTTATTTTTGAGGTGCACATCTCGACCCAGTGTGTATTTTGCCTATTTATAAATATATGCATACTTGCAGTAATTCGAGTGCGCGGTTTTTGTCAGCTGGACTCCACCATTTTCGGGTCGTGCATTTACATTCCTTGTTTTTTTTTGTGTGTGTTTGAAACATTTGCCTTCTTATCTGTTGTAAGTTTTTGCCTCGCATTAGTTACGCTTCGCTCTTTCCTCCGTTTCCAATTATGGGCTCCAGCTTGCTTCATGCCCTGTGTCGGGCTTGTACGGTGATTTGACTTAAGTGCGCAATTTCGTTGCCCGAGAGATGGACCAGCTGAATGTTTTATTATGAAACCGAAATGTGTTTTCAGCATTATATGTAAGTATATGCCTATTTTTCATAGGTTAGTAATAAATTGTTGTTCCACCACTTATGAGATTCGCCACAATGGTTGTGATTCCGTTTCGCCATACAGTCCTCGCTCCTGGCTTTCTCCGCCCAGCAGCATTTGGCTGCCCCGTAGAAAATCGCACGCATGACTTCTTAAGTAAAACTGAAAGCTGGGCTTGTTGGGAAAGCATGTCTTACAAAAAATGGACGGGACGAAACAAGGTGCACAGCGCAAGCACTGTGCACCTTTCTTTCGTCCCGTCCTTTTCAGCGCTGTTTTTTCGTAAGAGAAAGGCCTGAGTTCTTGCCAGAGTTGCTCGAACTCGTCGAACAGGCCATTACGCAGGTAACTGGCCGTATAGCGCCGTCGCTGATGGCAGTAGTGCATGCTATCACCCACACAGGCTCCACCTTCCCCGCGCTGCGCCGGCGTCGTAGAGGTAGAGCTGAGGCATATATGCAGGCGTGTATACTGCTCCTCTCATTTCATGTATATGGCATCTCCCACTAGCCCTAAACTGTAAACTC
>NW_027526361.1:18077513-18178694 GCF_048455015.1 Haemaphysalis longicornis
CTGATTTATTATTCCATACTGGCGTCACGTCATCGCTGTTGCGTCCACTGCCGGTTGTACGTGAGCAGACGAGCGCGATTACCGAATGCAAGGGCATAACCTGTAGAGGAAAGTGTCAGAGATGAGAACCTCACACGACTGAGGTTGATGGAATTTTGCCTGCTCCGGCACTGAAGCTCCTCGACATGAATCGCATGCCTGTTCCTCGCATCTCTCGTTGATCAATAGATCGCAGTGACACGTGACGACGTTTTGCCCCTCCTGAGAGAGCAAAAAGACCACATGACAATGGGAGCGGAGATCGGAGATAAAGTTTCCTTCACAGGTTCTCAGAGTGCGGTAGTTTACTGATCCCTGACGGCTTTCTTTTGTTGCTCAGAACTGCGGTTAGCGTTTGATCGTAGCCCGAAAGTTCGTCGACAAATTTACGCTCAGTCCGTTGGGATGATACAGGAAGTAGGTTCTGTTAAAAAGAAACACTTGCCATGGTCCAAACAGGGGAAGCTGCGAATCGGAGAGCACAGGGGAGCGCGAGCGTTCCTGAATATTTGAACGCGCGCGCGAGTCCTGAAGTGTAACTGAGTTTCACGCGATTCGAGTACTTTTTCACTACCTAGCCTGTTTCAGAGAACGCTTTTTGAAATGAGAAGAGGAGCACAAAAAGAAAACACTGGCTGTAGACTAAAGAATGAAGCGCAGCGTGGAGCCCTGTCGAGCTCGTAAATATTAAACACTCGGGACGTGGTCTCAGAGAAATAGCGGAATCTATTGTCAATGCGTGAAGAATAAATAAAGAGCGCGTTTCGTGCTTATTCGCGAAGAGAGACCTGCGTAATGGCGTCATACCGACAATTGCCAAGGCTTTGTTTTTTTGTTTTCATCGCCCGCTCGCCTATGCGCAGTAGGGAAAGGTTTAAGGCGAGCAGCTACGCTTCAAATTGAATCAAGGACGCGAATCGCGACGGGAGAAAGAGCAGCGCGTCCCATCCAGCCTTGACGGCCGATGGAAACAACGAAAGGGAAGTAAACGAAGCGCAGGCAGGGATGGAAGGCTGGAGCAAGATACAAACCATCCCGGCCCGCAATGTCGGACTTGTTTTAGGGCCTTCGGTCTAACTGTTTTTTGTATGATTTCTTCGCCTCTGAGCAGCCGCATTAAGTAGAGAGAGTAGGCATGCTGGTCGTAAGACGCCTGTTCAGTTCTCCCGGAATAATAAAAAGACAAGGAATAAAAAGGAAAGGCCATTGTGAATTCCAAAAGAAGAAGAGAAACAGAACGAAACTAAAAGAAGTAAGCCACAACTCTGGCGCTCCAATCGGATTAGGAGCTGATTGGCCTCACAATTTGGCCTCTTCAAATTCGACTCTCTCCGGTTGCGTGTCGGGCCGTTAAACAAGCCAGATTCAATGGCTTTCAGCCACTCAAGCGAGCCACGGAAGCCAGCAATAACACACACACGCAGAAAATTGAAAGAAATTCATGGCGAAAGAGCTTGCGTTGGTGCGGTGCAAGTAAATATCACAATCTTGAAGTAGAATAAAAAAAAAAAAAAGACGCGCGTGTAATAGCCAAGTACCGGCATCCTCCTGCATCTACTTCGCTCCCTCCGCTCCCTCCGCTCCAGCCCCCCCTGAGCCTCGACGAGACGAAGATGCCCCAAAAGTTGGAGTGCAATAATTCGATTAAGGAACCATTTTCGTTGGCGAGTACATTTTGCAACTGTGGTAATGTTGTTTGGAGCATACAAATGGTACAGTTGTTGTGCCACTGTAGCTAACTCTTGGTCTGAGCGAACAGCAGCCATTTAGCGTTCGCTATTGATGACCCAGTACGCAGGCTTGATATACCGTCCGGAGCTCGAGTCTTTGCTCCGTATCTCTGCCGCGTTGTTTTTCCTTGGGTACTCGCTTCTCCCAACTTCTTTCTGGCAATTTTTAACACTAATGTTGCCGTCAGTATGGGAATGGTGTGATTACTATAATGGGCTCTCAAGCTGCAGGATATGCAGTGCAGGCGACAATGACATTCCTTGTGACCAATGTGACCACTGGCGCTGGGATGATATCAATGCCCATTCTTTCACGATCCGACCTCAGTGGATGGAAAAAAAAAATGGGGGGGGGGGGGCAGTGAATGAATGCATGACTTATGGTTTGGGTTCGGGGAGAGGTAGATGGGAAGGCACATTTTACAAATACACGTTGGCAGATGTAGTAAATTGGTTGATGACCTGTTCCTGTTGCTTATAATTACCAGCCGCGGTGGCTCTGTGGCTAAGGCGTTGTGCTGCTGAGCACGAGGACGCAGGTTCAAATCCCGGCCGCGGCAGCCGCTTTTTTGATGGAGGTGAAAAGCAAAAACTTCATTTCAGAGCACGGTAAAGGTCCCCAGGTGGTCAAAATTAACCCGGAGCCCTCCACTACGGCGCACCTCATTGCCTGCGTTGCGTCGGCGCGTTAAACCCTACAATCAATCAATCAATCAATCAATCAATCAATCAATCAATCAATCAATCAATCAATCAATCAATCAATCAATCAATCAATCAATCAATCAATCAATCAATCAATCAATCAATCAATCAATCAATGTTGCTTGCAATTATGGTTTGAACGCTCCAGTAAGCTCTGGTCGTCGTTATGTGAAGCTCTGTTAGAAAGATTCTCACAGTTACAGTTTTATGCAAAACCACTTAATAAAAATTCACTGACGATCACTATACGTTCGAATGCGAAATTTGGGGGCAGTGCGAACTGCAGTCTCATCGGTCACGGCGCATATCTGCTGCGTCTCCGGAAGTGATCGCGTCATCAGTGAGCGCACGGCGGCGCGCGCTACTGTGCTGTTATCTCGCAGTACGTCGCCGTCGCCGGCCAGCGTGTTGTTGCAAATCGTGTTTGGACCTCCCGCGTAAATGTCACGTGGTTCGGATTAGCCAAGCACAGGGAAGCAGTGAGCATGTTGTTTCAAATCGTGTTTGAAAATCCAGCGCAAATGTCAAGTGGTTTGCATTAGCGGCGAACGTAAAAGCGTCTGGGGAAGGCGTCAGAGGGGAGGGCGCTGCTTGGAGGCGACGCATGAAACAAGTGTGAGGGGAACGCAGTTAGACAGATGACACCATAGCTGCGCGTATCGCCCTCATCCCCACACTTCGCCAGACGCTCATCTCCTTTTTCTTTCTGCCATCGCTGCCGCGTTCGCACACTCGGTTACGCAGACATAAACGCCGACGCCGCGAAACCCAAGTAACTGCTGCCAGAAGGGTGCGCCCCAAAAAAAGGTGCACGACTCAATCCGCCCCCATACAAGGTTCGACACGGAGTTTGGTGAGCCCAGTTGGTTACTCTTTAAAGTACAGTAAAAGCTCGTTAATTCGACACCCGTTAATTCGGAAATTCGGATAATTCAGACGGCTCTATTGGTCCCGGCCAAAGCACATGTTAGTCTATGGGACCAAACCTTCGTTATTTCGTCAGAATTCGGCCCCGCACCGCTTAATTCGGACAAATGCTGACGGCTGCCGCTTCACAAGTGTGGTAAATTAGCAGCACTGGAACCACTGGAGTGAAACAGAAACCTCAGAGGCATTGCCATCGTCATCAACCACGATTCTGACGAAGAGTCATGCGAGGAGGTGCAGCCACGACCTCATCGCACCTCACGAGAAGTCTCTGAGGCGCTTTTGATATTAGAAGACGTTTGTCTGAGCAGTTCCGACAGTTTGTGTGTTGTTGGCCGCTTGAAAGAGTTAAGAAAAATTGTAATGTCAGCGGGAATCTGCGCGAAAAAGCAGACGGCTATTACAAAATACTTCAGCAAATAAAGGTATGCTTCTACAACGTGATTTTAATGTTGTTTTCCTATTCATTCATGAATTCGTCATTCGGATAATTCGGACATTTTCCCCGGTCCCATGAGATCTGAATTAACGAGCTTTTACTGTATATGTAAATCTTTTTGAATAAGCTGTGGGATTTTTTTTTTTTTTTTTCAGTTTTGAGCTGGTTCAGATCGAACAAGCTCTAAACAAGGGAACGCCTTTGCCACCTCAAGGCGATCTTCAGGGGTGCTGCATGAGTGCTTACAAAACCCTTCAAATGAATATTACCGCACATCTTACCGGAAGCAATAATTGTTATAAATCAGCCATCACCTTGGTGCTATGCTCCAGCTGTACTCGAATCAGTATGTTCAATTTTTTTTATGCTTGCAGTTGTACTCTCGTAGTACTTAGACTTTCACTACTTCAATAGCACTTTCACCTGACTTAGCACATGTATTCGAGGAGAAAAAGCACGTCAAGAGTATCGTCTATGGCATTTAAACAGCTCGATGTTAAAATTAGACTTTCTGAATTTCTTCGCCGGCTACACGATTAGCTCAAAAAATTTGCTACGAATTAGGCGAGTTTCCTTAACGACATAAGACAGGGATTGAAAGATGCAGCTCCCGTGTCATTCCACTTGGACAATGGAGGGAGGTACGCCGTAAAAAAATAAATAGGCACAAGTGACGTTGCAATGCTTCCTGCATTAAAATAAATTGGTGTTTCTCCGATGCTAGACTTGAACTATGATTTGAGTAGTAGTTGAATTTTAATGATTAAGGCAGGCCATTTGGCATTTAAAACGATCTTGCAAAGCTCGTACACGGAGAGGATTTCGTTTTTGGTCACAACTTTCTCCGTCAGCGCGCAATCGCAAACAACCTTACAGTACCGAGTAACCTAACTACCGGCCTTCGCTTCCTCTCCAGAAATAGGCGGAGTCCCCTTCTGTGCAACCTGTGTTCTCCCGAGAACCGTTCCCTACGCACCTCTGGCTGGCATCGCTCCTTCTTTGCATCGTCGCGCTCGAGATTGAAAAAGGGCGTTCCAATGAATTGGCTGCTATAGCAGCTTGGCCCCCGGCATAAAGAAGGCCTTTCAGTGAGCGCTACTTCGGCAGGCTCGCTTCCTCCGCGCAGCTGCCGCCTTGGAAATCGCGAAAACAAAAGGAGGATTGCGCGTCCGGCTTCCCAAGGCGGGGCGAAGCTGCCTTGAGCGAGGTGGCTCCGAAGAAACGACCTCTTTCGCACTTCTGCCATTGTTCGGCCCTTGCCTCCGCCATTACCCGCCCTTCGTTCTCCTTCCACGCGAATAGTGGAATAAAGAAAACGGAAAAGAAGCGGGGCTGGGCTGGGGGAAGGGCGCAGTTGCGCGGTGCTAATAAACGAGCCTGCACGCTATCTTCGCTCGTCCAGCACGCACCTACACTCAATTAACCCGGCTCCAAACCTCGGGAGGGCCTGCCGTTGGCTAAGAAAGCAGGCTCGGAAGGCGCCCGTCACCGAGGCACAAAGGCTTGACCATATGTGCCCGGGAAGGAAAAAAACGAGAGGGGGTTGGTGGGCGCCAGTTGGAATCGCCCGCAAAGAACCACGGCGTCTTTATCTGTAATGGAAATAAGGAGCGAACTGCTTCGGAGCTGGAGTCGGACTCTGCCCTTGTCGGGGCTCTTCCTCGGACAAACGTTTCCTGGTGGTGTTTTCTTTTTCGCGCCCTGAGAGATTCCGCTCTCGCTGTGAGTGAGAAAAAGGTTTGGCATGCCACCGCGTCTCGGTCCGTGTCGCTTGCAGCCACGCCGGCTGCGATAACTGGATTGGTTTGCGTGAGCGCACTGCCCACAGTTCTTTTCGCGGCTGCGACGACTCAATCAGCGGCCGCCACTGAGACACAAACGGCTAATTAGGCTACGAGAAACTGCCGCTGCTTTTCTTTGCGAGCAGCTGTAAACGGCCCCGCCAAGAAGTGCCCAAAGACTTTCAATACAAAGGCGCCAGTTCCGCAGCTAGGGGCGGAATTTCTTGAGACGAGATAGAGCGTCGAGCTGTGGTAGAGGTGGAAAAGTCTCAGATAGCGGAAAGAATTCCCCTTTCCCTTTCCTCAGGCCTTTAAAGTAAGCCTTGGAAGCTGCAAGCTTTAAGAATGTTACCAGACCAGGAACGACGAATCCTAGGGAATAAACATCCAAAATGCAGCCTCTTATGGAATGCATCCTCACATCCGAGATCTAATCGGAAGGCGTGCTTTCGGTGCCCACTCTGTACGCGTGTTTTTCTTGACTTTCTTTCCTATGTAAATTTCAAATGTTAACTAAAGTAATCCTGGTAAAAAAAGCCAAACTATTCCCCTATGCCTCCAGTGGCTTTGTAGACTGCCAGCCTTCATCTCCGAACATTATATATATATATATATATATATATATATATATATATATATATATATATATATATATATATATATATATATATATATATATATATATATATATATATATATATATATATATATATATATATATATATATATACATAATGTTCGGAGATGAACATTATTTTGTACTCTGAAGAAAGGGAGTCCTCTCCCTGAAACGTCAGTAAACTTATTTCTATTTTCTACGTCTTTCTCGTTTGTCTCTGTCTCTACTAACCTTATATATATATATATATATATATATACATATATATATATATATATATATATATATATATATATACGTCAGAAGATGATGCAATGGGCCCGGTGAAAATACCGCAGAGCGAACAGACGAACGGGTAACAAACAAACTTTATTAACGTTTCGGCCTGGGACAGGCCTTCGTCAGAATAAAACCCAAGCGCACGAGCATAAGCTTATAAGGCTTTAAAGTCCAATCACAGCAAAGACGGTTACACGTGCTGAGTGGTACGTCAGAACAACTGATGAATCTTTAAAAATGATGTGCGATGCAATATCAAAACATAACTGGTTTTCACAGTGACATATCATTCCTGGCTGCAGCGAACAAAACAAAACCGAAAAAAAAGAAAAAAAAAGAAAAATGGAAGAGAGGGTGTAGTACAACAAAACCAGCATTCAATTACAGTGCAAAGTGGAAAAGGAGAGCAACCAAAACATTCGAACAATGCGTCACTGTTAAACAATATAAGATGGGGCCCAAGAAACTGATAATGGAGTAAAAACATTAAAACTATACAAGTGAAACTGCGAGCACGCGCGCATTATCAAACGCGAATGCCCATACACAAAGATGTATAATCAAGATATGAAAGTTCACACAGACGACTATGAGTGCGCCAAAAAGGTCAGCGCGCCGTTGTTTTCGTTTAAGCCTGCTGTCATGGTTTTGAATTTGTGAATAAGATAGGATTCTCTGACTTCTCTATCATTGTGTGAACGGAAACCGGATTCAATAATTGTCACTTTAATTTTATGAAATGAATGGCCAGCTGCGTTTATATGTTTGGATAACGGCCGATTGGGAAGGGTCCTAATGTGTGACTTATGATGGTTGAAACGTAGTCTGAAAGAGTTGGCGGTCTGGCCAATGTACTGAAGTCGGCATTGCGCGAATTCTAGCAGATAAATAGCATTTTCTGTGTCACAAGTGAAATGTCCTTTGATATTAAGCTTAAAATTTGAAGCTGTACTAGTGGCTGGGGCGGTGGTCGTCATATGGGGGCAAACTTGGCATCGCGGTTTTTGGCAGGGCAGACAGCCGATGTAAGATGGGCGAGCGGTTTTAGATGAAGTGAGTGAATCTCGTAGGTTCGTGGAACGCCGATAGACTACGCGGGGCGGATGTGGAAAAACGCGTTGAAGTTTCTGGCTTTGCATGAGAATATTATGGTGTTTTTTTTAAGAATTGAAGTAACTTTTGGGGCTGACGCTGAATAACTTAGAATCAGATTAGTAGTTGGTTGGGCAAGGGGCGGCCTGGTTGGGAGCAATAGTTCGTTCCGATCAAGTTTGCTAGGGCGTTTTACTGCGTCATCAATAATCTGTGTCGGGTATTTCTGCTTTGTAAGGGAGTCACGGAGTGCTGCATAGTTTTGGTTAAAGTCGGCTTCTTGCGAGCAGACTGTTTTGAAGCGAACCGCCTGACTGTAAGGTATGCTGGTCTTGTTATGCTTTACGTGGCTGCTTTCAAAGTGTAAATATTGATGGCGATCTGTGGGCTTTCTGTAAAGTTTTGTGGTTAATTTGCCATCATGCAATGACACTGAGACGTCAAGAAAGTTGATTGTTTAAGCCGAATATTGGTGGGAGAAAGAAATTTGTGGGTAGCAGTCATCGAAATCTCTAATGAATGAAAGAAGTTCTTGTTCGCCGTGTTGCCAAATCAGAAAAATATCATCGATAAAGCGTTTGTAATAGAAAGGTTTCAGAGAACGTTTGTCGAGAAATGCGGTTTCGAGAGAGCACATGAAAATGTTAGAGTAGCTTGGTCCGACCCTCGTGCCCATTGACGTTCCGTTGGTCTGAATCTAGTGCATATCATCAAATTCAAAGTTATTAAGCTCTAGAATTAGTTTGAGCAACGTTTCCAGTGTTTCACTGTCGATGGGATTAGATTCATGAGAGGCGTCGTACGTTTCGACGACAGCTCGGACGCCATCGTCGTCCGGGATATTGGTGTACAGAGAAGCGACGTCCAAAGTGACGAGTAGGGAATCGGGCGGGACGCGAAGTTCAATAATATCACTCAAGAAATGGTTTGTGTCTTTTACAAACGAAGGAAACTTAGTTGGAATTTTGTTTATCAGCGAGTCCACATAACCAGAGAGTTTTTCCGTTACCGTGCCGATGCCGGATACGATAGGACGACCTGGATACTTCTACGCTCAAGTGAGCTACCGAGTGAGCTACCGTTGATTAGTTTTGGTGATTCAACGCGCCGAAGCTGCAGCTGGGCTATGCGGCGCGCGGTATCGGAGAGTTCTGGATCGATTTCGACCACGTGAGGATCTTTAACGTGCGCAGAAGTCTCGACCCACGGGCGTTTTTCCTTTTGGCCTCCATTTGAAAAAAATGGCTAGCCAGCGCGGCACTGACCCACCGAGGGGAGATTTTATTTTGGAGATAATCGCATTTCCTAGACGTAATCCGCTGTCAACGTCACTATTATAACGTTGCGAAAATATCATTCAAGTCACATTACTTTGTGTGTTATTGAGTCAATTTATCTCCTGATTTCTTAAACTACCCACAAAAGAATCTCTTCTTAATTTTGTCATTCAAAATCACAAGGCTTTCAAGAGATCTAAGGCTATGGTCTTAGCCAGTGTAAGGGTCATGCTGTAGGCACACCTCACGTAAACTACCATTAGGAAAGTGGCTTAAGAGAGATTTGCTAGTACATATACAAATTAAGTACCTATTTATAGCGCTTAACACGCTACACATAGTCAGGGAAGACTTAGCTAACTGTTTCTGTGTATTGTACTTATTCATGTGTATAACTACAAACAGTTGTTCTGCGGTACCGAACCAAACGCCTGGTTGGTTCTGTAAAAACAACAACGGGATCGAAAGAAGTTTACAGGAAGATCTTCATTAAAAGCGTCCACCTGTACATTAGCGGTGTTGGGAGTAGACCCGCAGCGACTCTTTGAAATGTCAAAAATATATCGGGGATCACCCAAGTTCTCTCGTGCCGTTATTCACAATCGGTTCTTGAAGCACAGTTCAGGTGATTTGTCCTGTGAAGAACTTACATTGGAGGTGATGAGGTACTGATCCCGTTCCAAATGATAAAGCAAATTGTGTAAAGTAAACAAAATATCGTTGAGCTGGCCACATTATAAATGCCATCAATGGCAGCTAAGAACGACGCCTATTTTACGTTGCTCACTTTCGTTGCGGAGAACACTGATGCAATCTTCAGAATGTGCTCTCACACAGCAGTGGTACGGACGGTCGCATGGTAGTGAGCTAGCGGCGTCGTCCTATACGCACTTCCTTATTGTAATCCGCAGCAACAACATACGCTCCCCATTACTTCAGCAACGACTGCAGAGTTTCTTTTCAATTTTCTTTTTTGTGTGTCGAACAAGAAAGAAAGTCAATCGATCGGATTTTTTTATGTATTTTTGTTGGCGGATGACGGCATTAGTTTTCTGTGTGCTGTAAAGCCCAACACAACATAATAAAGCACAACTTTTTGTGGCTCATAATACGCATCACAGAAATATATCCTATATCCGTCTGTCAACAAAGACTGCGCCAACTTGAATGCCCGAAGAGCTGCGCACTGGGGGAAATTTCCCATGGAAACATGTTTTCAAGTAACCAGTCTCGGCGCCTAATCTCTGGTTATCGTCAGGAGTAAACGAAACAGTCGAGCGGGGCACATTATAAGGTTACCAGCTTGAGCTTAACGTCACCTGTTTCGTTTTCTTTGTTTTTTCAGACTACGAGATGGCGAAGGCGGGGAGAAATCAATTAGAAGTGCTCGAGCCGGGTGCTGCCCTGAAACCAGCTTGCCGTACTGCGCACCGTTGCCTCAGATCGCGCCGTCGACGGGAGTTGTAAGTATTCGGGGGAGATAAAACGCGTGCCCTGCATTTCCGAACAGCTGTCACGCACCCCGGGCGCACTCTTTCGCCCAATAAGATTGCGCCTCCCTGGTTCCCTCCGGAAGTAGAACGAGGGAGGGAGCTGATGAGTCTACCATCCGCGAGCAATTAATTCTAGGCGACGAACAAAAAGTCTCCTGTCGGTTTCGCCTCACTTCGAAATAGTTCGAAAAGTTTTGAGGGCAAAAATATGGGTGTGGTGGACTCTCAATTTTATCCCCTCCACTGGCCCCAATAAGGCAGTGTCTCTCGTGCAGTCGTCCGCAGGCTTAACTGGAGTATCACGGTGGACTTTAGCGTGGTATATCTCAAAAGTTCCTAACAAAAACTGTTGAAACAATTTTGGAGGACTTAACAGCGAAATTAAACTTTGCAGAAGTGCGGGAGTGGGGACTAAATTACCTCACACCGAAGCAGGAGGAGATGATAAGGGGCTAAAGCGTTGCTCCAGCTACACCTGTGAATGACTGTACGTCTGACGTTATTGATTCCTGATTCGAAGCGGAATTTCAAAAACACCGTGCGGCGTTCATTTTCCGCGTGTATTGCTTCTGTGACACTCCAACGGACGTGGGTCTTCAGTCAAGCAACAAAGGAGAGAGAGAAAACACCCGGCACCGCAAGATTGTAGGACATTCTGTGCGGGTCGTCCGTAAACACGTCCCGTTCTTGCCTGTTACAAACTTGCCGCTTGTATGTATGTATGTATGTATGTATGTATGTATGTATGTATGCATGCATGCATGTATGCCTGCATGCATGTATGCATATATGTACGTATGTACGTACGTACGTATGTATGTATGTATGTATGTACGTATGTATGTATGTATGTATGTATGTATGTATGTATGTATGTATGTATGTATGTATGTATGTATGTATGTATGTATGTATGTATGTATGTATGTATGTATGTATGTATGTATGTATGTATGTATGTATGTATGCATGTATGTATGTATGCATGTATGTATGTATGTATGTACGTATGTATGTATGTATGTATGTATGTATGTATGTATGTATGTATGTATGTATGTATGTATGTATGTATGTATGTATGTATGTATGTATGTATGTATGTATGTATGTATGTATGTATGTATGTATGTATGCATGTATGTATGTATGTGTGTATGTTTGTATGTATGTATGTATGTATGTATGTATGTATGTATGTATGTATGTATGTATGTATGTATGTATGTATGTATGTATGTATGTATGTATGTATGTATGTATGTATGTATGTATGTATGTATGTATGTATGTATGTATGTATGTATGTATGTATGTATGTATGTATGTATGCATGTATGTATGTATGTGTGTATGTTTGTATGTATGTATGTATGTATGTATGTATGTATGTATGTATGTATGTATGTATGTATGTATGTATGTATGTATGTATGTATGTATGTATGTATGTATGTATGTATGTATGTATGTATGTATGTATGTATGTATGTATGTATGTATGTATGTATGTATGTATGTATGTATGTATGTATGTATGTATGTATGTATGTATGTATGTATGTATGTTTGTATGTATGTTTGTATGTATGTATGTATGTATGTATGTATGTATGTATGTATGTATGTATGTATGTATGTATGTATGTATGTATGTATGTATGTATGTATGTATGTATGTATGTATGTATGTATGTATGTATGTATGTATGTATGTATGTATGTATGTATGTATGTATGTATGTATGTATGTATGTATGTATGCATGTATGTATGTATGTGTGTATGTTTGTATGTATGTATGTATGTATGTATGTATGTATGTATGTATGTATGTATGTATGTATGTATGTATGTATGTATGTATGCCGATGTGAGTATGTATTTATGTATGCATGCATGTATGGACGTATATATGTGGCAATGGCGCATGAATAAATAAAATAATAGATACCTGAAAGTGCCCGCCACGCAAGAATATTCCCCCTTCGAATTTCAAAAGGCGAATTAGAGTGCATTCTTTCTCAATTACTCACGCTATCCATGACCACGCTTAGCTGTGCTACGCAAATGATTTAGAAAGTAGCACGCACCCAGAAAAATTTCAAAGGAATGGCTCTAGCAAAAAAAAATAGTGGAGAAAAAGATTAAAAAGGAGCGACCTGACGCCATTGTACACAGGTAGTGCGCACAGTGCGGAGAGCGGGTGCAGAATTGACTTAGCTGAAACCGGCGGAATCTTCAAAGACGCGGCGATATGACCTATATTCGGGAGGTGGAAATAGATGAAGAAAAAAACTAACAAGAGAAACACATACTCGAAAGAGGAGTACTTGAACGTAAAAAAAAGCAAAACAGGCAGGCACCGCAGCCATAGAAGGATTCAAGGTGCAGCCTCACCGCAAATTCAGAGACTGGAGCTGGAACCGCGCTCAGCCTCAGGTTCGGGTGGAGGCATTTTCGGCAGCGGTGGAGGACAAGAAATCGATACGCTCCTTTTTTCCCCCTTTTCTGCGCCGTCGTCTTTCCGCCTCATATAGTTTCAATTCAATTGCAGTGCCCCTGGCTGGAGGCGGGCGTGCATCGAATTTTTGCGCGGAGGCTTTCCGGGACAGCCAGGATGTCGCACTTCGCACATTATGCGTCCCGGCATTTCGTGCCTCGTGATCACAGCGGAGAAAAATCGACTTCGTATATGATGAAAAATGCTCCGGTTGGTCGAGAGTCTGAGAGGGAGGCTTGTTTCTTTCTTTTTAATGAGGAACTTTGATCGAAGGCGTGATCGCATGCTTCAACTTGTTGTGATCTGTTTCGCCGACATTTGGAGAATGAGGTTGAAACGGATCACAACAAACGGATCCCGGCAGTGTAGCCCGCGTGTTTTCACTAAGGCGCGAGCCTTGTCTGTCACGGAACGTGCCGGAACTGAATCATAATTTTGAGACTTACGCTGCTAGGCACGGTGCGTGCTCAAGCACAAGCTGAATTTTTCAGGCTTTGATCACGCGTCTTCCCGCTCCCGACATTTTTGGACTTCATGAATATCTTACTTTTTTGCTTTACAGGTGTTTTGAAACTTCATACGTCAAAATTTATAGTAAAGTTGTGGGAGGCGGTAAGAAATAAGAGGAGAAGGAAAAGTTTTAAAATTGTTTCATTCCTTTCAATAGGAAAATGCCCCTATTTGTAGGCTGCGCCCGCCGTTGTGGCGCCGGGGCTAAGGCGTTCAGTTGGGAGTCGAAGCAATGGCGGTTCTATCCCCTCCTTAGCGACCGCTTTTCACGTGGAGACGGAAGATGAAAACGCCCGTGTGTCAAGATTTCGGTGCACGCACAAGATCCACAGGTGATCACAAATATTCCGGAGCCCTCCACTACGACGTAGCCACGGGGAGTAAACCCTCACAGAAAAAATCTTTCTTCGACAATATTTGTAGAGCGCGCAATCAAAGCTGGCTACCAGCACAATACCACCAAGTTTTTCTCTAGCAGTGCAGATAAACTGGGAGTGCTGAAGTGCTGGTTCCAACGGGATTTTCACAGACAAAACTGAAAGGTTTGACCGGGTTCAGACTGTTGTCTTTAAATATCTTCCTTATCTTTCTTGCCTTTAAATATCTTAATATCTTTAAATAATGACGTCATTTGACGTCTCAGCCTACCGAGGTGCGTGAAACACCGTTTTTAACACGAAACTGTTTTATGCCTGGGTACACCAAGAGCTGACCGGCGTCATATCCGTCACGGAAATGACATCGCCAGAAAAAGTTCCATTGACGGGACTGCGTCCGGTTTCGAGCCACGAACTCTCTCGCCGCGACGGGAGGTATACTGCGCTATGCCCACTACGCTATGAATTCAAGCGCAAGTAAGACTGCGAGCGAGCCTTATATCTTTCCTACTACCTTGTCCATTCAGACGGTGCTGCCGTATGGGAGAGGCGAAGGGAAGTGGTTCATCAAGACGCTAATGAGCGCCGACCGTTGGATCCTCGATGCCATCGTCTTCGTTTACGCGCGAGAAGGGTGAATTGAGGCACCCTCCGCCACTACTGCTTTCGGTTTCGGTTTCAGTTCGGTTTGGTTCGCACGGTTTTCAAGGGGCTGTGATTTTATTACGCAATGTTCAGGCGCGTGCAATCCAGTGTCTTACGTTCATCCGTGTAACGGTGCCATACCGACGTAATATAAATAGGGATGTGCAAGTTGATATGGATCCACAATAAATATTTAACTGCTCCTGTGAAGCCACATTTCACATTCGTGTTTTACCGATTCCTGTGAAGGAGGTATCAACCACATTTTTTTACGTCCATAGCGCACGATATTACAGTTACGTTGGTAGTCTGAACATAGCATTTTACACATGTTTGTGTTTACAAACTGAGAATAACGGAATCACTGAATTATTTCTTAATACACAGCTAACTGCCCATAACGCGAAAAAAGGCGAACAAAAGTTTTTTTTCTTTGAAAATAACGATACTGTTTCACGAGAGCGAATAAGAATAAAATCGGAACACACAACCAGGGTCTTTGGAGTATATATGGTCTACAATTCCGGCCACTAGTCAGCTCCGGCGCATGCATACGCATATAATAATACGCATGCATAAGGGGCGAAAAATAACTTTTCCTGGTTAATCACGCCGACCAATCCTTTTTTCTGTAACTAGCAGAATTGTTCAGTGCATGACACGTGGAAACTAATCGACTGTTTTACAGCTGACGTGCAGAATCTCCACTGCCCAGGAACAACCATAATACATCTGTTTACTTCGCCCCAGTGGGAGCTGTCAGCGCAACTTCTCTCATTACTTTCATCTTCTAATAAGGAAGAAATGCTCAATCAGCCATCATAGATTTGGCACCTGCGTCTACCTGCACGTTACCGTTAGATCACTACTCCCCGCCACGAAAGAAAAACGGGCTCGTGATGCCACCCACCCGCCGCTGCTCACGTTATTGAGAGGTGGAATCAAGCATCCATTACAATCCGCGTGATGGTGGTTCCCACGCCATTCCACCCGTTAAGCTGCAAAAACAGGATGAAAGGCAATCCTTCTTCAGGATCATGGTGCTTCTATTCACAGCACTCTTCGCCTTACTGAGGAGCTGGATCCAAATGCAGAGCATACCTCACCAAATAACGTCTTTTCTTCCCGATCTGAAAGCCACATAGCGAAACCAGAATTGAATAGCCGCACGACTAGAATGGATGCAGATGCCTGGCTGCATCTCTCTTTTGATGTGTGTGTCAAATTTTCGCACAATACAATTGCACTTCGGGGGTACGAACGTGTCCCCAGCATTCGTTGAACACCTTTTTACTATTTCTATACGTGTTCACGTAATCTATTTGTGATGCATGCGAAGCACCGGCTGTACCTTAAAATACCGACGTCCTGCCTCATCTTGTCTACTTCGTCATTTTAGTCACGTTCTTCCAAATTTTTGCTCACGGCAGAGTTTGCACATTTTGTAGGTTGCTGTTCTTTCCTACTACCGCGTCTGCAGGATATTCCTCGAAGCTCAATGTACACGTGATGATGGTGTTTTTGTTGGGCCCTCACAACATGGTCTACTTTGTTTTTTTTCTTTTCCTTTGCTGTTGGGATTGCTAGATAAAGCATTTGCCCAAGATGAGCAAACACTTTAGAAGCGATGCGCCTAAGTGAGATTACATGTTTGAGGCCTCAATAAGCGGACTCGTCTGGCAAAAAGCTGCAGAAATTGTGAAAAAGAGATCAGGCTGTAATTTGAAACGATAGAGAAAGATTACTGACCAAGACTTAAACTAGATCTATTAATAGGGGAAACGCGGTAGGAATGTGTGATATGTAGATAGAATGTGTGGTAGGAATTTAGAAATAACGACACGCCATTGTGACTGAAAGCGTGTCAATGATTGCTGATTCTTGAATGCAATTAAGGCCAAAGCAAATACTCCTTCAGATAACCCGCATAAGCATCACCCTCAGTAGTTCACCAGCAACATGCCTGCAGTATTTAATCTTGAAAAATAAGTATGTCTTAAGAGAGCTGTACGGAGCAAAAGCTACAGAGTTTCTGCAAATTGTTTACAAATGCGTAAAATTCTTGCGCCACTCCTCTGTATCACCAACCTTACGTTCACGTTGGAGCATTTCAGAAACATGTCGACCCGTACAGCTTCTTTTTTATTGTTTTCTTCGTTTTTGTTGATCGTGCCAGGGGGCTGGATAGACAGCCCTTCGTGATTTCAACTTATCATTTTTAATTCTCATTTTCTTTTGTTTAATCGCACACGTATGATTGGTTCACCAGACCTCTGTTAAATCGTTAGTGTACTTCTGGTTTTTATTGTTTTTAATTTCTATATTATGTTCTTTAGCATTAAGAAAATTGGGCTGCTTTTGTTTCTTTCGGCAATAGTTTTGTTTGGTACGTTCTTTAGCAATAACAAAATCGGGTTGCTTTTGTTTTGTTCGGCAATAGTTGTGTTTTGTACGTTATATTACTTTCGCTACTTTTCTTACAGTGCTCTAGATTCACACTGCTATAACGATTAAATCTGCTAACTGCCCCATTATGCGTTATTGCGCAAATACATGTTCGCGTTAGGGAACTCTGGAAAGAATGCGTACGCATTAAAATAGTTATGTTTGCCGCCAGAAACGCTATCAGCTGAGGACGTTTGAATTGCAACGGAATGCTTAGCGGTGGCACTATAACCATAACGTAAAAACTCAAAATCTGTCTAGCCTTCGAGTGGACTCCGCCAATACCTTGGCCACTGCCAACGTATTTTAAGGGAAAGAAACTGAGTAAAACTCGCTGCACATAGCCGCAGATCGCTACACAGCGTATTTTCTATGAAATACTGCGACGTCTCAATAAATAATGGCTTCAGTTTTTATTCGAACATATACAAGCTGTGGTTTGCTGTCCGCTTTGCTTTGCTATCCGCTTTTCCATCTCCTCGTTCTGGTCACAAACGACCGAATGTAAATATGTTAACGTGGAATGCACAAAATGACGAAAGAGCCGCTTCCAACGATATCTCAGGTTTATACTTATGTATAAAAAAGTAGCTCGTGGCAGATTGCTTAGGAACATTCAAAACCGATCAAGTATTGCGCATACCGGCGGGTAGGACCTTCTAAGCAACCGAACATTTTCAAAGAACACAGTGTTCACTTTTCTCCCGGCAGTTCATTCAAGCAGGTTACAGTACCTTAGACACGAAATGCATCTTTTTGCCCGTGCACAAAATTTAATCTTCTCGTATTCGTCCGTTGCGTGATATTACTTCGAGAAAGCGTTCAATAGACTTACGAAATCAGCTTTCACAATTTACGAGCTCGCAGGGAGCAGCCCGATCGTCTAGAACAACGTCAGTGACCCTTGCAGCTCGACGACTCTCATCCACTTCCAATAACGCTCGACGAAAGTGAGTGCACCTCACCAAAGTGTGCCCGAATTTCCCAACCTGTCTGGTTCTATACTGCGCCTGCCTGAGCACCTGAGCAGGGTGGATCCCCAAAGCGTCTTTCAAAGTTTGCTTCACTTGTAGGTCTGGTGAAGGAGCTTAGCTGCTGTTCGGACGAAACATTATTCAGGCCGTTCTATGCTCTTTTTTATTGAACAGGAATCCAGGAGTTACGTTTGAGCTTATATCAGAATATAGTTTGGACATTTACAGATGACGCTTCATGCACAGTTGCTTCAAAAATGAAGAGCGAAAGAAAAACAGGCCCCCGCTTTTTTTTTTTTTAACCCGGCGGGTTTATAAAGGGGGCAAAATAAATATCTAACCAAGCAAGCGTGCAAGCAAAGCAAATAGGGGAGTGAGCAATGAAGCTGCTGGCGTTCATCCCAAGGTGCGCAGATCTTCGTGGCGATTATTGTCTAATCAGACTCGTGGGTATGTGCAAACGTTGGTGCGTAGTCCCCGGAGAGCAAGCTCCACAGGACCATTTCAAACTGATCCGTGTAGGCAAGGATGGAGCTATTGCCACGGGGGTTTTGGACATAGGACTCCGCTCACAGTTCCACCCATCTATCCCTCTCCCCTCTTTCAGAAGAAAGTTTACGAGGATAATAATAGTAATAATAATGATAGTAACAATAGCAATAAAAATAATAGTAATAATGATGTTTCTTTTCTCCGATGACCTCTAGCGCATTGTCGTGAATCTAGACCCCCCCCCCCATTTACCAAATATGTCTAGCAATCGACTGGACTTGGCCAATACCTTATCAAATTGCATCGCCAATTACCCTGAATGGCATATTGTAGAGTAGGTACAGGGCTGAGGACAATTTGTTACAGCGTCGGCTGCTATAGCGGAGTCGTTGACTTTTCACGATGTCTGTACCAATATCATTATCAGCAGTAAAAAGCTGTCGGTTGAAAGCGAGCACCCCCCCCCCCTCCCCGTTTTATTCCTGTGAAACCACTTTACTCGACACCACTTCCACGCTCCTCCTCGCCACAACCGACGCCTCTCTCACAAGTTTTGTGCCCCTTGCCATCATCTGTGTCTATATCAAAAAGTAGCGCCACCAGCTGATAACGAGGCTAGCGTCGTTATCAGCAGATGCACTTTTAACTTGATATGAGAGAGACCCGTGTCTTTCGCTCGGGAGAACAGAAGCGAATATGACAGGCAATGTGCGCGAAAACCACGGAAAGCCGCTGTTGTGTATCGTGCAGCCGCTGCCGTAGTCGTCTCAAGTTCCGCCTCGTCGAGTAGCTGCGAATCCCTTCCGGATGAAGAGCAACTCAGCCGCTTGAAAATCTGATGTGAGCTAAAAATTCTTGTTCAGCTTTATTCAGCATAAACATTTTCGCCGGTATCTTTCACATCACAGCACGCGCAGATCACCGGTCGCCAGTTTATGCGTGCAGGGGTGGGAGTGGGAGGGGGAGGGTGAGGAGGGGGTGCAAGCGCACCTAGGCTTCATGCCCTCACCGATGACATGTCTGTTCTCCAGGCGGGAGATTCAAAAACAGGCCTCTAGCGACCCCATGCGCCCTGTCTACTGTCCTCTCCGTGGTCGGGCAGTTTGGGTTGGTGTGTCATACCCACAGTAATATGCCTACGATGCGGGAGGGAAACGTACAGCCCTGTGTTTTTCCGCTGGAATAAAGCTCGAGTCTTTTCAAGTTTCGTTCAGCTACTTGGCTGGGAAGTATGCTCGATCGAAAATTACACACAAACGTGTTTTTTCTCTTGCGCTCCTTAGGCTGCGTCCATCTAAGCTGGACATCCTTCTTCACAGATTGGAGGAAGATTGAATTTTTGATCAATCGCACACTGCCCCTCCTTGCTTCTCCATTGGTTCTATCGCCTCGTAGATTCCACTCATACCTGTCCTTCTACAATTTTAGTTATCTCTAAATAGCATGAACTCCACGCCAAAATTAAACGAGTATGCATGCATATCAACGAAACGGCTTCTCAAACAAGGGCGGAAAAGCTTAGAGATTTGTTACTATACCAGAATTATACCAGGTGGCTGTTGAGATTCTCCCTTGTATATCGTCCCGTACTGTTTACGTTTCTTTGACAGCGCACTTTCATCCGTATTTTATATTGTGTTTCTATATGGAAACTATGCATGATATTTTCCTCTGTTTCATTTTAAACGGCGGAGATCGGTACCTAAAAAAACAATATTTATGGCCTGGTATGAAAAGGATGATGCGGTGCGCTTTCCAGCCGTTGTCAGTAGTCTGTCTGGCAATGCAACTGCATCAATAGCTTTCGCGCGCGTGTTTAATTCAGCTATTGTAAATGTCTCAGCTTTTGTAGCATCTCGGAAGTTTGAACAGCTTCAACGGACACCCTTCTCAATCCTCTCTCTTTTTTGAGCACAGCAAACACGATTTAGAACGAACCTTCCATGCAAATGCGCTATTGCTCCGAGAGAGCAAAGCACCTAGCAACCCCCAGGGTCTATTCTTTCCATCAACATGGTGGCGTATCTGCGCTTGCGTTGTCCGCCTCGCGCGTACCCGTATCTTTCCTCGTCCAAACTATACTCGCCGCAACCAGAGGACAAGGGCGCACGCCAGTGGCGGTCCCAAGGGGGGGGGGGGGGGGCGAAGGGGGCGGTCGCCCCCCCCAAAGAGGTCCTCAGTTTCTTAGTTTTAGTTTTTTAAGCATTCCACTTGCGCGAAGGTAAATCCCAGCGGGTTGCACCGCATACGCGCACACGTCTCCATGGTTATCACCACCTCCGCAGAATTGGCGCAAGGAAGGGAGCGATTCTTTATTCGCCTCGCCCCCCCCCCCCCCCCCCAAAAAAAAAAAAAAAAATCGCCCCCCCCAAAACCAATCTCTGGGACCGCTACTGGCGCACGCATTGCGCAATCTGAGCGTTGTATCAGACAAAAGTACATGCACCGCGCCGGTTGTGTTTTGGGGCAAAAAAGCAACTTTTCAAAATACCCTATTCGCATGCGTTATACGAACATAAAGATGTGCAAAATTTTTGTTCGTGTGGCTGGAAGTTGGAAAATGTGACAGTCGGCTCTTCTGAAGTGACGTCTTGCGAGTTTTCCAAGAGGCCCCTTGCATGCTGTGTGGCATAAGACTCGCTTCTCGTCTGAATTTTCTACTGGTGGGTAGAGACGGCTGGCCTAAAGGCATGATTTGGTTTTACTGCCGTGCCATTTCTAACCTCTAGTCCCCTTCCCGCAACTCCTGTACCGCAACAACAAAAACATATGTTATACTGCAACGAGTATAATAGAAAACAACGGCTTCACTCTTTCCTTTTCCTCTGAAAGAATCACATTCCGCCATGTCATTCTCAAAAGGCCCTACCATCAGCTTCTACATTTTCAAGCCTACTCGCACAAAGATTCATCGTAATATGCAAGAAATGTGGTGACTAGTGTACCTGTGGTGACTAAATACCGGCAGACGCATTGTTCTCGGCTATTAGCGTCAGACTGCTGCCTCACTGTGTTGCGAGGCGGAATCAAACTGGATAAGTGTGATTATGCATTACGTGTCCAGTTGCCGTCGTCACACCGAGTTCATTCTTTCGCAACTGAGGCTGTGAGTGTCTCCGACAGGCTTCTCGGCAAAATCAGGCTATTGATGAACTGGAGAAATTTGGCAGCTGGGGGCCACGACCGGTAGCACTGCAAAGCAGTTGATTTGATTGATTGTCGGATTACAACGTGCCGAAGCTACGCATGGTTTATCAGGCGTACCGTAGTGGAGGGCTTCGGATTAATTTTGAACACCCGGGAACCTGTAACGTGCGCCGAAATCTCGACGCACTAGCGCTCTCTCTTTCCGCCCCCATTAGAAAAGCAGCCCGCTGAGCCCAAGGACGCGGATTGGATTCCCAGCTGCGCCAGCCTCTTTCTGATGTAGGCGAAAAGCGAAAACACCCGCGTATTAAAGATTTCGGCGCACGTTAAAGATCCCCAAATGGTCGAAATTAATCCGGAGCCCTGCACTATGGCGCTCCTTATCGCTTGTGTAGCATCGGTGCGTTAAACCCTATAATAGAGAGTTTTAGCATAGCGGCTTGGGGAGGCTCACGCTACGGCGGCGGGTTAGCGGAACCCGACTGCGCAGGCGCGCGCGGGGAGGGCGAGGAAATTACCCCTCAGAAGAGCGAATACGCAGGCACTACGAAGGCGGAACTAATCCACCCCACCGGAACGAATTTTCACCTGCCCAGTCGGGCCCCGCTACCCGCTTTGCTAAAACCCTATAATAAATCAAATCAGCAAAGCAGCCACCGCGTCCGGTATAGAACCTGCGTCCTTGAGCTAGGCAGCACAACGCCATAGCCACTGAGCCGCCGCGGCAAGTACTTCTAAGCAGTACAATGGTTTTTGAACGAAACGAGACTGTCCGCCTTGCTATGATTCTCATCTTACCACTCTCGGTATTCTCTATGGAACCACTTATTTCTTTGCATACGTATACTCTTCTTAAAAAAAAAAAAAACACCGTGGGCTGCTTGTTAAAATAAAAAAAAAGTCGCTACCTAACAATTAACACAAAAATGTTTCTAATTTTCGGTATGCGGGGTTTCAAAATGCGCCCATCCTGCGCACTTGTTTCGTTCGAGCCATAATTAGCAGCTAGAGTCATAATTTAGACTTTGTGTAGTTTAAACAACATTTATTACGCAGGTATCTTGTTCTTTTGCTTGAGAAAAGGGGAAAGACTAAAAAAATAGGATACCGCTTCCAACATTAGAGCGAATTCATTGCGTGAGAACAACAAACATGGTTATTCGCGATGTGGTTGCTACACTGACTAGTCCCAAACTAACACATTTGCGATACAGAGCCGCCACAGGGGAAATCGTGATACCATACCATCCATCACTCCTTCCCAAACGCTAACAGTGCCTGCTAATGCATTAGTACGTCTCGTCCATTAGGCGAAGCAGAAAGATTTAAAGCAAACGCATTTTCCCCTATGCCGTGAACAGCAACCGCATAGCGCCCTAATGGTTCCTGCCGAGTTGCTGTAACTTAATGCGCACGCGTTTATTTGCTTTGCTAATGGCGCTGTCATTGTGAAATATCTCATTTTCTGGGACCGAGATGCTGAGGTGAAGTTTCCAGTCATCATGGGAATATTTGGTTTATTCACTCGGTGCAACTTAGTTGCCTTACGCTCCTGTTAAAGTATCCGCCCTAAGAATACAAACGCACGATGCAACAGCTGCAGAGATTGGTCGTACTAGGCTGGAAATTGGCGCGAAGTGGAGGACACCCTAGCCGACTCTTATGAAGCGGCCCTTCTTGCGCAAGAGTGGCTGCTCAGCGCATTGGGATTCCTCTCGGGATGGATATTAAACATGTACAGACTGGCATCTCCCGCGACGGTGGAACGACGCTGCTCCCTGCAGCCCACTAATCGAAAATTAACTAGCTTCCTTGAAGTCGGCCGGCTGCGTTATGGACGCGGCGTAATCAAGCGCAGACGTTGCACTGGGTAGCGCGGGCGGGCAGCCACCATAACCGCTTGATGGCGAATTTAGAAAGCATAAGAGGTAGCCACAGTGTGCGCATCACGCTCCCAGTATTCGCGCTGTATGAGTATGGCGTCTGAGCGGAGTGGAAACACGTTCACGAGATTTGTAAGGGCCTAGAGTAGAACAATTTCGTCATAGCGACTACAAACTGGAATATCCCGGTGAGAGTACCCCTTGTGCAGGGTCTGAGTTGTTGAGAATTGTTCCAGATCCGCGTGTTTGCCAGAAAAATAAAGTAGCTTGGTGCTTCATTCTGAAAATACTTCATTGAAAAGGCTAAACTGAACTAAATTGAAAAAAAAAAATTGTCTCTGATTCCTCTGTCATAGGAATCGGTGAAACACGGAACGGAAATGTGCAGCGAAACCTGCAGCTGGGCATAATTTGCGGGTCGACGGCTGTCTTGTGGGTGTGCTTGGCGAGCGACGTCCTGCTGGCGGGTCGCTTCGGCGAGGGTGTACTGGCGTCATTTCTGTGACGGATTTGACGTCAGTGAAATCTTGGTGTATCCCTTCATAAAACACTTTCGTGTTAAAATATAAAACCTGAAAACGAACAACCCTAAGTATAACCTACTTTTTAGTACTAAAGGTTGCTTCCCCGCAAGAAGACCCTGTGTGCAGGGTTGCGCCCTTTACAGGCTGCTTGCCTCGCTGTACTGGCGCGAATTCCGTGACGGAATTGACGTAAGTGTAATCTTCGTGAATCCCGGAATAAAACACTTTCGTGTTAATATATCATTCTTTCTTTTTTCAACACATAAATAACAACAAAAACAACTAGTAGCATACACATTTCCAATAGTGCATGTGGCACGCTGGTACCACCGGCAGATAGAACGTAAAAGAAATCATCCTCCCTTCCTTGTTTACAAGCACTTCTAAGCCTAGAGTGCATTTATTTCGTCTTTCCTTCTATCAAACGTGCCCTCCACAATAGGAATCACCACCTAAACATAACAAACATAAAGCAGTGCAACCAACGTCACTACAACGACAAACGGAAACCGTTTGCGCCGACGATGTCACGTGCAAGTGAGTGAGTGAGTCTGTTATTAATTTTGGGAGGGCCCAAGAGGCGGACGGGAAAATGTGAACAGGAAGGAAGAAACTGGCCAGGAGGTGAGGCCCGATTGCGGATCATGTTGAGGAAGAATCAGCTTCTGGATGCCCAGGTAGACCCCAGCTAGGCAATCTTTGCCAAGACATTCTTGAGAGAAAGGGCCCTTGAGAGGCGAGAAAATCCGGGTGGTCTCGCGTTTGAGGAGGGGGGCAGGTGGTATCTCGGCCTGTTTAGATATATAGGGCGTTCACCAGAACGGCGGATTCGTAAGCAGAGCACCGGCAAAAAGTACAGCAAATTTTACTAGTCCAACACTATTGCAATGCGTAAGTAGACCGGAAGACCATCAGTGGGATGACTCTCCTTGCTTCTGATGCAAGGGATCAATGCAGCGTTGGCGCGAACTTTGTCAATAAAAATGTGGCTGATGACTAACACACTCCCCTATGGTGAAATTGGAGCGAAGCTGTTACGCTGTTTCGGCAGCGAAAAATGTGTTGAGGCGAAGAATTTCACAGACATATATGTATGTTTACCGACCACTTTTATTTTTCAGGTACTTTTCAGTCTTCACGAAACACACCTTTCCCAGTACTTGTTTGTCATAAAGGAGGCCTTGTGGCCAGAAAAAAGTGTGGATATATGTTCGACCTGCTACATGAATGCCTGGTTCTCAAACATGGTGTCTGTGCAAGTATTTCGCGAGGTGATGACAACCTTCGGAGGCGTTACGAGGTAGAGGAACGACTTTTATATCTGCAGACCAAACTAATAAACTAGATGTAAATAGATGGGTGGTTCATGCAAAGCGAAGGAAGTGCATTACGTCTTTGGTTGATTGATTGTGGTGTTTAACGCGCCGACGCTACTCAGGCGATGAGGCGCGCCGTAGTGGAGGGCTCCGGATAAATTTTAACCACCTGGGGATCTTTAATGTGCACTGAAATCTCGAACACACAGGCGTTTATGCTTTTCGCCTCCATCACAAAAGCGGCCGCCGCGGCCGGGAATCGAACCCGTGTCCGCTTGCTAAGCAGTGCGTCTTTGGTGAGCGCGGTTGGCGAGAACTAAACAGCCGTCACCAGCAAGCCGTCGTCCACATTTGCGGCACACAGCTATCCAACTTTATCAGACCCACCCAATATACCCATGGGAATTTCTCACAGACACAAACTCAAGTAGATAGCCTCTCCCGCCGCTCTTCCCCGTCTCTGCGAGGCGCATAAAGCTGCCTGCACATTAGCGTCGAACTTGCCGTGCCGCCGTGCCGACGGCCGCAGGCTTCGTCTGCAGCGCGGCGCGACGCCGCTGGCTGCCGTCGGCAGGGCGGCACGGCAAGTTCGACACTAGTGTGCACGTAGCTTAACTCCGGCTTCAGCGGCGTGAACCTCTGGATTCTGGCGTTAGCGGCGCTAAGCGTCTGTTCGGGCGGCTCCTTTAGCTGTAGTAGCGGCAGGCGCGGAGTTTTCTTCGTATCAGCAAGTCAGCGCGCATTCGTCGAACGCTCCACGTAGCAGGTGACGTCGAGGTGACACCGATCTCTCTCTCTCTCTCTCTCTCTCTCTCTCTCTCTATATATATATATATATATATATATATATATATATATATATATATATATATATATATATATATATATATATATATATATATAGTCTGAAAAGATAAAAACTCACACAGAGCGCGAAAAAAAATAAGGTTAGTAGAGACAGAGACAAACGAGAAAGACGTAGAAAATAAAAATAAGTTTACTGACGTTTCAGGGAGAGGCCTCCCTTTCTTCAGAGAGAGAGGGAGTCCTCTGAAGAAAGGGAGTCCTCTCCCTGAAACTTCAGTAAACTTATTTTTATTTTCTACGTCTTTCTCGTTTGTCTCTGTCTCTACTAACCTTATATATATATATATATATATATAAGAGAAGAAAAACTTCGAACAAGGTAAAAGCACGATTGTGGCCTACGTTTCAGCAAAGAGAACTTGCTTTCCTCTGAAACGTAGGCCACAATCGTGCTTTTACCTTGTTCGAAGTTTTTCTTCTCTTGTGTTCTCTACCATCTTCAAAGTTCTACTACTCCCTGGATTTTATATATATATATATATATCTGCTACGAAACTTACAAGCCAGAGGGAGATCAGGTAAATATATGGGAGCGCAGCTAGCGCCGTGTTTGTGACGGCCAGGAACTGTGTATGCGGGCGTGTAACGCGAGAGATCGCTCGTAAAACACGTGGTTGAGAGCTGCAAGGATGACACAGAATTAAGCTGCCGTTATCGAAGCAATGTACGTTTGACTAGCGCGAACACCGCACAAAGTCGGTAACTCTGGGCCGCACCAAACGAATGCGAGCGGCCTGCAGGCCCACTCACATTTTTATAAATGTCGAGTTCATCAGCGAGTTTTCTCTAAAGCAGAAACCCGGCGACCTCACGAATTCCAATTTGATACGCCCACCTCTTGGGACAGCTTGAGGCGGGTACCGTATAGGCATTTTGGCCTCAATTATGCGGAACCTCCTGCACACTAATCCCTGAGAATAATCAACATGTTCTCCTCACGCAACCGTTTTAATTCTTCAGCGTCTGCTACGTTCAAGCTAGACTTGGAGAAGTGGTGCCGGAAATAAGCTCCAACGATGTAAGCAAAGCTAGAACGTTGAGTCAGGACAACCACACGCCGTTTGTCTTCTAGCTTTTTAATTAGTTGTTCCGAGGCTCACGTGTTTTAACTTGCCAAGCACTCTCTCTTTTGTCTTTTACTTGCTGCCGCCGCGCGCGCATGTGGCTCTAAGCTCCGATTGGATTCACTGGTTGTCATCTGAAACGGTACCTTTTTATCACTCTTCTTTCGTAGTAATCAGTATGACAATTTCTTCGCTGGCACCGCTGTCATGCCTGTCATTCTACTAAATCCGCGTGGGGTGAGATCAGAGCCTGCCGTGTTCATGTTTTCTTTTATTCTGGTTCGAGTAGGCTGTTTACCCCTCGAATTCCATGCCTTGGTCGTGTCAATGCATCTGAAAGAATGCCGCCTAGCTGCCGCGTTTAATACTCATGGTTGTTTTCTCAGCAGAACGCGGTGCAACTCGTAGATGCACCACGTTCGTGTTTGGCAACAGAACAACCCGACTCTAGAAGTCAATGTGTTTGACAATAAGGAACGTTTATGACTAGGCAGGTTACCGCGTGCTCCGCGAAGGTGTAAATTCCTCCTATTTCGAGTGATGCCAGCAAACGTTCACCCATGGAATTGCCGCGGGTATTCCGTAGACACACTGTTCTTTTTATTTCGGAAAATGGATTTGCGAATTCATACGCATTGCTCGTTAGGGAGCTGTCTCCTTTCGAGCCTCGGTACGAAGTTGGGCCGTAATCAGTTTTTGCCCTCGTAGAATTGCTGCATCTCCGCGCAGTAGCAGCCTAGTTCCTTCGCAGAAGTGGAAATTCAGAAATATTGACACAGACATAGAGGAAGTTGGCTAGTACTTATCACGCACGCGTACCAGCGAAAATGAACGTTACGGACCGACTTCCAAAGGAGGGACAGGGACGGTAAAAAGGATGCTTTTTTCTGGACACTTTTTATGCTTGCACAACATTCATACGCCTGACTGCATCCCCGTGTGCGTCTTTTTTACGAAAGAAAAGCCTTTTACGGTGCGTGTCTTCAGCCGGCTGCTCACGTTAGCGAATAGTTTGAGTTGCGAGCTTAGGGAACCGTTCCTATTTAGGACTAACAATGAAGCTGGGCGCTGTAGTGGAGATTTTGAGTTAATATCCACACTTCCGATCAGATGCATGGGACAGTACATTACTATATTGTATTTTCGCACACCCGCACTGCTCTATATTTTATTTCTTCAGATTTCAGAAAAACGGAAACAGCACAAAAAAACCCCTTCTCGTGAGTCGCGCGAGCTACATTGAGAAGGGCTGGAGACATGCCCGCATTACATCAGCCCTTACGTCATGCTACATGGGCGAACGCGTAAGGATGGCTCAGGCCGGTACGCAACACCGTCTAGATAAAAAACATAAATTAATAGCCTTAGTTGTCAGGCTGCGCCCGTTGGGAAATGGGGATGGGGGTGAGTGTAGCTATTTTTAAGGAAATATGAGCACGCATAGGGGAAGAAGAAGCGCTCACTTGACGTCGATAAGGCTGTAGAGGCGCCAGCTATGCTGCCTCATTATCGAATCGGTGTTGCTCTGCAACAATGCGCACCCGCTCTCACTTGCACCCATATAAGCGCTTCGAGTAGGAACCCCTGCTGGTCCTGGTTATAGCGTGAATGTCTTCGAGACGACGTGGCGCGACGCGCATCATTACGCTGCACGCTCGTTAGACACGGCTCCAGAAAAAGAAACCCCATGCGGCCGCCTTGCATGTGCCGACAAAATATAAAAAAACGACAAAAAAAACCAAGAAATTAAGGACGAAAGAAAGAAAAAGAAAGTAAGAGAAAGAAAGAGAGAGAGAGAAATGTTGAGGGCCAAAGCACTCAACATTTCAAGTTGGGAGTTGAGCGTTGAAATAAAGAAAGAAACAAAGAAAGAAAGCAAGAAATATTGAGGACTAAAGCCCTCGCATGGTCTTACAAGCATTCTTGAAACTCTTCTACGAGCAAAAAAAAAAAGAATTAAAGGATCAATATATAAAAAAGAAGCCTTGGATATACCGCAATAAAAATAACAGCCTACATACGTGTACAGGGTCTACATGGCTTATTTCAGTTCTAAAACATACTTGCAGAGGCGAAATGGTTTCACGGGTGATGCGGGCGCAGCTCAGAATAAATGCAAAAAACGTAAAGCCCAACCACGACCGGATATAAAGGTAGAAAGTACCTTCATACCATTACTGCTTTTGCAGGTAGTGGTGTAACTCTTTTTTTGTATGGAACAATACAAATTCTTTGTTACACACACAGCTATAGAAGAAGCCACTGATATTCGGCGCGATATTGGGTGACAGAATCGGTAAGCAGCCACTGATCATGTGTGAAAGTACAGTAAACACAACATCGGCAACAAAACGAAGTTTAATGCACAGGTTTGATAGTTCTCACATTTATTTTGTTTTGCAACGCAGGTTTCTTCCTGGAACAAAGTTTATTGGAGTGAACTTGTGCTCTGCTAAAGAATACACAAGCGGCGAAGTAGTAGTCGCCAAAACGACGTGCACAAGTGAGTGCCGGCGAACTGAATAAGCAGCGTTTTCCCGACGAGCATTTATCTTTCCTGGAAATAGTTTATAGAACAGTCGAACTTGATGAAGAAACTTTACGATTATTCTAGTCTAGTGACGACAGAGCAATGCACTGTCTTTATCAAAATGAAATTGCCTGTGTGCCATGCAAAGAAAAAAAAAACAGCAAACACGTGCTTAGCTAACAGGTAAGACCTCCTGGCGCGGCCAGACGCTGGCGACAAAAAAACAAAAGTAAACGAAGCATAATGAGTGGTTAGCTCCAATCTGCATTCGGGGGGAGTGATCTGTTCATAAAAAAATACTGTGGAACCATCCTGATATGTTCTATACACTTTTTCATTCGCTAATCTTTAATAAGATGAGGACATGTTCTGGCATGTGTTGCGTATGTGCGGTGACATATTCCTGTTGACAGCGCCAATTATAGGGCCGCTGGCACAGCCCACTGATAAAATGGCAGCTCCCAGGGCGAAGAAGTTAAAAAAGCGTATGCAGGGACTTCCATGCCATGGGGCCGTGCGCGCCGCACGTTTATTGCAAGCACTTCAGCACCAGTTAGCAAAGTGGAACACTGACGCCAACTCTCTGTTCGCATCGTATGGATGTCCTGAATAAAAGTGCGAAATGCTGCTATCTACATAAGATATGTGTTTTAAAGAGACTCCATGAAAAGACTGAATGAAATTAAAGAAAATTAAAGCCGTTCCACTCAACGTGAAAGCCGTCGGAAGTGCAGAGCAGTGGTTCCCCATAATGGGTTGTAGCGCCGTTATCCGCTAACTGCGACCACTCAATGCAATTGAAATTTCCCGCCTCCGCACTGCTCGCGCGCCCCCTGCCTGAAACAGCGCCAGCAGGAGTTCTGTTCTTTTTATGCTTGTTTTCCTTCCCGCACGTGCCGGCGTTGCACTGCCACTTCTTTTCGCTCACTATCGTAAAAACCAACCCAACGAGCGTTCCTAACTAAATGGACGCGGGTGCTGCCGGTTTATTACATTTATGTTGCCGCAAATGTACCTGCAGTTTTCTTTGCGCTAAATAAGGGGGAGATGTATGACATGCGCCAACGGTTTACGAGTTTCGAACGGTTACAACTATTTAAACTGCTTGGTTTTTGAAGGTTCGGCGGGACGCCCTACGACGGTACGCCGGGCTCTACTTGGGCCCGTTATCTGGCTGCGCCGCGTGATTCCGGCACTCGCTTGACGTCGGGCGTTACAGCGAGCTACGATGACAAGGCGAGCCCCTAAAGTGCTCTGCACTTAAAAGAAATTACACCCGGTTCTACCCAGTGTGAAATCTGCTGAACCAGCGGAGCTGTTGTTCTCTTGTGTAGGCTCGAACGTCAAAAGGCGCCCGCCCAAGAACGGCAGCGCCGTCACCGCGCAAATTCTGTGGTTCGCGCAAAGGAATCGGCACCTGAACGTCAGTGGCAAGAGGCTTTCCTCCTTCTCGCCTCCCTAGCGGGAGGGAGAGGAACCCGCCCCTGCGAGACCACTGCGCCCTCTATGGGTGGGTCTGGGAACCGATTTATGCCGGCAAGTCTGGGAACGGCGCGCTACCTACAACAGAGGAATTTAAAGGCTCGACCTATAACAGCTCCGCTGTAAATATGAACATTCATGAGCAGCACGCAAAAAAAAAATACATTTCAGTGCTATCATACGGGGCCGATCATATAGCTTATCCGGATAGTATGCGGTGATGTGGTTGTCTGGCAGGAAGTGCGTCAAGAAACGGCGTCAACATCCAACGCATGGAATCGCGATGGGTGCGTTGGGCTCGCGTGGTGTTTTGGTTTGCTTTCGGGTGTGTTCTGCAGGAATTTCTACGTTAACAACAAACGGTGGAAATCCCACTACGTTAACCATCCCGTGGCTTTTACGGTCAGGCGAGGAAACAGACAATTTTCCTAGCGAAAAAAAAAACACAGCCCAGAACGGCTTTTGCCGGCTGAAACTACACCGGCGCTACGAGGCCCGTCGTAATGGAAGTCTGAGAATTACTTAAGACCACCTGGGGACTAATACAGTGCGCCGAAATATCGACACACGCAAAAATTTGTTTCACCTTCATCACAAACGCAAACAATTGAGCCTGTGACCACGTGCTCAGGTGCGGGCCCATTTAACCGTTAAGGCAGCGTGGTGGGTTAATTTTCTTTACGAGGACGTCGTAAATGCACGACGACAAAAGAAGAAGGAAGCGCCGTTAGTTTGCGTAAGTGCAGATTCTAGCGAATCTTTTTTTTTTCAGACCAACAATTGCTTTAAAAAAGACTGGAGTGCGCATAGCCACACGCAATGAAATTTCTCAAAACAAAAGGACACAGACATGGGATTTCTCAATTTGGCGGAGCCTTAATTTTTTATCCATTCCCAGCGTGACTTTCCCGAATTTGAATAAAGGACGGTTAACCCGAAACTCGGGTATGTCACGTCCGAAGCTCCTGGTCATCTCGTGCGAAGCCAACCCCCTCATCTCTCTCACTCTCTCTCCTTACACACAGCTAATAACTGCATGCGCGGAAGTTCATACCGAAATGAAGTGACCAAGACGTGGAAAAAGCAAATAGCTCATTGCCAGTTTGTCTTAAGTTGCTTCTGAATAGCAACATAGCATTGTGACACTATGCGATCGACAGTATGGCGAGTCGGGTGAGCACGAGGGAAAAGTAATCGTAGACTTCATAGCGTTTAGAGTATAACACTTGGTCGCGTGACTTGAAGTGCCACCGACTTGATATTTGATGGAACCGTTTGAAATTATAACAACCGTCCTAATCTGGGCCCGGATTATCTCCGTCGCCAAAAATTACCTTTCTTGGGCTGCACGCATACGTTGGTCAAATTAAGAAACCGTTGTTGAGGCTGTCCTCGGATAGCAAATAACGCAAAATGCGAACGGGAGGTTAACTTGTTCTCTCATGGAATCCGTATACTAAGTTAGTAAGTGGTCTAGCACCACCAACGTGTGGTAGCAACAAAACGTAAAAACCAAAGGACCATTGCAGGTGACGTAGCTTTGTGACGTCATATACCTAGTTAGCAAACCATAAGCATTTTAAAAACAAACTATTCCTCTATCTAACTACAACGATGGGGAAGCACGAAGCTTTAGCCGTTGAGTTTCTAGTCCGATCGTTGAGTTTGATCGTCTGCTTGGTAAGGAAGGATGTAGCGCTAGTTCGGCGGGTTCGACGCGAGCAGACGCGCTAAAGCTTCACGTTTTCCCATCGTTGTGGTTAGACGAAGGGGTAGTTGGTTTGTTTGAAGTGAGGTGAGAGAATGAAGACATGTTGCTTGAGTCTGGCAATCTGTATTCGAGCGGGTGCTGGACATCCGATGGTTTACCGTTGCGCCTCTCATGGCGGAGCTACCTAAGCTCATGATCTCGCTCGCGGACCTCAGGGTTTTCTCTACGTCGCTTGGCCTCTATTGTTTCGGCCAGACGAAACTGCGGACCTTCCTGACGAGCACGGGCGCGCTTGCGTGCCTGCTGGCGCTGACGTTGCTCAAAGGTAGCCTGCTCCTCCTCTGAACGAACCCCACGTGTTCTACCCATTACGGTAGCCATTGCGATTATGTGCCACTCTGGAGGTGCACACAACTTTGGTTGGGATTGGCCAACCAAAGAATCCGCCACGAGAAAGCTTCGCGCTAAATCATCGCCGTGATTAAACTCAACGATCAAACGACAAACTCGACGACTAAAGCGTCGCGTTTTCCCATCGTTACCGTTAAACGGAGGGGTGGTTGATTTTTTTTTTCACTTCCCCCACAATCATTCATCATCATCGCCAGAGAAAGTTGGCTTTCCTGCGGGGCGTATTGGCGTACGACAGCATGAGTGAGAGCAATAAAGCTTAGCTTTAAAACAAGACATGTCTGGTTCAGCCAGTATCTGGACGGGGTTAACGCAATGGGATTCAGTTGTGCGGCCTTTTCGGGGAGTAGGTGCGCGAGAGAAACCGCATGGCCAGCCGAGTGAAAGCGAAACTTTCAATCAAAACTTGCAGAGACACAAGGGTGGAAAAGTGTGACGGGGAGGACGCGAGTTCTGGGAATGAGTAAGAAGGATGAAGAGATCCAGGGACAGGAAGATGACAGCGCGACCCCAGCTATTCAACACCTCTTAGGGTAGCAAAGCCTGTCTGAGATGCCAACACTTGGAGGTCACTCCGATCAAACGAATGACCGAAGTGCAATTTTGAAAGCTGACGTGACACAAAACGTCCCTATGCTGAGGCCAATACAAGGGATCTCCGTACCCAATCGCGTGAATGCGCTAACACGGCGGAAGTAAGATGCGCGGCTGTTAACCGATGTAGCGTTGCCCAGTGTCGGCACAAAGCGGAAGTGGTCGCGGGGGTAGCGCCCGGAAGCGGCGAGCCAGACTGAAAACAGGCTGCAGCGGAAGTGTGGCGTTGCCTCAGGAGCGGAAAAGAGCGCTGCGGCGCTTCGGAGAGAAGGGAAGCAGTGGTCGCTGTCAGCTCTGGAACGACGCCGAACCGACGGTCTGGCGGAGTTCAAAAAAGTGCGCCTGTCGCCCGAAACAGAAGGGGAACGTTTCTGACGTTGCTGCCCCCGCCTATCGGTCTGTGTCGGCAACGGCTATTTATTTCACTGGCGCTTTTCGCGACATCTGGAACTAATTCCTTCCATGCTGGTATTGTCGGAGGCCTGTGCGGCCTTTGTCTACGCTTTAGCATCGAGCCTTCCATTTGACCAAATGGGCACATCTTCGCAACAACCAACTAGTTCCTTCTTTTTTTTAGCGCGAATATTTTGCTCTATCTGTCACTCGAATCAGCCAGAAATGTTACTGGTGAGCCTGATCAAGTACTGGTTGGTTAGTGTGACACTAAAAATCAGTGGGTTAGTAATTAGCGAAGGAAGTGGTAGTCTGGAGGGGAAAGAAGGAATGAAAATTGAGCGTAAAGAGTGAAAGGAAAGGGGTTGGAGAGAGACAAGGAGACGGAAAAAAAATGCAGCGGGAAACGGTCGGGGAGGGAGGCAATGGAAGTCAACGGTGAAGTGGACGGGGACGGGAGCGGTTGGTGTGGCGCAATTCGGAGTAACAGTGGGAGGCAAAGAATGAGAGGACGAGAAGGACAATGCGGACAGAAGGAGATGAGAGAAGGGAAGAGGGCTAGAGGAGTGTAGCAGAATGGAGACGGAGATTGAGTGGAGAAAGATCACAAAAGAGGGAAAACACAAGAGGATGAAAAAAACTGTAGCGGAAGGTGGCGGGGTCGGGCAGGAAGAGGATGATGGGAAAGGAGCTATGCGGAAGAATGCGGGAGGAGGAATAAATTTTGTAGAGGGTTGCGAATGTAGTGGCGGCGGGTACCAGAGAGGGAAAGCCCAATTTTTGGTGGTGATGACATTAGAGGTGCTAGAGGGGAAGATTTTTGTAATGGGAAGGAATCGAAAAAAGGAGGGAGAGTGTAATAGAAAGGAGGAAAGAGAAAGGAGGAAAGAGAGGAGATACAAGAGAGTAGAAAAAACTGTACAGGGAAAGCATTTGGGTCAGGAAAGGGAGGAAAAATTGGGTAGAGGATAGGTGGTATTGGTCAAATGAAAATTTGAGGCCGAGGGGACAGGAGGTGAAAGAACAAGGAGAATGAGGCTGGGGATGACAATTGTACACGAGATTGTAGGGGGGGGGGGATATACGGGATGATGACAGGGAAGACAGCGGAAGGTGGGAAGGAAGAGGATGAGGAAGAAGAATGTACGAAGGTGAGGTGAAGAGGATATATAAATGAAGAGGGGGAGAACATAGGGGAGAAGGAGAGAGGAACGGATGAAATGTGGAAAGATAGAAGATATAAGCGAATAGGATTAGGCTAGAGAGAAAGCTAACGGGGAGATAGAAAAAGTATCCAGAAAGGGAAGAAAGGAGGGAGGGAGCGGAAGGGAGAGGGAGCTTGAGGGAGGCGGAAGGGGAAATGAAGGGTAGGAGGTGAGGATAGTAGGGAGTTAAATAGGAGGACACTGAAACAGAGGGGAGGTGAATGCGAGGAGGGAGACTGAAGTGGAGAAGCGTGTGGTATGGATGGAGCAAAAGAGGGGCGTCCTTAAATGGCCATCCTTAAATATGTCATTCGCAGCGAAGCAAGCAGATACACGGCGAATTATTCTTCCAGCAGATTTGGAAGTATGTTTTTTAGAAGAAGGACTTTTGCCATTCTGTGAAATATTTGAAATCATCTGAGAGGTTCTGCTTTGCGCGAACTGTTGGGAATACGTTTTAATATGGTTTCGCTTCTCTATCTTAAAAAGTGTTATTCTGTTAGCAAATGAGTTAGGGAAAATAACAAAATAAGCCTAGATCGAATTGTCTCGTTGTAATAAATGTGCATTTACGGATCACGTGAATAGCTGTTTTTGATACCGGTATGTAACCTCAAGGGGCATCACCAGCATTTGCTTTGAAGATAAGCTTTATATTAGCAAACTCCGTTAGACCGCGGCTGCTGTAAGAGACCGGGTTTATTGTACTCAACTGGGCAGTAATACTGTTGTTATTCAAGAAATATCATTTCTCCAATAATTCAGGGTAACAGCAGAGAATTTATGGTAAGAGGTTTCTTTTTACGATTTATACCAAAAAGGTGTTGTCGTGTGATTGTTGTGGAGGCTGCCTCGTACACCATCAATTGCGCGAGACAAAAACATAACAAGGTTACTTTGCTAGTCACTTTAACAAAAATACATTACATCTGCGGGAGGATACGTTGTCTTCAAGGATACGACGGATGTTTTTAAAGCATTTCGTTGTTCTCGTATTGTAAGGAAGTTAGCAACGCTGAACCAAGGTTCCAGGAGGTGTCCGAATTTCGAAGGCCGCGAGCAGTGTTGCGGAGTTACGAGTCCGGAATTGGAATGAATCCGGAATCATTCCACATTTCGCGACCCCGGAATGGAATGGGAATTGAATGGCGACAATACTTGAAGGAATGGAATGGGAATGGAATTCAGCGCCTTTTGCCCGGAATGGAATGGGAATGGAATTACATGTATTTTTTCCAAAATAAAGCGCACTTTTCCTTCTACGCGCTGTTTTTTGTCAAAATATGCAAAAATACGCAAAAGATCCCACCAGCCGAAGTTCAAACATTAGTAAGCCGGAGCCTTGAATTTAAAAATAACTCAGTACTGTCAAAATCGATTGGCTGATTACAAGCATGGTATATTTATAAGCAGCGTTTCTACTACAATTATGTATTTAAATACAGCGCTGCTACGAAGTTCGTCGCGATTCTCCGCCTAATAACCGCGTCTCTAAGCCGTTGGTATCCGTCGGGGGGAACTACCGCGATGGTATCCCCCCGTATCTCTCCCACCAACTTCGCCTTGTGATTTTTTACCTTGGCGGCACCTTCGCCTCGGCTGCGAGCTGTCTCCCCACGCTTCACTTTTGTTTTTTGCGTCCGGAACCGTCGGTGATCGCATCCCACCTCGCCGTCCTCGGGACGCTGGCGCGGTGCTTGTTTTCACTGCGAAATTTCGCATATCAGCTTACGCCCCATCTCCCTTCGCGCTCCCCCCTCCTCCCCCAGGACGTTTTGCAATACTGGCACTCTTGTCTAGACACTCGGACGCCTTTGCCCGAAGCAGCGTCTAAGGCCTAAAATATTGGTTCGAGAATCCACCCTAAACAGGAGAGCCCATGTGATAGGAACTGCGGTCACGACTGCGCCTGCAAGCTGCACGCTGCAAGCTTTGTTCCTAAACGGTTCCGACCTTACGGGAAGCGAACGCTAGCCACTTTCCCTTGCTTTCCCGACTCGTAAGGGCAGTTTCCGTTGTAAATGTTACGTCAGCTGACGTGGAACGCGTGTTTTCCAAGGCATCTCTTTTAGTGACAGACAGCGAAGCGAAACCGGCTCTCAAACACCTCTTTTAAGCAGCTCGTTTGTCAAGCGCAACACACAGGCAGAAGGCAACTGTATTAGTTTACTTTTTTTGTTTTTAGAACTGATCGTTGAAGCAGCCGTCATTTACACTTCGTGTTTTCAGAACTGAACGGCGAAGCGCCCATTTGGCTCACACCATTTTGTTACGTAATTTTGATGAATGAAACCGAAATAAACTTTTGTTGACCTTTCACGGCAGCTTGAGACCTTTATTGCAGCATATATAATTCACGAGGAAACCTAATTGCGCTGCTGAGCACGAGGTCGCGGTTCGATTCCCGGCCGCGGCGGCCGCTTTCCTGATGGAGGCGAAAAGCAAAAACGCCCGTGTGTACGAGATTTCGGCCTAAGGTGGTCAAAATTAATCCGGAGCCCTCCACTACGGCGCGCCTCATTGCCTGCGTTGCGTCGGCGCGTTAAACCCTACAATATATCAACGAGGACACCTACGCACTTTTTTCTGGCGTAGGGATTTCCACAACACTAGACTGACCGGCTGGTGAACGTGTCCTTCTATTATTATCGTTATCATTTTTCTTTACATCTTTTCTTTCGGTTGATCGCCCAGACCAGAGGACACTTGGGGGAACCTTCATTGTTACTCCACTGCATGCAACTCCTCAAATTAGTTATACAGGCCTCAGTTATACAATTAGTTACGCAGGCCTTGGACTCAGTTTTCCTGAGTCCAACGCCGCAACGCATTCTCTAAGTCGTTCTTCAGTTAGCTAGAGCCAAAGGTTGCGTGGTGCTAAATTGTGAACAATCTCCCAATTTCTAAAAGAAAAAAAAAAACGAGACGCAGATTACTATACGAACCAATGCACTATCCCAGTATACACTAACGAGAGAAAAAAGAATTCTCCCTGCGCATTGGTTCTCATCGAGACACCCATACAAAGGTCGCGCATACTCTAAGCACAGCCGGAACTTTTGCTTGTGCGCAGTGGATGAAACCTGACGCACGTAACTAAGCTTTTCGGCAAGGGCGACATCGCATACCTGCGCACACGCAAACACATGAAGCTCTGAAGTTCTGAACCTATCACGAAGTTCTGAACCTATCCGTGCTTTCAAGGCGCGCTTGACATGCGTGAGTGCTGACGACCTGTGCGGCCTGTGATCCGTATTTGGTGCAAAGGCAGGACAAGGTGCTCGAGCGGTAATTCTTCCAACTGATACCACCAGATCAGGAGGTTCTGTTCCTCGTTAACAAAATTATAGTTCTAACCATGCTCACGACCGCTCCATACGCGTGTTAACTGCTTAATAAGGAATGTCTTCTTCAACCATACTTTTGTCAGCACAAAAATAGAACATGTCGTCACGTTAGCATTAACACATTCACACTTAAACAATATTAAAGCATCACAACTCGTAAAGACGTGCTGAGCATGCAAATACTATAATACCTACCTGGAGAACTGCCCCTGTGGGAATTAGTAGGGTGATTGCACTGATCGAGATATGCCACAAAGCCACTATCCCTCGACCTTGGTTACGTGTTTTGCGTATTTTAGCAGTTCTTAACGCGTGTAATAACATCAGCTTAATGGTGGGTTCATTGGAACTTGATAATCACCCGATAAAACGTTGAGGAATTAGATGAATGGAATTGAACTGCCCGGCAATTCCCGGAGTGGGAATGGACAATGTTCCGGCATTCCGAGGAATTGAAAGGAATGGAATTTAGACAACTTGTAATTCCCCGGAATGGAATTGGAATGGAATGGGGACGCCCATTCCGCAACACTGGCCGCGAGGGGATTTTATCTCCTTTTAAGGGGTCGCTTTTAAAAATAAAGAGATGAGGCAGTGGATCCTCCAAACCCCTACCTTTTGGCAACTGAACTTTCGAAGAATGACTTGGTGAGCTTAGGCTGGCCCGAAATTATTGTGGCGGTGCCATCCGCTCTCAAGTCATCTTCGAGTGCGAGTGCCTTCCCGAACCATTCGGCATTCCTGACCGCCCTTTCTGAAACTAAGCACACAGCCTCGGTTATAACGTGCAGCACAAAGAGGGCAATTGAAATGAGAAGACACATATTGGCGTAGTATTGCCTTCGGCAAAGAACAAAGAATGTGAAAAATTGTGGTTGATCCCTTTTTTATAAGAATCGGTAAAACACGAAAATGAGTGGCGCCTTCACAGGAGCTGTTGAATTTTAAAGGAACCTCCATGTGCGAAGGGTTCGCGAGCCTGACCCCACCAGACGAAGTGACGCTGACACGCAAGAACCAAAAAAAAAAAATAACCGGTTTATTCCGGGCCAACAAAACCAAAAATGACACGCACAAAAACAGCAGCTTGAAACACAACGGTCATGGGAACAACGCTACAGCGGAGCCTTGCCTCAATTCACGCGCATCCCCCGTACACGAAGTCGCTGGCATCGAGACGCCAACTGTCGGTGCTCATTATCGTCGTGATGCGCTACTTCGCTCCGCCTCTCTTAGACGGCAGCACCATCTGAATGAGTATGAGTCATAGGGATGGACATAAGGCGCGTTCATAGATGTGCTCACGTCGCTGCTCATAGCGCAGTCGGTACAGCGCCACGTACCTCGCGTTGCGGCGAGAGGGCATGGGCTCGAAACCTGGCGCCGCAGCGTCAATGTCACTTTTTCTGGCAACGTCACTTCCGTGGCGTATATGACGTGACTAAGGTCTTGGTGCGCCCGGGCATAAAACACCTTCGTGTTAAAATTAGTGCAGTATAGTAAGAGGCGTTAAGAAGCATGATAAATACTAAGGGACAAAAAAACAGATTGAGACCCATTCTACTGTACGTATTTCTTCTCGTGCGCATTATGACATCTTCGTTTTAACATAAAAATTCTGCTGGATCACAACCTTCTGCACCCTCATTTACGTCGACTCACTGTTCGTTGCCAGTTCGTTTACAAAAAAAAAGCCACTGCGTGCCTTCCGCTGTGCAAATCAGCCACGTTACACCAACTTGTTACAACTTTTACCCACCAAGTTTGCCACGCTGCATAAAGCACACCGAGCAAGGAATAAAATTTTATAGAGCTAACGCCATTTTTTGCTTCTTTCGTTGTTGCGAACAAGAACACAATCTACTTTATCAGGTCTGATTTCAGAAATATTATGGTGACACTTAGAGAAACTGTTTAAATTATATCACCCGCGTACTAACGTTATACCATGAGCTATCTTCGTATAGAACTGTTCATTCTACGCATAGCTTGGGAGGAAAACGAATTGAAACAGGTCTTGAATGACCTCCGATGGACCTCGCAATTAACGTTCGTTTACCTAATCGTTGAGCAGTACCTGTCTAAGAGGGCCGGATTACATAATACAGAGTTGAATTTCGCCTCCATAGAAAATGTGTAAGCTGTCATAGGTCTACGTATAAAATTATTAAAAAGTTAGGCTGCTTTAAGGTCTAAGTATCTGGTCACATCTGCTGCTGGGCCGGTGAAACATTCGGATCGGTGCACTAATAAAAGTACACTCATTCGGAATCAATTAGCTAAGCGCATAGAGAATAGTGCTAGAATTTTTCTTTATTCACTCACAAGCTCACACGTACCAAAATTTAGAGGGCGAAAGAACAAAGAACATTTCAGTGGGCAAGTTATACTAAATTAGTAGGGAAACGATGAAGCAGAGAATGGTCATTAAAGCAAAACATGGGTTCGGTGCAAGTTCGCTACGCTGAAATTTGCTTGTGTTTGCTTCATTGGCGTTTTAAGGATAAGTGTAGAAATAACATTTTCTACGGAAACGGTTGTTCAAGACTTGTTTACTTCAAGTTAGGTTTGTAATTAGGTTTGACAAGTTGAGAAGCTGAAATAACTGCTGTTCGCCGTTTTCGAGAGCTTGGTTAGGCGTATAATAAAAGTGTCTGTAAAAAAAAAGAGACGGAGGGGGGATAGAGGAAAGGGAGATAACTTGGTATGCACTAAAAACTCTACAACATGCCTGCCGGCTGCTGCTCCCAGAGCGAATTGTGCAGTTGAAAGAAGGTGTGCGGAAATGAACTAGTCGCTTTTGGGAAAGGTCACCAGGCAGCGGTCGCAAACAGATCGGGTGGACTTTGAAATTGACATGGCGCATTTTGATCTTCATTTAAAACCGCTTTTAGATTTGTCACGCCACATACAAGCTCTCTAATCGATTGGCTCAAAGTTTTCTAGAAGTAAGAATTACCTTTTTTGTTAATAAAATACGTCATGCGCATGCTGCGTCCTGCGCTGGCACATCATATAGAAGTGGACATCGACCCTTGCCCCTCCTTCTACAAGCAATACAATTTTCTTTTTTATCCCGAAGAGAAGAGTTACGTATACGGCCGTTAGATGCAGTGGAGATGCTATGATGGTTAATATTGGCTTTCCGTGGACGTTCGTAGGGACGTTTAAAGGGTTTTTGCTCCGCAGGCATTGCGTAAAGTATTGCACTGCCACTGAGAGGATCTAGGGAGGGCTCCACGTGTCTAATTTAAAGCGAAAGCTCTACTAAGCCATCTCTGGTAACGTCATTCATCGCTTCGCATTAACCTTGAGCCGTAGGAGTGCAAGAGTGACAGGTGTGGTGTCCCGCCACGTGATCCGCTGTGGGAGGAGTCGCAGAGGTGGTGCCACGTGACCAGACGAGGATTTAACGGCTGCTTCGCCGCCGCTTGATCGCGCAGTCTTGCCATGGATGATGCGCCAGCTGGGGTGCCTGTGCTTGTGCTTAAAGGAGCCATGAAGACAAAATACAAGTTGGGTTTATTAAAAAGACGGCTTAGTCCCGATAACAATGATACCAATATCACCGCAATCTTCGAATAAATAACCGAGATATTGAAGAAAACGTGTGAAGCAGTCGCGACCCGCTAGCCAATTTCCCGCAACTTTTCTATGACGTCACAGAACCTTGTTTGTGCGATTGGCGGCGGCCTAACTGACCTGTTGCGACGACACATGACTGGACGTCTGTAATGGGGCCTCTAGTTCCATTTGACCGCATCGCTTGAATGCTAAGGTGCAGTTAACACACTGAAAATTATGTTTTATTGTTGGCCCGTATGACGTCATTCTTGCTCATAACACGTCACTGTGGCGCAAAATTTGAAAGTTTTTAAATACTTCTTGCTTTTTTTCGTTAAAAAAACATCTTTCATGGCTGTAATGGAGCTGAGTGAGATACTGAATCCTAGTTCTTTCACATTAAACGAAGTTGTATTTTCTCTTCATGGCTCCTTTAAGCGCAGGTGACAGGTTGTATACATAGCTAGACCGCAGGCGGCGAGATAGCAGGTATGCGTGCTACTTCCGCAAGATATACCATGGTCGGCGCAGCCAAACCACCTCTCATTTTTCTTTCGTCTAGAAGCCAAGAGTATTATATGTTTTCTTTTCATCGCTGCGTGCTTTACGTGTTAACTTTTAATACGGTCAGTAACTTTGAAGTAACATCTTCACGCTCGTTGACCTTTTCTTACTGGAACACTTTCAGGCTTGAAGATGGGAACTAGTCAAAATTCCAAGCTACAATGCAGGACGAACTGGCAAAAACAGAGTCCTTATCAACTAAGCAAGCGCGTATCAAGGTGAAACGCACCTGCAAATCTCCGCTTAAGTAAAAGTTGACCTTGTGTACTCGAAACACTGAAGTTAGTTGCAAGCACTGTCTAATCACTTTGCCAGATCTAATCACGTTGCCAGTCTAATCTGTGCGCTTAGAACACGTAGTTCATGCTGAATAATTGATACAGTTTTTCGGGTTTACTCGGGTTTTCAACAAGAAAATTGCTTGCAAAAGAGCCGTTTCCATCGCACAGTTTTTCCCGTCATTTTGCTGACGTCTTCTTTGACGACACACACGGTAGTCTGTAAGCAGGGATGAATTTAGCGAATTCCTAGATGTTTAATTTGCGCAACCTGAGCGTCAGCTACCAGATAGTCAATACGAATAATCGTACGGTTGCAAATCAACATTTTCAACGTTCAGACAGCGGACTAACACATTGCGAACTAGCTTAACGTGAGTGTGGTAGTTGGTGCGACGGCCGCAAGCGGCGCCTGATGTTTTCTCTTGAGCCAGACATTATGGATTACTTTGAAAGAAGAATGAACCTGGTATTTTTTTTTATCTGTGCTACTCGAGTATTGCTACGTACAACAAAGAATGTTAGCCACTCCTGGAATGTTTGTGAAGCTATGTCATGTTCGAGCTACTCCCAGACTCATTTAATGGAGCATGTGGCCGCGAAGTGACCTCTTTTTCTTCACAAGACAATGGCTGACAATTCTTCTTCCAAAAGCGCTACGACGTAACAGCCTCAAAGTCTTTGCGTACAAATTCCTCCAATCTTATTTCTTGGAAGCTTGTTTAGCTTTATTACTCATCACTCAGGGCAACAAAGCACCTTAATGGTACGAATATATCAATAATTTCAACATTGTTTGCCACTTGTGTATGTACAAGCTCCCATCCCCCCTTTCTTCTTCGTTCTGTATAGAGCGCAGAGAAGTAGCTCATATTTTATATACAGGGTGCGAGGCCTTCTACAAAGGAGGCACGAAAGGCTGTCGCACACCCCCCCTTCAATCTCATCGGCCCCTTTGTCAGGGTAAACGGTGGGGTATTTTTCAATCTGCATGCAAATTGAATGCTACCGACGAAAAATGTTCTTAATAACCTGGAACGTATTATTTCCATTATTTAGGCCTAATTTCGCTTTTGGTTTATCTCTATAACACGAAATCTGACTGCGGGTTTAGTGTGTTCTTTTATCAAAATAGCGTTTCTGACATCACTATGGCTTGTCTTTTTATCTCAATTTCTGGTTAAAAATTCTTGTTTTCATCTCGAAAAATTCCCCAGAGAATGCCACCACAAAGCATGTCTCCAAAGAACGAATTCCTACCTTGAGAACTCCTGTTTTTTTTTTGTTTTTTTTTCAAACATCCCGAAAAACTCGCATCTGTATTTATCACTTTTTAAACAAATATACACTACCCCGGGGGCATCCACTTCCGAGATTCCTGGCTTTATCAAAACATTGGCAGTTCTCTCTGTCGCTGTTGCTCACAACGGCGTAAGATACATTTTTCACGGTGCTATAAGCCACCTACACGGGAAAAAGATACTGAGCGAAGCTTGCACTCAGACGCAAGACTTGAATGGCTGAGCTTTTGTAGGTGAGCATTGTCGGACACATATTTAAGTTCCATTATTACTGCTTATTTGCATAGCATCGATGCTAATAATCGTCGCCGTGTGGATCGAAGAGGTCGTCGTGTTCTTCGCGGCCAGTGGTGGATGCAAATTCATCCTGAGCATAGTAGACTTCCACCAGCTCAACTGGCGACGCTCGCACTAAGTCCCGCAAGGCTTGAACCATAGCGAAGCTGCAGGGTTTATTTATACGTGAGCACTGAAGGACACATGCCCACGCATTTGTACCACGTATTTGAAATTGTTTAGTTCCGTCGTTGCTTTACTTCTCGTGGTTTTTGTCACTTTTTTTTTTGGCTAAAGCCACTCCGCATGCCTGGAACGCTCGTCGGTCGCCACGAGGCACGCGCTCACAAGCGCTCCGCATTTTCTAGGTATTTTTTCCTGGAACACTGAACTTGTACAACAGCTCCGCTGTTAAAAAAGGTTGAAACATGCATACTAGACCAATCGAGTTCCGCTTCTTTTCTTTAATTCATATTTCAGAACCCTTCTCCTACACGTGTCGAATGCCACATGAATCGCTCCAACAAACACTCCAAATGGGCAAACGCTGTATGTACGGAATGTCACCAAGGCTTAAACGACGCGAGGTAGGAGGAACATGTGCCACGGTGCACGCGAAAAGCTGCTCTCTGCTTTCCGCATTCTGGGTACGAAGCAGGCGGTGCTGAGATGGGATTTTATCGAGCCCAAAGGCGGTGCTAAACGCAGTTTCAGCTGAATCGATACTTGTGACACGGCGGCGGACTCGTTGTGACGTGCCCAGAAAACCTCTGGGATTAAAGAGGCAGCAGACATCGGTTCCCTCCTGCGGGCTTTTGTTGTCACGACAAGCCAGGCGTCGCATCCTTTTCGCTTGGAGCGCTGGAAAGCGTAGAGGCGCTCCTTTTCTTCCACGTTTCCTGAACTGTCCTTGGGCTCCGCGAAGTATTCTTTGTGGCTTGGTGTTGCAACGTTAGCCGACGCCGGTACGAGCTGGCCCTGCAGTACTGGAGTTAACTAGCGTTACTTTCTATTTTGCTCGGCTTAATTCGCTGGTCGCTTCGGGCATTAGTTTTTTACGCGACTTCGTCAAAAAAGCGGCTTCGTGTGACGACACTCACAGCCTTTTTTCGGCGCGGCTCCACTGTAACAACCTAAAAAAAAGCAATGGTGGAAGTTCTGCCTATGTGTAAATGCAAGAACATTACGTGTCGCCGAGTGATTTCCCGGAGGCATATTTGCAAATGCTTCGCTGCACAGAGCACCCACGTGACATGTCTGTTCACGCCATGTAGAACGGTAATTAAACGTCGTCAATGGCTGCGCCCCAAACCTAAAGCGGCCGAAAACATTCCAGATCACCATTATTGACAAAAACAACACGTAGATTTGAGATTTGAAAAAAATTAAATGTAGAAAAGAAGTTAGGCAATGAAAACAACTAAAAGATAGGCCCAGTGAGGCTCGATCCCAAGCCGTCAGCGCCAGTGCTCAGTACTCTACATCGAGGCGACAGAGCACGAACGGTAGGGCTCGTTTTAGCAGGCGCTAAAAGAATTGCGCTCGCAGTGACATCCCACATGTCACGTGGGTGTTCTGTGCAGTGAAACGTTTGGAATGACGCGTCCCGGAGTGTAGTGTCTCTGCATGGTGATAAACGTTTCTCCGCGGCAGCGGGTCGCTCCCCCCATTGCACTGCGTTGCGGTGAACCGCGTTGCGCTGCGTTAACTGCGTTGCGCAGTGAACTGGTGCATCGGAACAGCTGCCGCTGGTTTTGCCGCCACCATCTCCCCTTTTCCACGTTGCTTTGCACGAGCCCGGGCGTTGTCTTTGAAGCGCACTCCATTTCTGTGTGTTGTATTTGTGGGGTACGCGCTATGGAACGTATCGCTACCGAAGTAATAAACAGTATTGAAGTCATCGCAACTACAGACAATCCTCATCCTCCTCAACCCTACCGTCATATTCACAATATTAATTATCACAGTCGTTGTCACCCCGAATGCAAAAAAATTCTGAGGGCATCTAAGTCTGCTTGCGGGTGAGGATGCGAAAGCATTGGCGCGCAACGTGGTGCCCGCAAGATCGGTTTGCGGTTGAATTACACACGTTCAGGCCATATCGCTGAGATATGATGAAGTTTAGCATTTGCCTCCTCATCTGTTTTATACTCGCGTGGACGACGTACCACATCGCTTTGTGGAGGGTTTGAACACCTGAATCTAAGTACTCCATTCTCCCTCAGTAATTTTTGTATTCGGACTAGGCGAGACAGGCTATATACACGCAAATATGTGTGGTATGCAAGCAAAACTGCTTTATAGAGGCCCCTAGTCGTTCTAGGTCGTCAAGTGACCAGGCACGCATTTGCGCCCTATAATGTGCCCTATCAAGTTTCCCACGCTTCGCAACCAACCTAGAAACTGCTTGCTACATTTTTCTACGATAATTAGTTCAATCTAGATCGAAGCCTTCACACTCAATTTTACCAATCGACGCAGATCCCACCCCGCTTCCCCGACGCAATTTTGAAATCTTCGCGGAAAATTTCTCCGCTACGCGAACTTTCTTGTGTCGTCTTCTCCGAGGCTGTACGGCGTGGTGCGCTTGCTCAAGAAAATTTCACCCCGAAGTCGTGAGAGCGAAATTGGTCTCCTCGTTCGCCGTCCAGATAAGACCGACCGCGGCTCCTTTCTTCAAACTCAAGAAGCGGTCGATGCAGGCTCCAGCGCCGCTGCTGTGTATCCCGTTCCCAGGCCACTTGCTTGCACAAGGACCCGCGGTGCCGGGGTCTGCTTCCCCACGTCCCACTCTCCCCCTTCTCCTCTCACTCTCTCGGCGTTCCCGTGAAAGCGCGCTGGAAACCAGAAACGCGCTGCGACTCGCTTGGTTGCGCGTTCACCGGCGCTGCCATTGAGGCAGCCTGGCGAAACAAACTCAATTTCGGATTCCGCGGTGCCGTCGGAGGTATATAACCAGCGCACGCCTCGCCAGTGTGCCACAAAGCAAAAGAAAATGGCAGCAAGGGTGCGAGGGGGTGCGGGACCGTGCAAATCTCGAGGGATCCCTTTGCGGGGCCTAGGCGCTGCCGACTGAGTAGGGTAAAGCTCGGATCAGTGCGAATATTAACGAGTGTGGAGGAAGGGAAAGAGAATGGAGGTGTATAAAAAGCGTAATGGGCTAACGCGAGGGGAACTGGCATCGGCAGGACGCGGTGTCGCCTCCTACTAGACGCCGGTTGCGGCACACTGCCTTTGGCATTATTTATGCCCTATGAAGCCGGCGCAGTTGAGGCGCGCGCCCCGTTTCTTCTCCAGTTTTCGACGTGGACGCTTCATGGGCGGCCGTGCGCTGCTTGCGTCGCGAGGACGAGACACCCGATGATGTTAACGCGCTGACTGTTGCTTTAAGAGACGCTCTAAAACGGCGGTGAGTGCATAATTTAAAGCGCAGAGGAGCAGCTAGTGGTAGAACGTTATTCAGGAAGGCTTGCGAAAGCGCCCCCACGCAAATAAGTGGCCGTTCCGAGCCTGTTGTTTCTTTTATTTATGTGCATCAGCTGGTAAGAAAAAAAAGAGCGCGAGGACCAGTTTCAAAAGAATTCCTAGCACTAAATTTTTCTCTATTACGACGTGCATCGGAATAATTCGAAATGCATCATCGTAAATCGTCTCCTCATTTTTTTCTCTGCTTTCTGTAATCTGTGCTTGTTTTGGTTCATGCTGCGAAGCACACGCAGGCATGTGACGAGGCACAAATCACGTTTTTTTTTTGTGTATGTGGATTCGCCAAACTTTTGCCAGCCGTAATTACGTCTATCCATAATTTCTTTATACGCTGCTCTTTGGCAAAACATTAGGGTGTTTTTCGAGGCGCCGCGCAGTTGGTCTTCTGTACTGGCCACAGGGCTGACCAATCAGTGGAACGGAATAAAAGAGGTGGAAAATTCAGGTTGTATCTCTGGATAGCCCACTGAAATTGATTTGATTGATTGATTGTAGGGTTTAACGCGCCGACGCAACTCAGGCGATGAGGCACGCCGTAGTGGAGGGCTCCGGATTAATTTTGACTACCTGGGGATCTTGAACGTGCGCCGAAATCTCGTGCACATGGGAATTTTTTCTTTTCACCTCCATCGGAAAAGCGGCCGCCGTGGCCGGGAATCGAACCCGCGTCCGCGGGCTCAGGAGCGCAACGCCTTTGCAGCTGAAAACAAAATGGGCAAAACAAACCTGAAAACATAATGGGACCTAGACTGAATCTTCATTTGCCGCCAAAATATTGCTTTAACAGAGAGGGGACCGCTGTCTGAAGAATTTTGTAAACATTGCGCTAGCTGAATCGAGTCATTTTTCAATACGCATATTATTTTCCCGCGCTGAACGAACTTTCTGAGCCAAAGAACTTCACTTGTTAGTTTTAAATTCTGCGCGGGTTAACTCGCAAGCAATCATAGTAAGAGTATTACAGGAAAAAAAAAAGAATCTGCGCGGGCGAGATTGTTCATAGCCTGGTAGTAATAAAAGCACCGAAAAGAGCACATGCATTTTCTTTACAAGACGTTGGAGAAAAATAAAAACAAAGCAAACTTTTATATCCCATTCAAAACTATATATCTGGGAAGAAAATGAATTAATGCGCCACTTTCTTGCCTGTTTCTCTTCCCCGGAGCTTGTTCTTTCTCTTTCCGTCTCCGTTTATTTCCCAGAACAAACATCAGCTAGCGTCTTAGGCTGCCTCCTAGTTTCGCAGTTTGCATTAAGTTTGCCTCTTGAGCTCAGTACGCGAAAGAGAGAGAGAGGGGGGGGGAGTCGACAAGATGTTCCCGCGCGCTTTTCTGATAAGAGCTGTGTGGAGTTTGGTTCTTAAAATGATAGGATCTTTATTTCTTTATTTTTCGAGGGCAGGAGAAAAACTTTGATGTCGTTCTTCCGCGCTTGCAGCGGCAAGCACTTCAGGGTAAAGCATTAAAGCACTCCAGGGTAAAAAAGCCGCACTCGTTTTCTCTACAACAAATATGTATTTTTTACCTTTGACACACAGCCGGGCGAGCCGCTATTTTCTGTACCGTAAATGAAAAACTTGCAATTTTTGTTCAGCGTCTGAAGAAGCGGAGAATAATGAAGCTGGAGTTTGCCGTATTCCCGGGATAAGAGGCGGTTGCTGTGTTTTTGGGCAGAGTAATATGTGGTATGTATTCACTGCACCACCCCCCTTTCCCCCTTCTTTTTCGAGTCTGTGGATATGCTCGGTAAAGCGGAATCCTAATTCCCTCCAAACCTTGCCACATGCTCTCAAAGCTCCTTTAGCTCTTTATCGGCGCCGCAAAAAACAACCAAGTTTAATGGGCGTCGTCATGTTGTGCAGATCGTAAACGCGTAATTCGCCCACGATTGCGCATGCGCCCTTCCAACTCAGCAAGTAAACATGCGACATAGTGCACTTTAAACGTATTTCCAATAACTGTTCCGCATCAATACACCTGAGCGGCATATCGCCGCGTTCCGTGAAGTTAAGCTGTTTCAGTTTACACGTGATGGAACACATGATTTGACTGACAAACTTGATCCGCGTTGTGCCATCACGCCATGCAAACCATCCGTCTCGCAAAGTCTCATGTCACGCACAAACCTGATTTTCAGGGCATATCTCGTGTCTCGCCATTGGCCTCCTTTGCCTGTTCGGTTGTTATAAGAGCCCACTCGGAAGCGTTCGCAGCCAATGGGAATCTATTGGCTGCCAGTGAGAATCTACACGACGCGAATATGCGAGCCGGTGGGAATTGATCTGCCGTATTTCTGAAACGGCTGCTTTCTCGTTCAACGAGCCACTTGTCTTCCTCTCTTCTGTTTGTTAGTTGTTGTTTGCTTTCCTTTTTTCTTTCCTCCCTTAAAATTTTTTGCCTTCTCTCTTTTTCTTTTTTTCCTTCTTCTCTTTTTTTGTTTGCTTGTCTTTTTTTTTTACCTTCCTATTCAGTTACCAGTGTCAATGAGTGTTTTTTACAGAAGTGAAGGTCGTTGCTGCCGGGCGACGCCGCACAAGCCAACCTCTAGGCTTTGGCAGCCCCATTTTTTGCTTCTGTATGTATTCCTTGATAATAAACTAAGTAATACTTAATATTCTCAATGTGATACTTAATATTCTACCATTAAAGACCAAGTAACGCTGCATGTTCCCATACTACGGAATTTCTTCGTGAGCCGGTCCGCGAACGCTATAAACCAGAAGATAGACGGGAACATGAGTAGTGCTGTGCTTGATAAAAATAATTCGTGAAAGCTGAAAATTCTCAAAGAAACTTCCACCAGGGCATAGTGTCAAAGAAGATCTTAAGAAGATCTTAAGAGGATCTTAAGAAGAGGCAACCTTCAAATGGGCACTGAAGCCGAACTCCTACCTGTCGCTTCAGTGCGCACTTTAACACGTGCAATTAATTATTTCCCTATTTAGGGGAAGTCTTTAGTGCTACTTCATCGGAAATAAGCGGCAGAAGAGCTACACTAATGACGTTACGGTACTTTGCAATGTGCTTTTTGACTAAGCGTTCAAAACACTTATTTGAGCTAACTATAGGTTGATATTAGCGGTTTGTTTGCTCAAGCACAGGTTGAAGCGGTTGAACATACGTGTCGTCTTTAGCCCAGTCATCTTGCCAGCGCCAAAAAATCTCCGAAGAGGAAATGTGAAGAAAACAGCCTTATCGACTTCAGTTTTCTTACTAAAAAGTGTGCGTAAAAATGGCGAGAAGAACTCCGATAGTGGGCTCCGCATTTTAGACTTTAATTCGGTAAAATAAATAAGCGCGTTTCACAATTAGCTTCAGTGTTCCTTCATGTTCTTTTTTTTTCATTTTTGAAGTACCTGATAACATATTTTACTGCCGGTAGCATGATGCTGTAAACGACCAAACTGGTGTATAATCTCGTGTAGCCTAACCTAATGATTTATAAAGGTGTGAGTCTATGCTGCATTAACACCTATTGTCACCTGTCCATATGCATGGGAATGAAATTTTAATTTGAAACATCGCAGCCAGAACGACGACGACAAACGAGTGCTACCCAGAACGCATCATCATCAGTGGCTTGCTCTGGCAGCTCGAGCGCTTCTCGGTCAAGAGCGTTATTGTCCGCCGCCCCTGTTGTTAGCAAAGTCCAAGTAAAGCTTATAAGGTCACCCCAAAACGCACATTTGCTGTATGCGTCACTATTAACACTTAATGTTTTTTCCCTGTGTAGTTCTGATTGACATGCATATTTTCTCTGTTGTTGTATTCATCTGTTGTATTCGACTGGGGTATTTGTGTTGTTGATTGTTTTCCTGTTGTGTTCGGAGAGTTGCTGTAATTTGAACACGAGATGATAAACAAATTGAATTAACATGATTTGATGTATTATCAGAAACTACCCCAGAAACTATGCATCGAAAGGGGTATGTCTTTCTTTTTGTAATTTGATATATTATTGCTTTGTATTCAAGAAGCACTGTTTGCCGACGTTGTATGCCATGTACCGGGGTGACCGGGGAAGCAGCTCGCTTTTCGCCCAGGCCTACCGCATCGTAAGGCTGCAAACAAATAAACTGAATTAAATTAGCGTCAGTGAAGATGTGAACAAGAATTTGTATAGGTCGATGATTCTCGGACAGATGGCGGCGACGACAAAGTCGATGATGACGATGACGACGATGGTCATTGTGAGATTATGATGATGGTGGTGGTGGTCATGATGATGATGCGGGCGATCTTCTGGACGGCAGCGCCATGGCCAACAACGCACGAACCACGGCTATTCTCCTCGTCGTCTTCTCAGTATTTTTACCATGTGTTCCCGAAACATTTGCAGACCATACGGGCTTCATGCACCATAAGTAAAATGTACGGGTACGAGAGTCACTAAAAAACGCGTATGTCATCGACGTATGCTTATCACCTTGCCTAATGAACCTCCAAGAATACAGACAAATGCATTCTGAATCCTCCAGTAGAGTGACATCATATTGATATGGGAGAGGGCCGCCCTTTCGATCCCAGTTTAATTAAGCTCGCGAAGACAACATGCGGGCTAATTTGCCGCCTATTTTGAAAATCTGCGCTGCGGGCGCCGTTAAACAAATAAACAAACATTATTTTCTACTGCCAATTTTGTAATGATCTGAAACTTTTAAGTGGTTTGAAATTTTCGTTATTTTTTTGCGAGTGATTTGTAAAAAAAAACATTGCGAAATGCGGCTCACCTGCATTAACATGCCTGCCTGCCCACTACGATTAAGAGCCGCTTTCCAATTATCCTTCCTTCGGCGTCTATAGATGTCAAACTAGACTAAATTCCTATTCCGTCAACCGTGCCATCCTCGAATCGGAACGCACACTACGTTATCGCAGAGGGAAATCAGTTCGACGTGTGATACCTGCACACCGGCCACGGGAACCTTTGTCCACATGCTCCCAGCCCGATTTAAAATCCGGGTTCCGGGAATGAAGACTCTTGAGTCGAGCCTTTAAAAAAATTTCCTGAAAGAGAAATAGCACGCCGTTAGCATATACAATTTCACGCCGATGTCAACCTCCGTCCCTCCATCCTCCATGTCCCTCCATCCTGCCGCTTTTCGTTTCAGTCCTTTTACTTTTTTTTCTCCGCTCCCCATCAACCGAGCAACGCAAACTTTCGACGAAGGCCCAGCAGGCAGCGAGCATTCGACATGCAGCGAAAATGCCCCCATTCGTACTTTATCGACTCGGCGGATTCCGCTAGCAGCGCATTTCTCCCGGAATCGAGTGTCACACACGGACCTGGCCTGGCGGCTGAAGGCTTGGAAGCGGAGGGAGTTAGCGTGGACAGTCAGCCTGGCCAGAAATAAAAATCGCGAACGAAACTCGCTCCCGGAGCGCTCACCGGCTGCGTGCCGGGTGGTTTAGGCTCCCGCAGATAGCGCAGGGCGTTCGCCGCATTCATCTAACTTTTCCCGCCGATGGCCGCTCGCCCGGGCTTCTTCTCAGCGGCGGTAGAGGAAGCGTCGACAGCGGTGAGCGGCGGCCACTGCAGGCGACGGGGGAAGCATATGGGATGCGGGCACGCGATTTCGCATTCCGAATGAGCGTTCGAGACCACGGTGGAATTTGCGGCTCGCCGCAGGCCAAATTCATCTGTCGAGCGAGCGTTGTTTGAACGAACGCGCCCGCGAACCGATGCCGCGGCGGATGCTAGATACGGAAGGAACGTAATTTGGGCGCAGTGCGAAATTACTGGCGATAAATGGAAAGACGAGAAACACAATTACACGGCCTGTGAGCGCTGCGAGCAGGTTACGCGTATTTGCATCTCCCCCGTATGGAGATCGACGCTGATGAAAGTTGGGGCGCGAGGAGCGCTGAAGTAGGAGGGTGGAAGCGTTACGAAGCGGACGGTTGATCCGGCGATCGTATGAAAGGTTTGCTTCATTTGGGAACGCCAATGGGGACGCAGAGCGGGGAGGAACGGAGTCGGTGCCATTCGCAGCCGCCTCCTCGGTCTCGGGCCTTCGAAGCAGCTGTACCGCCGCCACGCGTGTTTTAACACACCGGCGCAGGCGGTATTCCGAGACGAGTGCTTAACCAGTGACAGGCTAATGCGCGCGTTAATGAGATTGCTGTCTGCGCCGGACGAGCAGAGGCCGACCGTCAATGCGACCACTCGCTGCCGGCGCGAGTGGTAGCACCGCCTGACATTCACCTGCGGGGTACCCGGAGCATCTAATTGATCGCTTTTAGTCCCTGCCGCCCCCAATTTGACTCAGCGCCGGTGGAGCAGTTCTCTTTGTGGGGCCGCGTGGGCGTTGTACAATCCCCACCTGCAGAAGCTGTCTGTTGCACTGTGGCAAACGCAAATTTATCTGGACATTAAGAACATTTATAAAAGCCGACACGACCAATAACCGCCTATACTACCTGACTTCAATGCGAGTCAATTGTTGGGCTGAAGTATAAAGGAGGTGGAGCAGAGAAATTGTTTTCTTCATATAAACCTTTTCATCCGTTAATCTGTAATAACATCAGGGCATGTTCTGGGCTGTGTTGCGCATGCGCAGCTACATGTTCGTGTCGACTGCACCAACCATAGAGCCGCTAGCACAGTACACTGTTAAAATGGCAGCTCTCAGGACGAATAAGTTAAAAATGTCTATATACACAGCTTTACTCATATCTGAAGGGTATTCGCATTTCTACCGTATTGGCAGAGTTACTGCGTGCTCTTTATGGTCTTCAGTTCGTTAAGCAATAAAATATAGGCGGAGTTCACCTCCTTGGATTGTTTGTACACATTACGTTCTGTCTTCACCTTCCCCCTTCTTTTTTCTTTTTCTTATTTTTTCCCCATTGTACCCTTTCCCACGTGTAGGGTAGCATACTAGGCCATAGCCTGGTTAACCTTCCTGACTTTCTTTTACCTCTTTTACTTCGTTCCTTCCTTGTTTAGATAGGAGAGCCATTTGAAAAAATTACTCGACATTGCTTGCAATCGCCTAAAGTACCTTGTAACTTCTTGAAATTACTTGTAATTTTTTGTGATTCTGGTAAATACTCGAAACCACTTGAAATTACGCACATCCCTGGTCAATGCGGGTCATGGTGATGATGGCTATGACATGTTCGTTCTCTTGTAACGCCAACGGCAGCTGTTATGGCGCTTTACAGTGCAGTTGGGATAGGAGGCCAGAAACCCCGCCAGGCCTTTGAAATCGGGATTAATAGTGATCAATGCCCCACAGGAAAATGTTTAAGTCATTCACCTTAACCATATGTTTAAATATGTTAATATTCATAGCTCTATTAATTACTGCAGAGCCCTTGTTGTATATTTTCAATAAAATGTTTATTCTTTCGATGCAAACCCATAACGTTCCGTCTAAGCAAATTCCTTGCGCTTTCTTGCCGCACATAGCAACGAGCTCTTTAAAGGGTGACCAATTTTTCCACGTTTTAACAACCGCGACTGTGAACAGCAATAACAGGAAGTGGTTTTTAATGTTATTCACTTTGGATTTCTGGCAACTCCAATTCCTGTCGTCTGCAATCGTCGCCGTCATAAAAATCGTGCTAATAATAACTTAACGTAAATGCTTCCCTTCAATTGCACCATTCCAAGAAACTGCCTGCCCATGAGACCCTGCTGTTCACCAAACGATCCTGCAGACACGCAAGAGCAGCTGCCATTGAAGTGAGCCTTTTCGGGCTCCTTCCACTCTTGGTAACAAGCTTGCAAAGAGCGCAAACAGGGGGACTCAAGCAGCGGCGCCCGGGGCGCTGCGCTCTCTCTTGCGTGCAAGAGCGTCCAAGGGCACCAAGCAGGCAAAACAGACAGACAGGCGCGGTAAACTGCCCGGTGCAGTCAGAGGGGAGCATCGCCGACCCGGCACAGCCGCACAGAGAGCGGGCTGCAGAGTCCGAGACCAAGCCAGGGCAGGCGATCTGTATGGCGACCGTTAAGTGAAAAGACGCAGAAAATTGCGAGTTGAACGAGAACAACAGCTGCACCGACGTCATAAGGGTCTGGCTGTCAAACAGCTCGTGTGCCTTCGCGTGTGTCTGTGGCGGTCGCTGAGCGGAACAGCGAAAGATTACCAGGACACTCAAGCCCTGCTTGTGATGTAGCCAATGCGAATGCATTAGTTTCCCATTGCAAAACCTAGCCCTTATATTATCAACGTCATCACCCTTTATTCTTCCGCGTTTTTTTTCCTACTCTCTGAGTACTAGCAAAACGCCCTTGTTAGGCCTATATCTAGGGTTAACGTTACGGAGCCTTATGGCGAATTCCATTGGGCGAACAGGAGCAAGTGGAGCGAGCAGCCAGAGCAGCACACGGGAGTAACGGGGACGTGTGCTTTCGTTCCGCGAATGAAACATTTGCGCTGCTCTGGGAGCAGTGAAAAGAGGGGGAGGGCGAGATGTCAAGAGTCATGTGACCAAACGTTTCCCGCGCTCGCTTCCCGGAGCATTTCGCGCGCTCGTGATGTCCGCACGCAGTTATTCCTCGCCAATTTTGCCAGATACGTGCCGGTGGTTTTGTGTCTGCCTTCCGCATGGCGACGAATGAAGAAGCCGAGCGGATGTTCATGTTCATAATAAAGGGGTCACCATCGTAACTCCCAAAAATTAGCTGCGAACGATAACAGCGTCCACCGTCTTTTCCAGATACGACTCTACCTTCGGTCGCTGCTCCGGCGGGGTGAACAGGTGCTCGAACATAAACTCATGCAACGTCAAATCGTCGTCGTCGTCGCTGCTGCTGCTGTCCGATGATGAGCTTGCGCTTGAATCTGTGGTGCCTTCATCATCTAAAAGTAGCAGCAATTCCTTGTCCAGACGGCCGCGCTTAGCTGCTGCCGTACGCACTGAGCGACTAGCGCGGCTGCTGCATTCCGCCATTTTTCCTCCGCCACCCGGGGACAAAACCAGAAGTGACGCAAAAGAAGTCATGTGACTTCCTCGGAGTTCCCTGTTACTCCGCCGCTGGCGACGGAGCACCGAGAACTGCTCTCGGCTGCTCTCGGCGCCAAAAAAGTGCTCCTCATCGACCAAGGAAACACAACGCCCCTGCTCCTGCCCGACCACTGGAAGACGCCAGAACTCGCGAGAGCACTTTGGGTGCAGTTAGAAGTGCTCCTGTTCGCCCAATGGAAAGCGCTATTAGTTTTGGGCCTTACGCCATGGCCAGCAGCAATTGTACGTAGAGCTGCGAACACTTTTTGATGACGTTAGATGCTATACCGCAACGATAGGCTTAACGTAATACCAGCGTATACCTGCTTTCGCACTGCTTACGCGCCATCCTTGAGGCAGCAGCACGCGTTCACAAGTTTCAGATGACGCCGCAAGGTGGCGCAACTAATGTGTCCCCGGCACATAGCCGCGCTTTCACCATCAAGCAAGCAAAGACGACATTTCGACAAACCGTATACCTTTTTACTGGCCTAAACACTACTTTTGTAATTGCCATGCTCAAATTACTCGTGTAGGTCTCCGTACATATCTCCAAGACGCGTCAGTAAGTCGAAGCCCACAACGCAATAGCCACGTCCACATTTCGTCCGCTAGAATTGCCGATCTGTAATGGTGTTGGGGATGTCTCGCATTCAGGAGGTCTAGGGTTAAGTCCCCCTCCAGACCCAAATTTAGTAGATATACTTTTCAACTAAATTCTGTTACTCTTGCTCTTTTTCTCAATCCTCCAGTTTTCTATATTTGCCGTCTCCAAGCATTAAAATATGGTATACATAATGTCTACAGGGTCGATCCACGAAGGAACTGCTTATTGATTTCTCTGCGGTTTGCCGGGCTGCTGGAAACTAGCTTTTATTCGAGACAATGCGAAAGCGCTCGCCGGAAATTCTGAAACTGCTCTGATTTAAAAATCCAGACAAGACAAGAAGGCAAGAGCAAGGGGAGGGAGGGGGTGCTCCCGCTTGGGAGCAGTTCAGCAACAGCGCAGTAGACAGTAACCCTGGAAGGGGTGAAGGAACATTTATGGGGAGAGAGCAGGAAACCACGGATATTAGAAGCTATCATGTTCGTTGGTTGGCATAATGAGCATTGAGTAGAGAATTCAGTATACATACAATGAACAAAAGGACACCTACTTGCGCGGCAGGCATCACCCCAGGCTTGAGCGGCATGCCGTGCCACGCTGGAAAACCAACACAAGGTCTCCAATTTGAATACCGTTAAGTTCCCGGTGGGAGCCCAGTGAGCGTTTCCAGTAGAACGCGGTGAAGGGAGACAGCCCGCACAGCGCAGCTCCGAAGGCAGTCGCTGTCGCAGGCCACGCGCCCCTCTGCGCGTGAACGCGCTCTCAAAACAGCAAGAGGAATTAAAAAAGGTCCCGCTAATGGGCCCAATTAAATGTCCTAGCACGCCCCGCCACGCTCCTACCATTGCGCAAGCGTGCGCAGAGCTGCATGACGGAAGATAACGCAAAATTATGCTCGCACACCCCTTCAAAAGCGGTTTTTCCCCTTGTTCCACGACGCTGTCTTTGACAACGTACAGCCACCCACGCTTTCATGTCCGGGTAGGAATATGTAGGAAGCGAGTACAGCGATTCCTGAGAAAGAACGCAGGAAGAACAGAGCAATGAGAAAGGAAGAAACGTTAACCGCGCCATAGTTCACTTTGCTAACATGCACGCGCAGAAATTGAAGATGGGAAATACAAAGAGGAAGTAGGGTAATGAAGAATTGCTGAAGGGTGCTAATTAATGGGTAATTCGGGTTTTATTCATAACTAAGTTTCCTTTTACATCCTCTTTCCGGAAATAATTTAGTATTTTGAAGTCCTCAGGTATTTAACAACCGATTTAGCCCTGACCAATCCCCCCTTGTGGGTACGTGCCAAAATCTTTGAGGTCGTCGTCGTCGTCGTCGTCGTCCTCATCATCATCGTCGTCGTCGTCGTCATCATCATCATCATCATCATCATCATCATCATCATCATCATCATCCGACCTGAGAGAGCGTTGACTAGCTTCAGAGAAAAAAACGCAGAGAGCGCGGTGATTGCCGCCGCAAGTGCAGATGGGTTGGAAACCACTACAGACGACGAAAGTGACAAGGATAGCCCTGTCGAGTATGAGACGTTGCGGACCACTCTCGTTCACAGCTAGAGCAGAAGAGTGCAGGCGCGCTCAAAAGATACAACGGCACAGAAAAATATAAAAAATAGTGAGCGTTGAGTAAAGTGGGATCGACATGCACGCACGCACGCACACAGACACACACTATATATATATATATATATATATATATATATATATATATATATATATATATATATATATATATATATATATATATATATATATATATATATATATATATATATATATATATATATATATATATATATATATATATATATATATATATATATATATATATATATATATATATATATATATACTTGAATGTATGCCTGCGCTTTTGACTGGGGCTTTCGAAGAGAAATATTTCCAGTGTACCGGTTCTTAGATTTTCTCCCAACAAATGTACAGGCAACGAGTAGTTCATCACCGCTAACCTTTTGTTTGAACAGAATTTCGTCCCATAAGTGAAGAAGCAGCCAACGCATCGAATGTTTCTTCGTTTTGTACGACAATTACCCTACCCGTTTTTGGCGCGAAAAACTCGAAATAAGTCAGCGAAAGAGGAAATGTTGCGTCTATCTGGACAAAAGAAAATAAAAGAGAGCCCGGCGTGAGCGGACGTGGCGCATGCCGCCGTGCTGATTGAGGCTGAAACCCTGGGCTCGAGCCGTAGATCACGCCCGTTCTTGGGTGCGCGGCGGCCCGCCGTTGTTTTACGAAGAATGTGGAACGTTAGGGGGGAGCGCTCGTTTAATTTGATGGTGGAGTCATTACCATTAGCAAGTGGGAGCCCACATTCATCGTAATTCCAGCGGCAGGGTTCGGTTGAGCGCGGGACCGAGACAGGGCGGCCGTTCGTCGTGCGGCAGACGAGGGCAACTAAAAAAAACGAACGAATCAGAATGCAGGCGCGTGAGAACAGCTAAAAAAAGAGGCAGCTGCAAAAAAAAAAAAAAAAGGGGGGGGGGGGGGGGGTGGGGGGGAACGGCTAGTGGACGGTGCGGGAACGGGAAGGAGCGTGTGAGGGGAAGGGGGGGGGGGAAGGGGGGTATCATGCGCATATGAACCACGCTCGGCCAAACTGCGAACTAATGACTGGTACTTCCGAACAACCCGTACGTTTAGAGAGTTCACGCGTCCATAGGAGCTTCCGCCATTAGAGGCCCGACCTACACGTCCCGATGAGCTTCGGAACTCTGTGATTTCATTCTGCCGCCGCCCTTTCCGACGGACGCCTTCGCCACATACGCGGCCGAGCGAGCTACGCGTGAATACGCCCATGTGTCCTCGCAGCAGATTTTTTTTTTCGTGCGTATTTTGCTACTTTTGTGTGTGCGTACGTGCGTGTATACGTGCGCGTGTTACAGGGGTACCCACTAATCTTGAATATCAAGTTTTACGGTCATGTTTAGAAAATTTGGAGCTGATAATCAAACGTTTAATTCACGCGTTGTCCCGCGGCTTTTAAGCAGTGTAACTAGATGAAGAACCAAGCTTTCAATTGGCTCATAAAAAACATAGTTAGCCAACGATGTCTCTGCTTGGCCCCACAACGCGCATGAATCACGCATGTGTTCGAAGTTTACTACGCCCAGTGAGGGACGTCGCGGGTTTTTTGCCAGGCACAAGAAGTGCCGCACCAGCAACTGAGCCCATTTTGCTGTGTCCGTGGGGCACAGGCTTGGAGAAACTTATCCGAAAAATATCAGTCTACGTGTGCTTGTGCGCGTGTGTTGTGTTGCACTCGCACACATGCAAGCACGGAAGCACGTGCAAACACGTGTCATTTCACGTTTTTTTTTTGTGGTTGGTTCCATCAACCTCAATATTCTCTCTCTCTCTCTATCTCTCTCTCTCTCTCTCTCTCTCTCTCTCTCTCTCTCTCTCTCTCTCTCTCTCTCTCTCTCTCTCTCTCTCTCTCTCTCTCTCTCTCTCTCTCGTTCATGTATTCTGCACCCAGAGCAATGCTGGTGAACAGTATTTTATTAGTTTAGCTGATGAAATTAGCTTGTTTTACGTTGCTAAACCATGTCGAACGTACACGGCTGGAAGTTAGAGTAAAGGATATTTGTTTCATTACCCTATTAGACATTGCATATACCTCCCTTTACCCGCCTTCTCTCAACGAACGTTCACCCTGGTCAGTGAACCTCCGTTAGATTTGCCCGACCAATGATCTTCGGTCAAGCCGTTCGCTCAAAGTCTCTTTTTCCCTCGTTCCTTCACTTCGTTGGTGACCAACGGAATGCCCGTCATGATTTCTGATGAGCGACATATTGATACCCCTCATCACTCCCCACCTTTCCATTAGTTCCCATGGCATGATCCATGTGCATCCTAACATTGGATGGGCTGTGGGTCTGTGGGCCATGGAGTTCATTCTCACCCTGGTCTCAGCTTCGTAACGCCTCGGGTACGCGGGCCACGCCGGAAAGCCCGAGCCCCTCTACGTCCCGGACGCGTATTTCCAAACGTTTCGCTGCACAGAGCACCCACGTGACATGTCTGTTCGCGCGATGGAGAACGGCCATTCAACGTGGTAATTGGCTGCGCCCCAAAACTAAAGCGAGCTAAAACATACCAAATCACCATGATTAACAAAAACGACACGCAGATTTGAGTTTAGAAAAACAATGAAATTTAGAAAAAATACGCAATGAAAAAAAAAACAACCAAGAGATAGACCTGCCGGGGCTCGAACCTAAGCCGTCCGCACCACTACTCAGTGCTCTGCGTCGAGGCTACAAAGCCAGAACGTTTGGAAACGCGCGACCGGGACGGTCACCCTCGACCAGGAGGTGATGTCATGGGACACAATTGGGCATTTCCCCAAGGTGCCATGGCCCACCATCGAAAACGACGGGGACGACGAAGGGGTGTCGGGTGCGGCCTGCGGGAGGTCGACCATGTCTGCCTTGAACATTCTGTGAATAGGTCGCCTATCATCCCGAACCATCGTTCGACTCGTTTGCTCAGCCGCCACTTAACAGCATGTCGAAAACATTTGGAATAAACTCCGCACGGGTTCCAGTATTGCTGTAAAGTTTCCAGTATTTCCAGTAAAATTACCCGAGAAAGGCGTTAAATCCCGCCATGAGCCGTCCCACATAATCCAGCATTGCGAAGCGTAAAACAAACCAAAAGCTACAGGAGCCACCTTTCGTAAATAGTTGTGGGTTGCTATATGTGAAATACATTAATATAAAACACAGGCGAAAGGAATAGGCGTCCGCTACTGAAATAGTAAGAAATTTATCATAAAGATTTACCCGCCATGGGGGCTTATTGGCTAAGGCATTGTGCTGCTGAGCATGAGGTCGCGGGCTCGATTCCCGGCCGCAGCTGCCGCTTTTCTGATGGAAGCGAAAAGCAAAAACGCCCGTGTGTTCGAGATTTCGGCGCACATTAAAGATCCCCAGGTGGTCAAAATTAATCCGGAGCCCTCCACAACGGCGCGCCTCATCGCCTGCGTTGCGTCGCCGCGTTAATCCCTACAATCAATCAATCATAAAGATTTGTCACAAACATAATATAAACAGACAAAAAAAAAGCGCGAGGTGAAAACCTTTTCCCGCTTGCGAACCCTTGACTGTCATAGCGTAACCGTCACCTGTACTCCTCAGGTTAAAGACCGCGTATTTTCTGCGGAACCTCGTCTCGACGACGAACCAATTATGTTGAACAATGGCCCTCGTTCTAAATTAAATCGCCAGGCGGCCCTCAACGACGAACAACGTCTTTGAAACAATAGGCCTCTTGATTCAGATAATCGGATCTTCCAACCGAATGCGCATAAAAGAAAGTGGGAAATGATTCATTACGAACAAAAAAAAAGTTTCAGCAAATAGGGGGCCGGTGGATTCAACTGGAAATAGAAACCTAGCCCATCTCTCGATATGGGGATTTTTAACATGGTATATCATTAACGAGTTACGTCAAATTTTGGCCACTTCTACACATAAGGTTCGCGTGCGAAACGATTACAGCCTTCGCTGCCTACCAAAGGGGTAGGTTTATTTCGCGAAGCAAACAATCCTCATTCTGAGCCGATTCGTATTGAATCCCTGGTTAAATATTTACACAAGTTGAGAAAGCGGCTATTCAAACGTTTCTTTCGAAGGGCGCCCCCGAACTCCAGACACATACAACCCCAGGGCGGCTTTTATTTGACGAGCCGCCGAGGTTTGTGTCCAGCTGGTGATCAGTTTTCTTTTTCGTGTAAACGCCCGCAACCCAAGTGCTTGTGTACAGACGACGCTGAAGGGCCGGCATCTTTCCAAAGCAGGTCTGAATTTCTCTCGGTCCTGCTAGGTCATCTCGATCACGCGTGTGCTACCAGGAATGTTTGTAATTCCCAAATGGCTCAGCTATGGGCGCTTCTTGCGGGGGATTTATAAGAATCCGATATCTCCACTTTCCTTACGAAGCAACGTTTCAAGTTCGCGTTATCGTTCAAGAGCTTTGCATCTGGATGACCGAATGAAACTGAGATGGATTATTGCGCAGGCTTGAAAGTGGACACAAGCAAGCTCGACGTGCATGCAAATGCCCGCACTTGAGGCAACAGCGCATATTATGCTGAGTTTAGAAATTGGTGTCCACAGTCGGGGTTGGAAAGGAGAGTAGCTTTCGTCCCAGCCCTTGGAACTGAAGAGAGAAATATTTTTAAAGGAACTGTCTAAAGCACGACGCTGAATGCAACTTCTTTTTCAATACCAAAAAAATATGCGCGCCAATCCACCCTGTGAAGGTGGTTGGAAAGCGAAGCTGAAACGACACCCACAACGACGACCCACGCGACATCGCTTGAATTCCCGCACGTGGCTCTAAAAAGAGGGAAACTGGAGACAAGTGAAATGCACTTAACCGCACCCTTTATTACTTCAAAGGGATATTCTTTGCGTAAGGATAAATCAATGCATAATTCATAAATAGTGGTTGTTTGAGTTGCGTTCGTGAGGCACTTTGGTGGAAACTCTTTTTTGATAAAATTAAAGGCAACTCTAAACCGGTGTTAGACGATATCACTTTTCCTCCGTTTCTGCGCCGTCGACAGGGGCGACGACATAAGCGGCCAAGACGGAGGAGAAGTGAGATGTCATGCGTTGGTGTGAGCTTCCTTTAATTTTTATAAGTCCTAGCGCATGAGTAAGGCGCACACACGGCCGCTACACCTGCCGTGGGCGGAGCGCACAGTGGTGCGGGAGGTCGCGTGACGCTATCACGTGGCATTCAGCGAGAACGCAAAGGGTAAACCCGCAGATGTGCTCGGTGAGTGCACCGTCTGTCTTTTCCATGTCCGCGTGGCCTCGTAGCTCAAACGGTTAAGCAACGGGCTCTCGGTCCGTTTCTCTATTCGTTCCAGGTTCGATTCCTGATGGTGCCGGTAACTTCTTGTATTTGTTCGCGGGGGTTTACTGTTGACACCAGCTGTCGCGACAGAACCCTTGGGTGTAGAGGTAATAGTTTCGCTTTAAAAAAATTGTTTAACACCTTCTGACACCTCTTGAATCCATTTTCGTATCCATTTACCATAAATAGTACGACATGCACATAACCTTGCTTTATGCAAAAGAACTAATACTTCTAACGAACGGGACACTGAACAAAGGAAGTGAAACAAAACACACGCTAGCATGTGTTCCTTTATGCCTTCTGTCACTTAGGCCTGTCACTTCCTTTGGGTGACTCCGGGTGACGCCCTCCTCCGCTACCTACCCCCAACCGCTTAAGAAATGTAGTTACCACGAGTGCTTGTTGACTCCAAAGCCACATTCTCTCGGCTTTGTTCTCTCTGACTATCAATATTTTCCTCTGATTGTATTTGGCCTTTTACGTTTTTATAAAAAACCGGCGCCATTAAGTGCAGCACAGACGATTTTAAAGAAGCTCGAAACATTGGGTTCAGAGCTTCCTAAAAGACTCCGGACTACAGGCCATCTTGTGACTGCCTCTCTCGCTATATTCTTTCTCTTTATGTGTGCGTGGCACTGTTTGTCCGGTGTTTTTTTTTCCTTTTTATTATGACAATTTTTATTTACAATTTAACCCTCATCGCACATTGAACAACCATTTGAAGTAAGCAGCCGAGCATTACTCAGGGCTGACATCTTTGCTGTCGTTATATCACCCCCTCTCTCCCTTCCTGCAGTGTGTTCCTACTCAGGCATCAGACTGCTAACGTGACGCCTCAAAATGTCCTTAAAGCAATGTTTGTGTGTGCAGTAGTGAAGCCGAATTTAATGAACTTGTTATATACAAAGCGGTTTAAGGTGTTTTTCAGAGTTCCCACTAGGGAGTTTAGGAAAACTTTTCGTCCGTTTTTTTCTCAAGTCTGTCCTATTAATTACGAAGATATCAATCATCAACCTTTGCTATACCATAACAATTGAACTTGTTACTTGGCCATTATGCATTTATACGTCGTCCCGTTTTTCGCGTTTCAGACAGTTCTTGCTCGGGTACTTCTTAAAAAATGTCCACCCGTTCAACCAGAGAATATTTACGGGCTTAGTGTGGTACGCTTAGCAAGAGACTGTACACAGAAGCCCAGCATTCTTCCTTCTATCTTAAGAGAAAGTAAAGCTACAGAAATTGTTAGAATTGTTTACTAATGCGTAAACACTCTTACGCCGCTTGCTCGTTTCACCGATATCCTTGGGGGAATACAAGGAACATGTCAACCTGACTTTCCTTTTCTTTTCTTTTCTTTTCTTGGTTTTTTAGTCAACCACGCGATAGTGCTGGATTAGATAGACATTTGTGAATTCATGAGTTCATTTTAAGTTTTTTAGTGTTTTTTGTTTCTAGTTAATTGTGTGAAAAGGCTGGATTGTACAGACGTTTGCAATTTCTTTAGTTCATTTTTAGTCATTTAGTTTTTTGTTTGTTTTTGTATTTAGCTTGAAGCGCCAGTGGCCGCTTGATTAGAAGATCTCTGCAATTTTGTTACTGCGTTTCCAGGTGTCTCTGCTTTTTCAGATATTTTCGGTGTTCCTTAAGTTTATTGCGACGGCTCGTTTAAGATATTCATAGCCGAATAGGCGAGTCATTGTTTGGTAAGTTCTTTTTATTTATTTATTTTGTTTCCCCCAATGGCCTTCAATCCCATTTTGAAAACCATTGGTTGACCTAACCTCGACAATAACAGATTTTGTTGCAGATACAAGACATTACACCGCTCACGTTGGTGTAATCAAAATATGCTTACGCATTTAACTACCAAACTTTTTTTCGTCGTCTCTACGAAGCGACATCAAATTTAAGCGGTGCTTAGAGTTGGCAATGACGGTGGGACGGAAGTGAAATGCGCAAATATTGGGGCGATTACCAAAAGGGCCGTTTATCGCGTCGAGTGCAGACAATATGCGTAGCAATTCAAACACAAACTGCATCGATGGGGATTTTCCATAGCGCATTCTACCAGCAGAATTCGGGTCAATGTTGGAGCCTGAGCTTTCGTTGTGCTTGGAAGAAGGGAAATGTGTTAAGGGGGTTGTTATACCACGATTACATTTCAAATGTGGAAGTACTCAGGTATAGTAATATCTCCAGGTCAGAAGCATTGACAACTTATTACCTTCAAAGCTGGATTCTTTATTTTTATCGCAATTTCAGCGTTACATCTTCGTGGCGATGGTTAGAGAAATGTACTGCATCATTCTCATCTTGCTGAAATCGCATTGCCCCAATTTGTACACTTGCACGATAAAACCTACTCTCAAATTATACAGTAGACTCTCGATAAACGGAACTTCAAGGGACCGAAAAAAATTAGTTCCGTTTAACAGAAGTTCCGTTTACCGAGATCGATGTATGAAAGCGCAAATTTATGTGCGTAGACACTATCAACACCATTTCATTGAACTCGAAGAATCAGAAAGTGAATGCAGCTGATAGTTTTTCAGAAAGCATGAAAACTAAAAGAGGTTTAGGACAGCACTCACAAAGTTAATTTGGCAACAATGAGTCTCTGAGCATCAAATGCATCAAATATGTTTGTTTGAGTCCTTGCAACGGCATCTTCACGGAGGCTAGAGGCCTCAACTTCGCGAGTGCTTACGAGCCACCGAATGTAGAAGACGGCAACGCGATAATGAAGCGCGAATAGCACCACGATGGCACGAACGAGGCAATAGGAGCAGAGCCCCGTAATCTCGGCGCCTTAAATCGAGACCATACGACCGGAACAAGAACTGCGATGTTGCATTTGTTGCGCTAACACGGCTGACCGCTAACGAGACGAGGCTTACGAGGAGGGAGAGAAAAAAAAACAATCGCGAAACAGCCGGAACCGTAAAAAGCTGATTCTCATGCCAATTGGTTTCACAAGAAGTTCCATTTCTGGTTCCGTTTAAACGGTGACGTGGAAAATTTAGTTCCGATTACCGAGAGTTCTTTTACGTTATTTGAATACAAAACCAACCAACTTACTGGCTACTGTTTCGTTTAAGCGGGAATTTCGTTTAAGCGATTTCTGTTTATCGAGATTCTGCTGTATATAGATGAGTGCATTGCCAAATCACATACGCCAAATGAAATTGAACAGTGTCCGCCCAGCTATATGAAATACAATTACCCATCGCGGTGGCTCAGTGGCTAAGGCGTCCAGTGTGTTCGAGATTTGGGTGCACGTTAAAGATCCCCAGGGGGTCAAAATTAATCCGGAGCCCTCCACTACGGCGCGCCTCATTGCCTGAGTAGCGTCGGCGCGTTAAACCCCTAAACCCCATAATCAATAAATGAAGAAATACAAGTAACCTAAATGAACATTAACCTATATGAATTCAGTGTCACGTGCAGATGTGTTGCGATGAGTAGCCGAAGAATGTAAAAAATTATACAGAGAAGCTTGCATTCGCGCGCAAGACTTGAATGGTGAAGCTGTTGCGGGGGACCATTGCCGGAGACATAGTTCATTTAATTGATGATGATGGTTGGATGTTTATGGCGCAAGGCCAACTAGGGCAAAGAGCGCCAGTACAGTGGTTATGTATGGAGGATGTAGACGTAAACTCCAAAATCTTTCAACAAAAACAAAAGTTAATTTAAATGCCTATTTGCATAGTTGTGGTTCTAGTAATCATCCTCAGCATTGAAGACTTCCACCAACTCTTTGTCATCGACTTGAGGCAAAGGTGATGGGATCTGCAAGTCATCTCGGGCAGGATTGGCGCAATCGTAGCCATGTCTCCATTTATACATAATGGCTTCAAAAGAATGCGGCGGCCGTGGTTACCTCTCCCATGCAGGGTGTCTTTTCTCCTTTAGCATTAGCGCTAGAGTTTTTTTTTTTTTTTTTACATGCGTGGTAGCGCTTGACGACAGCGCCTTAGTTTTCTTTTTTTCTTTTTTGCTAGAGCCACTGCGCGAACTGGGTGCTCGGTGGTCGCCGCGAGGCACGCGTTCGCGAGCGCTCACCATTTTCTCGCTCCTCGGGGTATTTGCCTTTTTTCTGATGTTAATTCACGTGCCAGGGACGCTCGGCGGTCGCCGCGAGGCACGGGATCACGGGCGCTCGGCATTTTGTTTGTATTTCTCCCTGAAACGGCGAACTTACGGCTAGTAAAACAGCTCCGTTGTTAAAAAATACGAAAACAAAATTCTGTTCCGAGCTGTGTTATAACTAATACAGATGCGAGCACCTGTGCAGGCTTGCCATCTGAACGAGAATAGAGACCGTCAATACACTCTGGGAACTGTTTGCCGATTCGTCTCCACCTCGAGGCCACCTAAAATATACGGCTGTGAATGGGTGTCCGCGCGAGGTCGGGCGTTCTCGCGTCTGCCCGAGCGGCCAGGCCGGCAGCCGGTGATCGAGCGGGAAGCGAAGGCGACGGCCGCCCCGCTAAGCAAACACGGGCCTCACCGATCCCGGAGGCTTACGGTATGCGGCGAGCCCGCGAATGCGTGCCCGCAAAGCGCCTAAAGGTCGCTCCAAGCAATTGGGGTCTGGCCCGAACGAGAGGCGAAAGAAAGCGAAGGGGAGCCGAAGGAGAGCGGGGGAGGAGCAACACGAAGACGATGCCGGCGGAAGAAAGCGAGGCCCGTTGTCGCAGATACGGTTCCGTTTGTCTTCGTGATTAACGGTCGGGGCCGTTCCTTACAGCTCGGCCCTTCTCGTATTCGTCTCCCCGTTTCCTTGGCTTTTCCGAGTTCCTTGGTTGTTGTTTTTCCCCGTGTTTTTCCTTCTGGGGACAAGCCCTGAGTATAGGAAGGAAGGTTCGACTTGGGCTCACAAGTGGTGCCACCTGCCGGTGACATAAGAATGACGGCGGCGAATACGCAATCCCTCCACCATTACTGGCCTTTCGTGTGCGATGGCAGCCGAGGGATGACGTAAGTCCCCCCGCCTATAGACTAACGCTCTATGCTGCGGATCTCTCCAAGAGACAAAGCAGGCTCTCTTACCAAATGCGATTCGGTGGATGTGCTCCTAAGGGTCCTTCATGAAGGAGGCCATAAGTACGCCCGGACGCCTGGAGAGGAACAACCAAGTGGCATCGAATCTGAGGAGTGGGGGGATAACCTCTTCACCCATTCTTCGGCTGCTGATGTTGCGTTGATTGCGGTTGATGTTAAGAACCTTCACCAGCTCCTTTGCCTTTCGATGGAAGTCCCTCTGCAATCTACATGCGTTGCGGAAGGGTAGAGGCGCCCGCGCACAATTGGTCGAGAGTAGTGCTTACGCGAAGAGCTGCTTATGTCCATAAGGTGCCTTCACCTTCGGTGACCACGCGCCGACGCGAGGCCCCTTCGAGGTAAACTTCGCGCTTTGTATCGATTTTTACGCCTTCAACTTCGAATGTGTTGCGAATATTCAATTCGCTCGCGGGTCAGTTTTCAGCTTCGACCGTTCAATAACCCCAGCTTATATAACGGATGGCCACGCTAGGGACATACAAGTACTCACTACGGGCATTAAGCAGTCCATACTCTTACGAAACGACTAATATTCCAATCTTTTTTCTACGCTTAGAGTGTTACCTGGCTTTTGAGTGTCCATCGCTGTCCATTGTGGCTTTTCGGTGTCCCTTCTGTTTTACCTCGCTAGCCAATTATTGTAAAAATTTTACCTTATTTATGATCTTATCAGCTAAGACTAGTGAAACAGAAATGCTGCCTAATGGCTCATACGATGGACTGGTGTGACCGCGGTTTCATAGCGCCACACAAGCGTCGACAAGAATTTGACGATGCAAATAACAATGTTTTAATACAACGCTTCCTTGCAAACAATTTTAAGTTTTCGTGTTCAATTTGTGCTTTCTTTTAGTTCCGCAAAAATATCGCCATCGGAAGGGCGTGCGGCTGGGCAAAATTCTTGCACTACCTGGTCCAGCAGTATCCAGAAATGTTTCGGTCTTTGCCCGCTTCCTGCTACGGAAGTAACTAACTAATCATGGTTAGTAGCAGGATCATAATTATCCTCCCAATTTTTGTCCTCACGCTAGTGAAGCGAGAGATGAAACGATGCCCTCTTCACGCAAGGAGGACATCAGGTTACCAAAATTGCACAAGGCTTTCATCATGCTTAGTTATACTGTTCGACTGAATTCAAACTCCCGCTTATCGTTTTTTTTTTCTTTTGGTCTGGGATAGCGCGCTTAGTGTTCATGCTACCTTTTCAAACCTGCTGAGATTTTTCTATAGTAACGAATATATTCTACAATGTCGGTATATTGACCACACCAAAATGGGATTTCGGGCCAGTTGGTTGTGATTCACGTGCAAACAGCGTAGGCATATATAAGACTATGAGGAAGGCAGCGCTCATCCCGTGCAGTATATCCTCTTTGTCTCTCCGACATGCTGTTGTTCAAATATGGATATCGTCCGTACTTTGAAGACAGGGTGGCCGACGTTCTGGCCCCCGTCGCAATATTCCGCGGGAAAAGAAGCGACACGTTCTGAACGGGCACGTACGCGCAGCACGGGTCACGGATTAAAGGCAAGCTGTAAGGGAGGGAGGTATGTTTGCCACGCCAGAATACGAAATTTCAGCTGTTTTCGCTAAACGGTCACCCCCATTGTACTTCCGCTTATGACTGTGGTATTCGCGCGTGCTATATACAGGAGTTAAGAATTCTTCAGTCTTGCAGACACATGACCTGGGTGCCGCCTGCGTTCCTAAAGCGTTAGCCTTACATGGCCAGCTGTGCAGAACTCGGATGTCGGCGTTATCACCGCCGTCGGCATGACTACGATGGCACCGAAATACCGTCGACTGAGGTGTCAAAATAACCACCAACAATACTCGAAGTCATTGACTCTATTCGCGGGTATGCGGCAGCCTGACGTCCGCTTCGCGTACGCGACAGCATGACGTTAGGCCTAACGTTGCGCTGTAAAGCTAGCGTCTTCGACTGACGCCCACAGCCTGTTCTACAATAATTTCGACATTGCTTTCCACATCGTTTAACTTCGCGTTAAGGTTAGCTAACATTCATTTTGACGCTGGATATACGCCTAAACAACATACCCACTCAGGTGTATCGGCTAGTGACGTTGACAGCTGCCGCCAGAACCTAACGGCCGATTCCGCAGCTCCCGTTTGGCTGCGGCGGCAACAGCCCTACCCCCTATTCTTACATACGCCCTCCCGGTAATGGAGCTTTAAGAGAAAACACGTTTGGTTCATTCAAAAGAATGCCTCGTAAGAATCATACTGACACCACTTTTAACGAAAACTTCGCTGAAATAAGCTACATCGTTAGGAAAAAAGGGAATGCCCATGCGACCCACTAGCTCATTTCCCGCAACAAAACCTATGATGTCATACCAGACAGCTCTGCGATTGGCGGAGGGCGAAAAAAGAAAATTCAAATTAGGCAGAGCTTATAAGCTTGCCGAACGAGCTATTTGCGCTTAAATTTAGAGCACATTCTTTTAAAGCCTTAAGAATGGTGGGACAAACCGTGGAAGTTACTAAAGCACACGTAAACATAGAAGTACCGATGCGTATGGTGATGTTGGTACTGCGCGCACTATGCTTTGTTTAGCTGCACAGGACTGCGGGGCTTTGGGGTTGTTTCAGACGACACTGGCCGATTGACGCAAGCGACGATGTCTTACGTGGCCGTATTTGTCGCGCGGGCACCATGGTTCACGAAACTATTGTCTCCATGAACAAAACAAGCCAGGTACAAATACGTTCACAAACAAACCGAAGGCAGAAAACCGCTTGCCGTGGTGTGGTGGCGCCATCTAGGTCCACTAATGGTAAACAAGGCCCGGTGATGTCATTGCAGACCACGAAAACGCACGATTTAGCGGGAAAATCAAAATTTTAACTTAAATGAATTAATTTCTCAGTGAATAAAGCATCGTTTGCATTCGGACAAGTGCTGGGGGCACTATAAAACAAGAAAGCTTTCGAATAACACAAACTTGTGTTTTGTCTTCATGGCTCCGAGCCTTTAAAGGGGCCATGAAGACAAAACACAAGCTTGGTTCATTCAAAAGATTGCCTCGGTAGAATCATACTGACGCCACTTTTCACGCACACTTCGCTCAAATAAGCTAAATAATTAGAAAAAAGGGAATGGCATGCTACCCGCTGGCTCATTTCCCGCAACAGAAACTATGATGTCATGCCAGCCAGCTCTGCGATTGGCGGAGGCAGGCGAAAGCAAATGCAGATAAGGTACAGCTTATAAGCTTGCCGAACGAGCTCTTTGCGCTTAAATTTAGGGCACATTTTTTTTATAGCAGTAAGAATGGGGGATGAACAGTGTAAGTTGCCAAGACACACGTAAACGTAGAAGTACCGATGCGTACTGTTGTTGAAACTGCGCACTATGCTCGTTTTAGCTGCACAGCAGTCCGACGCTTTCCAGCTGTCTTACACGGACTGGCCGATCGGTATAAGCGACGTTGTCTTACGTGACCGTGCTTGTCAAGGATATTCCATGTTTCACGAAACAATTACTTTCTACAGTAACGAAAACAAGCCTGGTGCAAATACGGTCGAAAAACAAAGCAACTGCAGACAACGGTGCGTGCATGATTATGGTAGCGCCATCTGGGAGTTTGTATACGCGCGCTGATGACTTCATTGCTGACGTTCAGAAAACGCACGATTTGGCGGGAGAATCAAAATTTTAACCTAAATTGGTAATTTCTCAGTGAATACGGCGACATTTGCTGCCGCGCAAGCCCTAGGAGCACTATAAAACACGAAATCTTTCGAATCAAACAAACTTGTATTGTGTCTTCATGGCCCCTTTAAGGTTGATTGATTGATTACGGGGTTTAACGCGTCGAAGCGCACCCCTGAGCTATGAGGCGCGCGTTTGTGGAGGGCTCCGAATTATTCTTGACCACCTACGGATCAGGCACGTGCGCCGAAATCTCGACACCCCGGGCGTTTTCGTTTTAGGGGCGAAGCAAATTAGGATCTCGCTTTGTCCGGAGCTTGGCGTCCGCGTACACAGTGTTGCGCATGCGCGAGAGGAGCATTGAATCGGATTGGATTGCATTGGATTGAAATGGATTGGATTGGAATGGATTAAATTGAATTGTATCGGATTGGATTGGAATTGTATAAACTGTACAAACGCGTTGTCACTCATTTACATGCGCGAGTGGGCAATGCCACGGGTGATTTACGGTAAGAACGATCCCCAGTGCTTCGCCCACTCGTCGTGATTCGCTTCCTGGAAATGCATGAATTTTTCGCCCCCATAGGGACCGGGCGGCCGTTGCATGGCACCACCGTCGCTTCAGCGAACAGCGCCGCCAGTGGCGAACCGCTCGTCAGTGGAATGCCGGTGGCTGTCAGCGCAGCGTTATTGTGCATGGCTTTCTGTCGTTTTTCTGTGGTGCGCCTTGTAAATCGTACATAAACACAAGGAGGCCTTTTTCAAATCGGTAAATCTTGGGCATGGATGTGACCTTTACGAGGCTTGCCATGTGTGTGATATTTACGCCCATACTCAGTATTTACAAATAGCAGACGACGCTCATTGCGCCAAGATGGAAGTTAAGCTGGAAGTGGAAGTCCGTTCCTTCATGCAATTTTTTCATGCCTGCATGCACTTTCGCGTATCGAGGAGTATATTTCAGTAAATGCTCCGACAAAGCCGGTGTGGGCAACCGATCCAGGAATACTGCGGCGCCGGCCTTTGGCAGTTGATGACTAAATGGCGTCGTAAACAAGCGAAAGACAAATTTGGGGGATGCCATCTAAGATTTACCTCAAAACAGAAATTGTGATGGGCTACGTTTCCGTAACTTCATTAACTACGGCTGAAACGTGTCTAATTTCACAGAAATGATCTTACTACAGTCATCGGGGATCGTTTACTTAATAAATATCGCATGATAGCAGAACGTCATTGCTCGTCGTGGAGAAGCATTGCTTTACAAGAATTCCAATGGTTGCTGGCTAGGTGGTTAATGGTTTTTCAAAAACCAATTCCTGCGTGGTTGAAGGACGCGAGACAGGAGGGTGCCCGAAACCTGTACTCAGTTTCACAACTGAATGTTGCGGTCGGTTTACAAGCTGCCACCTAGTAAGCTCGAAAAAGCATGCACTCCTCCGTCTAACGACGATAATCTGTTGCAAAGCTTTCTCGTGTGATTTTCCTTGGTTGCCTTCTGGATTTAAACTTTTACTAGTTGAGCTTCGAATTTGACCATCACGCAGTTTGGTCTTTTGATCGCAGCGTCCTTGACTTGACCTTCGCATTCGATTTCGCACGGAGAAAGCTTTGCGTTCAACCATCCTAATTATTAGACGGAGGGCTAGATGATTTTCCTGTTTAATTTTGAACTTCCATGCACCCCTCTCCAAATTTAATCTAAACTTTCTTCAGCGGGTCGGAAATGCGTCTGTGGTGGAGGACTCGGGCTGCTGCACGCATATTTGAGGCAACTAATCCCGCGTTTTTGGTGTCTTCACAAGGCATTACACGATTTTTATGTACTCTGTAAATTATACTTAAGCATTAAAAAACACCGCTTGACGTTAACACTGTCACATGTTTTAACTATCGGTGCCAGCGTTTATTCCACGCAGGTGGTAAAATGGGGAGGGGAGGAGGCATGGTTTGTAGCTTGGGCTGTTGGGTGGGTGAATAAATTTGGCTCTTGATAAAATGACCACCACAAACGTGGGATTTCCACTACGGCTTTGAGGCTCCCATGCTGTCACAGTGTCGCTCACAAAAACCGAAGGCACAAAGCTCACGGTTACAGAGAGAAAGTGCAAACTACCGCAGCATTTCTACGGCTACACGGTAATCCATCTCGTACGCAATTGCCTTTCTCATCAAAGAACACGTATCGAGGTATCCCAGCGCTAAGGCTGTCGTGGAAACCATGGACATTGAAACCAGTGCAGATAATTTAAAGTGGCAGAAATGAATGCTAATATTCCTAATAGTTTTCTTCCTACTCAGATCGCGCGGAGCCATGCGCAGAGCGCTGCAAAAAGAGGTTATGTCAGTGTAGCCCGTTCCCAAACTTAGAAGCGTCAAATAAGTTTATGTAGCCGTTAGTGCATTTAAAAAAATACTAATAATAGTAGTTTTATTTGTACTCAGAACGGGTGGAGCCAAGCGTAGACAGCTGCAAAAAGTGCTCATGCCATTGTAGCCGATACCCAACTTTAGAAGCGTCCGACAAGTTTGCGTAGCCGTTATTGCATCTAAGAACCCAACACATCTGTCAAGACTTTGTTTCGCCACACATATCCGCACACAACACCACCAAAACATTTAAAGCACCAAAGCAAACGCGGGAAAATCAACGGCAGGCTGCGTAGTCCAATGCCCCGGCTCATTCCACTAACGAAGGGAGCGCCGAGTGGTGGCGCCACCCGTCCAGCTGCCCGGTCCCTATAACAAAAGTAGCAACCGCTGCCTGTATCGAACCCGCGTCCTGAGCCACGACGGCGGGTGGGCCAGTAACACCCTCACATGTAGTTCACGTAAACAGTCTTAGAGTGCTCTGTAGTTTTTTAACCCGAGGTGACTGATTCACTCGGTCGGTGTTCAGAGAAATTGCACGGGTTCTTTCAGGCGGACAAAAATTTAAAAAGAAGAACGGCTGTCACATGAAACGATGAGAGCTCGCTGTTACATAGAAGGTGTCACCTGCGCTCTAGTTTTCGAAAAGTATATTGCTTTGAGCACTTCCAAAGTCACCGACATCACGTTTTTTTTTTTTTTTTTTTGCAACCGAAGTTGCGACACACTCAACCCTCGAGCGCGCATGCGCAACAAACCGGGCGGTATAAGCAGGTGGATGTATTCGTCATACGTAAGCCTCTTATGGGTACTTAAACAAATCGTAACGATCGTGGCTGCAACACAGCTCTTTCACTGAACTGCTGATGTATTCCGAGCCTATCGACTATGGGGATTTGCAGATTTGCATAAAGCAAAGAAATGGAGGCATAACATGGATTCTTTTTTCTAGCGCTGGCAATCGACGACCGCTTTATTTTTCTACCTTTCTTCTTTCTTCTCGGTTTTTGTACGCTTCGCTGTACAAAGAACACTGCCATACTACAGCGCACAGCGTGCGAAGCGTACCTTTCTGACTCGGGATTAGTCGCGGTTCCTTAACGTTGAGATCCTCAGGTCTTTTCTCCTAAAGATACATTTTTTTCTACGTTCCTTGTTAATTCCTTAGTTCCTTCTTAATTCCATATTTTCTTCTTCGTATTCATTGTTTATACGTACTGTCGGGAGCAAAAGTCTGGATTCCACGCGAGCGGCGGCCGAAATGCATTGCAGCGCCACCCTGCGAAAGCTCGCCTGCTGCGAGACACCGGCTGTAGGGTCTATCTTAACTGCACGCATGTTCGTTCGATTCATTCGATAAAAGCAGTCGCGAAGCGACACGCTTCCTTAAACCAGTTTGAGACTATTGTTTTGCGGTGCAGTCGCAGATAGCAACTACTTTCGATGTGCAACGCTGATAAAGAGTGACGAAAAACTACCCGTTCAACGCATCAGTGGCCGCTTACTGCCACTCACTGAGACCGTATCGCAAATGCTACACGCCGACGGAATTGCCCAGTCGTAAATGCTAGACACGGCCGAAGCGACACCGTTCGGTCTTTCCGTGAACAAAAAGCGTATCAGACTCGTGCGAGCAAACGAACATGCGTGCAGTTAAGATAGGCCCTACAGCCGGTGTCTCGACAGCAGGCGAGCTTTCGCACGGTGGCGCTGCAATGCATTTCGGCCGCCGCTCGCGTGGAATCCACTTTTGCTCCCGACAGTACTTCCCCCCCCCCCCCCCCCCCCCTTTCTTTTCTTTTTTCGCGTCACTATGTTGACCTCCGTCTGAAGTAGCATGCGCCGCCGTTTGTGGAGCCTGTCTGGGCTGTAATAATTAAAGCTCTCTCTCTCTCTCTCTCTCTCTCTCTCTCTCTCTCTCTCTCTCTCTCTCTCTCTCTCTCTCTCTCTCTCTCTTCACCTCTGTTTAACGGAAAGTCGAGTGGGAATACGTTCTATATTAAGTTGCCATAATTATCGGGTATGCAAAATCTCTTCCTAAGCTATGGGAATTATAGAAGCATGACACGGGCTGTGCTCACACACACTTTGGCACCAGCAGCCTGATGATGCTCTTTTTCTTGCTTAAAGACGGTATGCTAACACTGAACATAGCCAAGAAAATTGACAAAGCTCGGATATTAGCTTTCCTTCAAAGTTATCAAAGGAAATTTAGCAACAGAAATTGTCAAGAAAACATTTAGTGGTTACTAATAGATTTTTCTCCCACGCAAACGGACAAGTGCGTGTTTTCTGGCGTATAGTGGGTTGTATGGAGGGAAAAGGACACAAAAGTCTGCTTTCTTGGAAACAGAACGTGGCCTTTCGTTGTGAACGAGGTGCCTGCTGGCTCCAAAATCGCCAAACCACGGTGAAGAATAGCGTCAAAATACGCGCGGTAAGAAATACGATAGAAAGTAGAGGTATAACTTTATTTTAAATTTTTCACTGTGCTTGACCCCTTAGCTTTAAGCCAACAGAATACAGAAAGAAAAAAACAGCTGCTGTAATGGCCGGCAGAAGAAAGTCTATAAGTCTATGAAGATGAAAACAGAAAAATTATATATATATATATATATATATATATATATATATATATATATATATATATATATATATATATGTAGTTAGGAAATGAGGGGCTCGTTAGGAAATACAGAAAGAAATGCGGGCAGTCTACAACGCCAAAGAAGGCATAGGGGAATGGTTGGACTATTTTTTTTTTTACCGTTAGTGAAATTATATTTATCTATATTTTTCATATTAATTAAAGCGAGAAAGAAAGAAAGAAAGAAAAACACGCGCCCAGAGTGGGGGCGTGTTTTATATGTTATATATATATATATATATATATATATATATATATATATATATATATATATATATATATATATATAGGAGAGAGAGAGAGGGTGAGGGGCAGAACGATGGAGGACATACTAAGGCTTGACGTTGGGCTAGTAGGGTGCACCTTACTCACACTAAAAACAGCGCAGGGACGAGGACGGAGGAAGCGCTCTAGTTTGTCACAACTTCCATCCTCGTCCCTGCGCTGTTTTTTAGTGTGAGTGATAGAGGACACGAAGCATGAAAAGGCACACAAGTTATATATGCGCGTGAACGCTTCGACCGGCACGCGAGTTTCGCTCGGAAGGCAGCCCGAAAATGGGAAGTTTGGCGCTGTCGCCACTATGGACGAAAGTCTAGCTAACGCCGTGACCGAAGGGGTGCCGCGTTGCGACGTGTGTCCTGGCCATGCGAGCAGCGGCACCGGTAAGAGCAGCAGCAGCGGAGGCGGCAGAAGGTGGGAGCTGCGGAGAGCGCTGGCAGCAACGGCTCCGGCAGTGCTCGGCCCGCGCTTCTCTAATTCCGCAGTCCCGTCACGTCCACATGTTTGGCTCCTCCTCAATGGCGGTGTGCTGTGCGGTGAAGCAAGCCCTTCCTTCTCCTTTTTCTCGTAACGGCGGCAAAGCAGGCACCGCGGCCCGCCCTCGCTGTTGTTGGCCCCCTTCCTTCCCTAATGGAAATGTTTGCCGACGCAAAGGCTCTGTGGACGTCGGAGGGCTGTAGTCGCGCCTTCAGTCACCGGATGGTGACGGTGCGTGTAGTTAGAGGCGGAAAAGAACGAGCATACTGCCTTCAATTACCGACCGACCGAACACGATGTTTTCGCCGGGGTAGAACGACGCCCTCCCTCCCTTTTTCCCCCAGTTCACTTGTCGCCATTTTCACTTCGTGATTGTTCCCAACGAGAGGAGCGTGAGCAAAGAGGCCTAGCGAGTGCTGCCTCTTTCTACGCTGGTTGTAAACGCAAAACCAGAATTAAGCGCCCCAACAGAGAGCACGAAGCGTCAGACAGAAACCAGAGTACCGAAATAAAACTGAAATTAAAAAAAATGCAGACTGGGCCATACCTTTAAAGCAGGCATGGATACATTACAAAAAAGCTGCACCATTGAAATGAAAACACCGAGTGCGTTTCCAGCGCACGTTGTCATTTGCATCTCTTAAGTTCTCATGTTACAGTTTTCGGCCGCAATGCACGCTTCTGTTACCATTCCTTGATGCTCCATTCATGTGTGTACCTTCAACGACGTTTTCTATGGTTGTTTTCTTTTCTGCCTGGCTGCCGTAGTGCGCTCGCGTTAAGGCTGTTTCACCTCACCTTGTTGTTTCCGGTTGGGTCACCGACAGCGAAAATGCAAACGCGGCCCCCAGCTTGTTCACGTACCCCGTCCATTTGGTTGCTGCTCTTAGGTAGAGAATGCCGAAAATTGTGGGGTACTTTTAGTAGTTCTGCATGCGTCCCTGCACGTATGTCGGCGGGAAGGCACGTCTGTTACAAAGTGCGCGTGTCCCAACACCACCTGTGGTGGTGCGTATGGTTGTAGCGCACTGCTGTCCTGGCCGTGTCGTGGACGTGACATTACCATCGCATTGCTGCTGAGCTCTGAGGCAATCTCATCAGTGAGGAAAATACGGCTTCCGATTTTTGGTGTTGCGCTGAAAACACGCTTTTAACATCCTGCTAGCATTTTGGACACTCGTGCTAGATAAACTCGTGGCACAAATTGTGTTGATGCGAGCGGCAAGTCAAAAGAAAGGCGACCCCAAAAGAAGAAAGAAAAAAAATACACCTCGATGTTTTACTTCCTCCGTGTGTTTTTGTCAGGATAGCTCTTGTGTCACAGACTTCGCACGCCTCACTGGCTGCCATTACAATAAAATAGGAGTAAGCATTTATGAATGCAACTCCAAGCCAGAGACGACAAAGAACGGTTGCATCAGACCGTGGGAGGCCTAATGGAAGCGTACGCTGAAGATGCGGGTCCAGGGCAAAATTGAGATACCGCCTTTTGCTTTACCCTTTCACTCTCCCTCCCTCCCTCCCTCCCTCCCTCCCTCCCTCCCTCTCTTGTTAAAACTTTCTTGCTAACTTTTTATCTTAAAAAGTGCGCTAGCTGTCTCGACTTGTAAAGGACGACCCTCATTCACAAATTTCGTTCACCTCAATCGCTTAATTGAAGCAAAGAAGTTTCAACTCTCATTTCTAAGATCCCAATTCAAGCAAAAGTTGTTTACTTTGTTTTTTTGAAAAATTGAGAAGGTGTAGGTCCACGCACCATCTATCGTCTTTCCAAGGGGACATTGGATGCCGCGCAGAGACGTGTCGCGTCTTCTACTAAGCTTCCTTCAGGAGACGGAACTGGCAAACTCATGGTATTAGGAGGAGCTTGGGCGGCGTAATTGCCGGCATATCCAGACATGCTAACCCCGCCTGATCCCACACAACAACCACCCCCAGGACCACCACGACCGTCTATTTATTGTAACCTTGATATAGAATCAACAAGGGCATATACGTACTCCCTAGATGGCTTTTGCGGGTAATTAATGCTTTCTCAGTCGGTTATTGGTTCGTATAAAAAAGAGGTAGACAACAAGGCGTGTCGCAAGCTAAAAACAATTTTCCTTACCCCGATGATTCGCCGATCCTCTGACTGGCTGTTTCTCATTCACAAAATTCAATCATTATTATCATCATTGCAGTTGCAACCACAAATCCCAGCGGGAATGTATACACAGCTCCATTACCTGTAGACGACCGGCCTCACGCAGCGGCTGTAGCCGGGAGTGCAGTGATTGACTCATGCGCCCGGACGGAACGCTGTCTAGGATTGACAGCTGTCTTTATACCTTTCTCCTTCTCTACTTTATCCTATCACTCTCCCTCTACTTCCCTTCCTTGCACTGGGTTTTATGCAGGTGAGCTCCCTGCAGAGCTCAAAATATCCCCAGTGCATTTCCTTTCCTTTTCCTGTCGCAAACCACAACCACCAGTACCACCACAGTTCAGCAGTAAAAAAAAAAAAAAGAGCATGCGGGGCATTGGTGTGGAGTGTGCTGTGGGTTACGACGTTATTATCAGCGGTACAGCCCTTGCTAGGAGTTTGCTCAAACATTCCCGCTCGGATACGAGGCTGCTGCGTTCTTTTTCAGGGGCGAAGCACCTCAGGACCTCGCTTTGTCCGGTGCTTGGCGTCCGTGTACACAGTGTTGCGCATGCGCGAGAAGCATTGGATTGGACTGGATTGGATTGGATGTGATTGGATTGGATTGTATTAGATTGGATTAAATTGAATTGTATCGGAGTGGTTTGAAATTGTATATGCTGTACACACGCGTTGACACTCATTTACATGCGCGAGTGGGCAACGCCACGGGTGATTTACGGTAAGTGCGATCCCCAGTGCTTCGCCCACTCGTCATGATTCACATCGTGGAGATGCGTGAATTTTTTTCCTTGTTTAATAACACCCCTGAGAAAATACAAATGGAAACAGTGGTATGTACTAACAGTCCCCTGAAACAAGAACTGTGAACGCATTTCAATTCGCACAAATTTCTCCGTGATGCGGCAAACATTGCTGCGCTCGTGTTGCCAACGCCGAGCGTGCGTTCTCAAACAAACTAGTTCTTCCGTGTTGTTGCGATCCGCCATCGCATTCGCGAAAAAAAAGGCAGGGCCTAAACACAAATGTACACACCGCCTGCGCAGCACCCGGGCTTTTCTCGCGTACTCGGGGCCTAACGACGGAGCTCAAAACTCACCGACGTGCGAGCTCAGCGCAAGCGGGCTCCGGAAATTAAAGGCGGCCCGGCGCGCGACAGCGGCTTTCGCCCGAATTATGGGCTGCTTCTGAACTGTTCTGCAAGAAGACAGGATCCGGACAGTTTCAAGGGGGGCTCTGTCAACAGGGCTTCAACTCTTTGGCGCCTAGGGGAGCGCTGCGCAATATGCTTGTGCGACGGTGTTAAGTGGAGAGATCACTTGAGCAGTGTTGAGAAGGAAATGGCCAAATCCGAAGCCGTAATTTATCCCGCAAGTTGTCGTCTCACACGAGCCGTTCATAGCCAGTTCGCGCTTATTGATCGCCCTTTTATAAATTGCATCCTGGTGAGGGATACCTGGGAGAAAACTGATTGGAATAAGGTATTTGTTTTCCGGAAAAACCTTTTCTGGCTGTAAACACCCGCCTTCCCATCGCAAAAAAAAAAAAAAATATATGTGACCTTTTAAGCTCGTGCTTTGAGAAATGTTTAGGACATGCGGGCTATTTTTATTTGATATTAGATGCGCAATAATATGTTTCATTTAGCGATTGATACCTTTTTGGAAGTTAAAGGTATGTTTTGCGCTTATTTTCCCCAGGCTATTCTTGAGCTCACCCTACCCTTTGAAACCAAATACACGGAAGAAGGCTGTAGCTTCGTGCACCTCTGTGTTATAAAGCAAACTGTCCAAGTAGGGTGTACCCAGGAAAATTGAAAAGAAAAACATAAACGAGCTTTACTAAAGGTACCTATGCGTATTTGATGTGCACATCATACTTCATCGAATATCGAACTGTTAAAATCAATGAGTCTCTATTGGTTTCAGCCCCATAACAACCCCTGGTTCTTCGGTCCATGGGTTTTAAATACCATTTGTATTGTTAAACCTGTGCATTTATGCTAGCGAGGTTATCAAAACGTCATCACCATTTTTTATCTTTCAAAAAAAAATAACATTTGTCGAAAAAAGGTGTCTAATGAAACGACAGGGAATTAAGTTATAACACCCGCCGCGGTGGCTCAGTTGCTAAGGGGTTGTGCTGCTGAGCTCGAGGACGCGGGTTCGATTCCCGGCCGTGGCGGCCGCTTTTCTGATTGAGGCGAAAAGCGAATACGCCCGTTTGTACGAGATTTCGACGCACGGTAAAGATCTCCAGGTGACCAAAATTAATCCGGAGCCCTCCCCTACGGCGCGCCTCATCGCCTGAGATGCGTTGGCGCGTTAAAACCTACAATCAACTAATTCAGTTATAACGAAAGAAAAAGGTAATTTCTTTGTGCAACCTGTGCGGGAAATATTTGCGTGTGTATGGTTACTCAGGGACCGTATTTGCCTAAGTTCATTTGCGCTTTTAGTGTTGAAGTTTTTTTTTAAATGAGGCATTCTACTTCGTGTTGCTGGTGTGCGGCAAATGTTCGCTCCTGTTCTTAACAGTTTTGCTGACACTTAGCACTTCTTGCTTAAACACTTCCACCAACTGCGCTTGTGGCACGAGCACTCGACATTATCTTGGTAACTGCGGACAACATACCAAAATACTTTCCTTAACAGCCTCGCTGTTAAACGTTTTGATTGATTGTAGGGTCTAACGCGCCGACGCAACGCAGGCGATGAGGCGCGCCGTAGTGGAGGGCTCCGGATTAATTTTGACCACCTGGGGATCTTTAAAGGAGCCATGAAGAGAAAATGCAAGTTGGTTTTATTCGAAAGATTTCGTGTTTTATAGTGCCCCCAGCGCTTGTCTGGATACAAACGGTGCTTTATTCACTGAGAAATTAAACAATTTAGGTTAAAATTTTCATTTTCCCGCTCAATCGTGCGTTTTCGTGGTCCCAAGTGACATCACTGAAACCGACCGCTCTGCAGCCTAGAGTACCTTCATTCACGCATCCGCCGTACAGGGTAGAGACACGTATACGCTGGCGCCGCCATTTTTGGTTGCTCGCTCGCCGCCGAAGCAAGTCATTGTGTCAAACCGCGCTAAAATTATCGCCGCAACGCGGTTTACTGAAGAAGTTTGAATCATATTGTCTGTTTCGCGTTGCTAGGTCTCGTGGGAAACGAAAAGAATAACGCGCTGAGCCCGTTGGCCCAATTGCGGCGGCACGGGACCGTTCGAAGGTTGTCTCCACCCTGAACAGCGGTGTTGGTTTGTTCCCGCGTTTTTTTACGTTCCGTAGCCTAGATGGCGCCACCATACCGTGGCAAGCGTTTGGTTTGTTTTTGCCCGCATTTAAACCTGGCTTGTTTTTGTTCTGGGAGAAAATATTCGTTCCCTGAAACAGTGCTCGCTCGACAAATGGGGTCACGTAAGACACCGTTGCTTGCGTCAATCGGCCAGTGTCGCCTGAGACAACCCCAAGCCCCGTAGTGCTGTGCAGCGAAACCAGGCATGCTGTGCGCAGTACGAACAGCAGAACGCATCAGTACTTCTATGTTTACATGTGCTTTCGTAACTTCCACAGTTTGTCCCATCATTCTTATTGCTTTGTAAAGAATGTGCCCTAAATTTAAGCGCAAATCGCTCGTTCGTCTAGTTTGTAAGTTCTACCTAATTTGCGTCTGCTTCTGCCAGCCTCCGCCAATCGCAGAGCTTAGCCCATGTGACGACATAGGTTCTGTTGCGGGAAATGAGCTGGTGGGTCGCATGACCATTCCCGTTTTTCCTAATTATGTAGCTTATTTGAGCGAAGTTTACGTTAAAAGTGGTGTCAGTATGATTCTAACGAGACAATCTTTTGAATGAACCAAACTTGTGTTTTCTCTTCATGGCTCCTTTAACGTGCGCCGAAATCTCGTACACACGGGCGTTTTTGCTTTTCGCCTCCATCAGAAAAGCGGCCGCCGCGGCCGGGAATCGAACCCGCGACCTCGCGACCTCGTGCTGTTAAAAGTTTTGAACATGCCCTAAGTGTCCGGAAACTTTTGCTAGTTTTATTTTATGGCGTACTTGTCTCGTTTCGCATACAAGCTTGCCCATTACTGAAAATAATGAATTTCTCCAGGACAGTCCACACCTAATCCAAAACTAAAGTATTCAGCTAGTATTCAGGTATGCCTACCGTCAAGGCATCACATGTTGGTATGTAGGTTCCAAATTGCAGTGTCAAATGCAGCTACACTTATTAACCAGAAAATAACATGCCGCAAATGAAATAGACCGTGTTCTTCCTTTCCTGCGAAAGCCAAACTGTTTACGCCTGCACAATAGAACGAAAGGTACCCTGCGTTATTAACCAGCAAAGAGCGAGGCCACGTCAGCTAGCCTGGACACGCCAAGGCAATGCAGTGACTGATTGATGCCCAAGTACGATTTAACGTAGGTCTAAAGCGAACGCGGAATTGAACTGCCCCATAATTGGAGATTTGTAAGATTGACCTGCATTTACCTTGGTGCGTTCTTCTTTTAGTACCCCCCGAGGGAATAAAATACAGCTCCTTTATCAATATATGTACTCGTTACAGTTCGCCTAGTCAAATATACAATGCAAGACGAGAAAAATTATTTTTTTCTAAATGTTAAATCCTTTTGTTCGCACGAATAGCGGTAAAAATGAACCCGATGACTTTTTGCTTTCATGAATACGTACAATTCATATTTATTATATTAGTTGCAGTCATCAACCATTAATACATTTAGAGATGCACTTAATGCCACATTCGCAGCTGTTCGTCTCATCAAACTAATGAATATATGAGGTGAAGTAAAACACTGATTCCGCACACTGTCAATAAAAATAAATGAATATGTGACTACAAACTTCTTACTTTATGCATAAAAAAACACCAGGCCTTGCCTGCTCCAGGTGCGTCCAGGATGTTTCCATAGTATACTCTGTTCGTTAGCCACCTGCACGGTTTCCTGGAATGAAGCAAATCACGGGGAGCACTGGCCAGCCTTTTTTTCCTAGTTTGAGAGATGGTTGAAAAGCAAGAAGAAAAAAAGAAAACACTATTGAAAACTAAAAAAAAAAGAAGCACTTGGTTCTTTCAAATTTCCATAATAGCGTGAATGAACACTGCTCTGAGACGTCTTTACAGCCTCAATCCGTCAAGAATTACGGCCCAACGGCCCAACCGCGCTCCTGGCCACCACTTAGTAGAATTTTCGGGTGCTCTTGAAGAGAGAGAGAGAGAAAGACGAAAAATAATAATTGGTACATCCAGCATAAATTACACGCCTTCCAGGGGCAATCTTGCGGGTGGTGATTAGAGGCCTGCCTCGTCAAATTGCCTGCGCCCTGTGATTTGCACGTCTGAGAATTTGTTGCTTGACTCCCTACGTATACGCATTTTATGAGAGCGGTTCATGCCATACATTTTAACTCCACTGCCTGTGGTTGCAACAGCTTCCGACCGATATGTTTATACCAAGCTAGATAGCCCATGCTTTGCGAATACAAAGGCGCCTACCTAGGGCCTTACCCACCAATCCCCTCGCATCGTAAACATGGAAGAGAAGGCATTCATCACCATTATTTTTACCATCTTTTGCGAGACAACGCGGGAAGAAGTTCTTCAGAGTAAATTTGTGAATCGGAAAACATGGGGTCGGTCTTAACTCTGGGCGCCTGCTTTTATTAACTTTCCGCTCTATATAAAGTTAAAACGTTAACCCCTAATCGTAGAAAAAAAAACTTGGCCATTCCCTTATGCCTTCATCAGAGTACAGTAACATGGTTTTGCTTCAAAATCATGTAACTGTATTCCGACGAAGGCAAGTTCCATTGCCGCTACCAGAGTAAATTTTATTGTTCTTGCTGTGTATGCGACCTTTTACTTTGAATATATATATATATATATATATATATATATATATATATATATATATATATATATATATATATTAGGGAGATTTTATTTTCAGCTGAGAAGGTGAAGCCACAAACCCCCGGAGTGGTTGCGAAGGGTGCTCTCAGAAGAACAGCTGAGGCAGCCGACTGTGTGTCGACACGACCAAAGCGTTACGCGCTTTCTCCATCGAGGGCCCAAGGGCTATGATGCTCGATGACGGTGATAAGTGTTCCTCCGCGATCGGCACGTACCCCCTACTTACTCGATGTGGGATTGTCCCTCTGGCAGAGTACGGGGATATGCTTGCGCAATATATATATATATATATATATATATATATATATATATATATATATATGTGTGTGTGTGTGTGTGTGTGTGTGTGTGTGTGTGTGTGTGTGTGTGTGCTTGTTGTTCTGGTAGGGCCTACGAATACTACATCAATCAATTTGTGTGCACGATGCAGCAGGTAGCCGTCATACGTACGGACAAACGACAAAAAATGCTTCTGATTAACGTACTGTTGCTGCTGCTGCGATGCTGATATCTTTGGTTGTTTGGCCTTTCCCCGCAGCAAACGAGGTGAAAGCAACAAAGGGCTCCCGGTGTTTGGTTTGATTCTGCGCGTCCGCATTGCCCGCGCCGATCAATTATGCAAAGCGGACGAGAGGTGCCGGATACGGCCGCAGTTCCAAATAACCTTTCCTGTTTCGATTGCTTTTTCTTCCTTTACGTTCACGTTATCGTTTATCTCTGTCCGTTTGCCTTACCGCCTTAGCAACGGAATTCTTTATTTCTCCGTCTCAATGGCGAAGCTCTGCAAATGACCGGAAAGACTGCTCAAGCTGCCGCAGGCACGTTGCAATTGCGGAATGGAAGCCGGCTGTTCAAAGATCAAAGCGGTCGAACGAGGTCACTTTACATCTGGGTTTAAATACTTTATTTTAGCATTCTATGTTTTTCGGAGAGAATCGTATCCCGCATTTTTTAAATTATAACTTCAATGTCGGAAATTTTGTTCCTATGAAATTTGCGAATAGAAAGGTTCCTTCAGCTAACCAAACCCAAATACTTTGAAGGGTACAGCCACACTTATCGGAGGTGGTTCAGCATCGGACTCCTAAGTCGGATGTCATCATGACAGGTCGTACTGACAGCATAATTTTGTCTTTCATAACATTTTGCAGGTATAACAGTCAATAATTCACTATAGAGTGTATTATTACGGGGCAGCTTCTTGTGAACTGTGTCTGTCACTGTGTGTACGCAGCCGTGTGTCTGAGCATGCCCTGCGGAGCCAGATCTGAAAAAAAACTATTTTGCTAGATCGAAAGTTATGGTAATAGAGTCCGGGCACCCCTTTCACTGCAGAGTGAATCGTGCAGGGACGTTTTCCTGTTTATTTCTCTTGGAGAAACTCTTCTAAGGTAGTGCGTTAGTAATCGTTCCAGGGGTCCATCTTTATGCATACACTTCCACGTATGGTCTTCGTTGGAGGCCTTAGGGCCTGGGGCCTTTTATAGGGTCATCTCATAAACAAAGAGCGCTTTAAAAATAAAAAATCCCGGATCCCAGGGACATTTCTTAGTAGCCTACATTGCCCATGTACATCTATGAAGTGCACTGAGTCCCGCATTGCGGACAGACCGACGCCGGCATTTCTGGGAGAGTTTCCTAAGAACGCTTACGTATTTAAAAAATTTAAGTACCATTCAACCATGCGAATGTAGACGACCAGCGAAGCTGTAAAGTCTACTAAGCAACGACTGTTACAGTGGTTTTGTTGTCGCTATGGCATACATAAATTAATCGGCACACTCACAAGTCTATACACGTTCTTGGCTGATGTCAAATCGCTGAACGTACACTGCTGATAAGGATTCTTGTGTGGCATCACGAAAGAAACACACACAGCGCGCAAAAAAACAGGATGAAAGACGGAGGGATGTACAACACAAGCGCATCCCTCCGTCTTTCGTCCTGTTGTTTTGCGCGCTGTGTGTGTTTCTTTCAAGATGATTTACCAACTCGCCCAACTTTCGGTGTTACTTCAGTGGCATCACGAGCCAAATGTTCCAGCACGAAACATGCAGGTCCCTTCCTTTCCGGTCTTTACATGTCCACATTTAGATCTCCAAATACGACCTTACGATTAGTGTCGTCGCAGATAACCCAAGGGCCGAGGACAGCTACGAACTTTGTGTTAGAAATTCTAAATCACTCTTCCCCGTCTTCCCAAGGGCTTCGTCCTCCTCCCACTTAAGACGAGTGGCTTCGCGATCCGCTTCCGCCTTATGCTTTCGAGTGGCTTCGACCTGTCTCCTGCCTGTTGCGCCGCTGCTCGTTTCCTTTCGCTACCGCCGCGAATCTTTTCTTGGTCCTGCACCTGCTGTGATCTAGTCGAAGGCTGCTCCGGAAACTATCTTCTTCCCTGTTGGACACAACATGACACATGGTCACGTGGTGGATAGGCCAAGGATGGATTGTGGTTAGCGCCACAGGCTAGAAATATCAAAATGCTTACATTCTGGCTCAGTTTTTATTTTTTTCTGCTTTGCTCCCTTTGATATTACCGGAAATCATTGACGCTGAACTTAAAAGCACGCTGGTGTTATCATCTCTTCCTTTTTAACATTTCACCGCTCTTTTTAATTACATTGTCTCCTGTTTAACCCTCCTTTCCTCTCCCCGGAAAAAGAGAAACCTGGCGGGAGAGTATTCCCGCCACGTTCACTTTCGTTTTCTTTTCTTTATTATTATTATTGACAATTTTTGTGCTGGAGCCCGGAGGGGAGATTCCACGAGAAGAACAATGCCTCCTCTCGTGCGAGGCGAAAATTAAAGAACCACCGCATCAGCGAACGCGTTAATTGGAACGTATTTCTGTAGCACAGGCGTTTCACGATGAAAGCGCTGTGTGAGCGGCGCTGGCTTTGTCCCCACCCCGGTGCTCCCGTCACCGTTACGATGCGCTTTTCAATCCCTTTGAGAAAAGTTAACGGCTATATTTTTGGCAAAGAAAGATGAAAACGTCATTATGCGTTTACCGGGAACTGACCGTTAGATATTAAGCTGTGTCCGGTCCACCCGTTGCTCTATTTATTATCGCTTTACAGGATAACTCACGCGCCATGAAGGCGTAATAACTGTCGGGTAGTGTTCCCTTAATACGCTATACCACCTTTTCCATTTCGGCAAGAAGCGTTAAAGGGACCCTGAAACACTTTTTTCAACTTTTTTTGAAATCTTAAATGCTTGCAGAACGTAGTCACCCAACACACCGAGTATTTAGATTAGGGGGTCGCAAAGTACCCCAGCAAAAAATTACTGCTCTATGCCCATCAGAAAACTTGTAAACTCGCTCAAAACATTTTCCTCTCTTTCCCGGTCTTAACGTTCTTCGACGACTCGAATTACGTTATTAAGGCCGTGTAGCGGCTGTTGGCCGGTTTTCCTTCTGATACAGCAATGAAGGCTTTTCGATAGCAACTTTTAAAAAAAGCCACTATGACAAAGCAGAAATGGAAGGCGTATGTGGTGCGACGAGCAAATCACGCAGTGCCGCTTCGTGCTGGCGATAATTATAGCTTTCGCAGTGGTTCTACACGCGAAGGAAAGAGTGAAAGCGCTTATCGAAAGTGTTGCAGGGTCCCTTTAATGAACAAGTTATCGATCACCGACACTCTTGCATGATCTAGCATCCCTTACCATTACGGAATAATCCTTGCTGCCCAAGAAGTCGGGATGGTGTCATGCTCATTTAATCGTCTGCAAAGCCATAAAGCTAGTTTTGAGCGTGTCCGGGTTTGTTTGTTGGCCCGAGGTGTGCAAGACAAATAATGGGGCACCATGATTTACGAATGGTGACAACTTTCATCGTAAATCACATGGAACATCTCGTTACAGAATTTTGTACTCGAAGCGATGGGCGAAAGAAAAAGGAGATTTGGTTTAGTCTCAAATAAATAAAAAATACTGCCGAGGAAATTGTCAACAGTTGCAGAAGAGGCTTCGTGATGCTGCTAACGTCCCTAGTAGATGTGATGGCAGTTACAGGACTCAGCCTGCTTTGCTTTTAGAAGCCTTCCGATTTGTGCAAACTATTTCCATGGCACGGTCTCCATGCAGCTCTGTTCGTCTGTTTTTTTTTTTCTGACAACTCCTGCTTAATTTGTCTCATTTTTTTCATCTGAGAATGTTTTTATTCGCGGCATTCTTATCCCTTTCGTTTAAGGTAATTGATGTCCTCCTTATATTAGAGTCGACATATGATGTCTGGCATAGTCATCTTCTCTGGTTAGCGTCCATGCCTTTACTACACTTTTTACAGCGAACCTGTGTATGCCCGCGGTTTCCACATATGACGTCCATGAATAGATTGGCGTGGACCGGACATTTTTCCAGTCCACTCCGGCAGGAGAATGCAAAATATTGACAGGAGAATGTATAACGTGCACACCCACCTATTAATCGCATACTGTTGTTTTATTTCTTAAATTCTAGTTTCATTAGCTCCGGCGCCTTCGTGTGAGCGCGCATTCGTGGAGTGCATGCATGCCATGCGTGCGTGTCACCCCTACTGTCTTATTACAACCGAAAATTGTGCAGTGAAGCCCCAGCAATGACTTCTGTTTGAAATTCGAATGACAATCTTATCCACTCGTCTCGCAAACACTGCAGAGAAAACAGCTGTTTTTAAGCCGCATGCGCTTCCTTTGTGTACGCAGTTTTTTTTTTCTGGTAATTGTGCTTTCAGCTAACTTCCTGCTAAAATCCAAAAAACCGTTGATGTAGCAGTGATGCGAAATATATACAGTTTCTTCTTTCTCTGTGTGTGCCTTGCAGCGAAATCGGGCAATACATCGCTGGCTCAGACATCAAGTGGACAACGAGAAATGCTAGATTGCCTCGATTCTCGAGAAGTTCTCGTCATTTAGGTTGCGAATTGAACTGATAGTGTGGTGTTCGCCGGAAACCACTTCGTGCCAAATTTTGCGTATGCATCTCCGAAACTCGTTTGTCAGTATAACAATGACAGACGAGAATTTGCGCACAAAATCTGCGTGGCGATCAGACGAGAAGCAGGCTGTTAGCTTCCATGAAAGGTTTAAATATAAAGTGGACATTTGGCGCATTCGAAATGGAGTATCAGAACGAAAATATCGATTTCTTCCTTTTATTATTAGAGAAATAGTTCGTTACATTTTGCGTGGCTGGTATTGTAGCGATTTGCGGAGGACCGGGAAACTTACCATTCGGTTGTTGTAAAACCGGACTATTTCCTGGCTCGTTGAGAATGGGTGATCGTTATGCGTTGGGAATTCCAAATCGATCATTTCCAGCCGAATTGCTAGCCAATCGACGTTCGCCGAAATGAGTTTTCTTGCTTATGTTTTGGGGAAGTCAATGGCCGTGTTAGGGAAGCACATTCCCATAACTTACAATGTACGCAGCTCTCAATGACTTACCTCAACTTCGAAGTTACATTATCGAGTTGCTGATTTATCTACATGAAGTGCGTGTTGTTGCATCAGGCTTACGCGAAAGTTACATTCTATTTTCTATTTTTCAATATTTCGCGTTGTTCGTACGTGCGTCCTCGCTCTTTTTTGGTGGCAACAACTTCATGAAAATAACAGAAAATAATTATACACAGCTAGGCAGCATGTACGTATTCGCATAATACGGGTACTCCAAACGCAACCAGTTTAGCTATTACGGGCGGTCTGGTACTTGTAGAACTACATGAAAAAAAAAACATTTCTGTATCTGAAAACAAATCATGGTGGTTCACACACCCGTTAAGAATATAAGCATTTTGTCGTTCCAACACCTACACCGATGCACTAGTCATCAGTTAGCACATTTCAAGTTTTCTTACCCATAATAACTTCGTAAGAAACCACGGGAGCCGAAAAGAGGTAAAGCGTTCTAGAGCTCATAAATGCGACATAGAAACGGTGATGAAAAAACGCAGTAAATATATTTCTTACCACGAAGATTTTTGCGTTAATTAAGAACAGTTCTCTCGCGCCGGGTTAGCCAAACAAGTTGGGTGCATCCTTAAAGGAGTACTGACACGAAATTTTCGTGTTACGTTTTTTTCGCTGCTATGCGTGCTTTCCAGCCCACTAATCATAGAATGACAGATTAGACGGTCGAGCGCAGCGTAAACATTCATTTACGGCGTCGTTTATTCGTGCCAGTTTCGGTTTCGACTGAAAAACGCCGAGCGGCCGCCATAACAGGATGTATCACATGACGTCACCATTATTGCCGCATCGCTGCCTCTCTGGAAGCGCGCGCGAGCGAGCGCACGCGCGCGCCCAGACCGGCCGAGGTCTTCGCCGTCCCCACAGGCCCGGGCAGCATGACGTCAGTCCCAAAACCATGACGTGTACACACGCCCGAGCAGCGCGCGCCAACCACAGCCAGCGCGTCGGCTTTGTCACGGGAGCCCCGACGTCAGCAGTTTGGGGCAAATAGCACATGATGTCATGTCGGCCCGCTCTGGGCTTTCTCGTGCGGGCGAAGATTAAAATGGATTTTAAATATGTTTCGCTGAACTGTTGCTGTTGAAACTTGCTGGGAGATATCTCCTGATAAAAAGGAAGCGTTTTACATAGTTATCACAGCTTTGAAATTTCGTGTCAGTACTCCTTTAAGGCTATCCTCACGACGTTGCTTTCTCCCGCCTGCAATGTTCTGAATAAAATACGCGGCACTCGCCCACTCACTCACTCACTCACTCACTCACTCACTCACTCACTCACTCACTCACTCACTCACTCACTCACTCACTCACTCACTCACTCACTCACTCACTCACTCACTCACTCACTCACTCACTCACTCACTCACTCACGCACAAGCTCAAAAAATCCTGGTAGCGCTTCTGTGGCGCGCATATGAAAGGAGAACGAATAAGAGGAGCGTGAAACGCAGACGTACAAAAAAGGCAAAAGGGACTCGAATAAGGTATTTTTTGTCCTATAGTTTCGTTCGGAACTTTTTTCCCCTACGCTCGTCGGCACTTGCTTTCTGCGTAGACACTTTATACCTTCGGCTAACGCCAAAGGCCCGTAGTGCTGACGAAAGGGGACGTTTAGAGCGATCGCAAGGTCAGCAGCCATCCGGCTAGGTGTCGAATAGAAGGAGGCTTGTTCTGCTTAGCTCAGACGCGTCGGTCGGTGACAGATGCGGTGAAGACCGTATAGGTTGGAACGGATACGATACCTGCAACGGAATATAAAAAAGCTGAAGGTGAGAATGCGCGACGGCAGAAGGAATCTGTGGAAAAAGACTCGATCCGCGACGAACCAAGATGCTTGTGTCTGGTACTTCTGTGCACTGCGGAAAGGTGTTGCCATCGGCCGGTGTCTAATTTCTAGTGAAGGTATAACGTATGTGTTTTATTCAGGTCTGCATGACCAATCTCTTATAAATCGGTGCTACAAGCTTTTCTCCGTGATTTTGGTGATGTAAAAAAACTTAGACTTGTAATGTTCTCTTCTTTCTATAATTTGAGAACGTCGCCTAAAAACAAAAAAAAAAATATGGATATATTCCTCTTACCCGCCGTGATGGCTCAGTGGCTAGGGCGTTGTGCTTCTGAGCTGAAGGTCGCGGGTTCGATTGCTGGCCGCGGCGGCCACTTTTAGATGCGACTGCATCTCATTCACTCGCCTGTTCCTCCATACGGCGTTGTTGTTGTCCGTCCACACCCCTCCCCCATTCTCCCCGCCACGCGAGGTGCGCTCTCCGCCGCTCACCCCCTCTCCTCTCCGATAGCGAACACTCTCTCGCGAGGGGCATTGGATTGGATTCGATTGGGTTGGCTTGGCTTGGCTTGGCTTGGCTTGGCTTGGATTGGATTGGATTGGATTGGATTGGATTTGGATTGGATTGGATTGGATTGGATTAAAGTGGATTGTGTTGGATTGTGTTGCGTCATAGCCGCGCCACGTTGCGTCATAGCCGCGGTCGTTCCAGCACCGGCGTTCAGATTTCCATCGAGAGAGAGAGAGAGAGAACAGTCTTTAATGAAAACTGGCGATGTCAGCCCAGCTAAGATGCCTGGCTTGCTACGCCAGATGAATGCGATGACGATGATAATCATAATGATGAAGAGGAATACATATTATTTTAACTAATTACAAAGTCTGATCAAGACTTGTGTCTTTTAGGTATGCCAATAAGGCTTTCGTTGCACGAGCGACACGTTTGTTCCAAGGACCTAATACGTCCCTCAGTTCTAGTTTTGCGGACAGCGGCCGGCCCAGGGACACTGCGAGAGACACTCTTTGTGTAGTAAAGCGCACACAGTCACATATTAGGTGTTGGAGGTCTTCACGCACACCACACTGTGGGCACAGAGGCGAGGAGGACTGATTGATTTTGTAGCAGTAGTATCGCGTGTAGGCGACGTTCAACCGCATGCGGTGCAGTACTGCTTCATCATGCTTGGATAGTCCCGGTGGCATCTTGAAATTACAATGCGGGTCGATAGAGTAGAGGGGCGCGTAATGGCGGGATGCATCTGCCCAAAGCGATCGCTGCATGCTCCATGCCACACTAGATGCAAGGGCTGAAGCATCTTTGCGAGAAAATGGCACCGGTATTTTTGATCCGCGTTGGTCATGCGCTTTGGATGCTGCAACGTCCGCCTTCACATCGATGCGTTGAATGGAGCCTAACAATTCTGCTATCGCCCGCGCAACCGTAACAAGCACCGATCACTGTGATAACAGGAATGCTAGCACCACTGAAGACAAGGCTGCGAAGCGGCGTGAACGTGATGCTGAACGCAAACGATTGAAGCGAGCAGCCGATTCCGAACTTCGTAAACGTGATACCGAACGCAAACGGTTGAAGCGAGCAGCCGATGCAGAACTTCGTCAACGTGAAGCCGCTGCCGTACGCGAGAAGCGAGCGGCCGATGCTGAACTTCGTCAGCGTGAAGCCGCCCGAGATGCGTCGCATCTCCACAGGGTTCCCCTCGCGGGAAGGTGGGGTAATTTTTCGATAAAGGCGAAACGCGAAAACGCCCGTGCAAGATTTCGGCGCGTGTTAAAGATTCCCAGGTGGTCAAAATTAATGCGGAGCCCTCCATTACGGCGCGCCTCATCGCCTGTGAAACGTCAGTGCGGTAAACTTCATAATCAAGCAAATATATTCCGGTCTTAATAAAACATAATGGTTTATTTTGAACCTGCCTTGCAAATCTTTTTGTTTCAGGTTTAGCTTATTGATTTTTATTTCGGCGTAGTTCTGCGAGACTATTTTGCGCCTAGTTTTTATCGTCACCCGTCGCCTCCAATCCCACGTTTTGGACAGCGCGACGAATATTGTTGGCACAAGAAGTTCCAACGATGTTGTAAATAAATTTGTTGACAACCTAAATCTTTGGAAGGCGCCATCGAAAATAAGTTAACTCATAACTTAGCGGTCATGGCATAATTTCGAGGTGTGGTTGACCTGGAATGCGGCGTTAATTTTAACGAGAAGAGCATCTTTTTAAGTTTCACCATGTCTAGATGCCTGGGTTGTCGCATTGTCAAGTTACGGAACCCACTTAATTTTATTAGGACCGAAATCCGGGAGTAAAAAAAAGATATTCGCGAAATTAGGTCGTTTACAAGAACAATTAGGCCTGTCCTTTGTCCTCCACGAGCTTCGTTGGTCAGGACGCGTTATTCCCATGAGCGCGTTTCGGCGGTCCCAGGACGCCAGCGTGAAAGGTTACGAACTTAATTTCTTGTTCACTCCCGCACAGACGAGGTCGTCTTAAACATACCCTGAAGGGTTACCTCTACACCCACGCACGCGTGCGCACACCGACCCGGAGGCACACCAAGCGCACGCCCGATCCGGAAGACTTTACGCTCGAGCTGAGCTCGCTTGTCCGAGACGCCCGTTGGGTTCACGCGGATGCTGCGACGACCCTGTAGAGCGGAGCCCGCGCGCTCTCGGGCATCCGTGTGCGTGCGTGTGTGTTTGTGTGTCTACAACGCACGTGTTTATGTCAGGCGTGACGACGAGCGCTGGCGCGTCTGGACGCGGATGCAATCTTTCGCGTACTGAGACGCATTCCACAGGAGCCCGGTCGTAATTCCACGGTGGCGGGCCATGGTACAGCGACCACCGGGCTTGGAAGATGCTGAGGACGAGAAGGATGAGGATGGGGGGGAGAGCGAAGAAAGACGGCCGCGGCACGGGGGCGTCGAAAGAACAGATTGAGGAGGTGGCGGCACCGCGCCGTAAGACGACCGATGCCAGGGTCGGTTGGGCGCAAGCAGGTCGTAGGAAAAGGGGTTGCTGCAGCTGTGTGCTGGCTTGGGTTGGGGAGGGAGAGTGCGACACGGGTCCGCGCCATTTGGCGACAGAGCCCAATTTGGGAGCTCAGTATTGCCACGGGGCTGCGCTGACGACGTGGACCGCCTAATGGAATTGGCAATCAGGGCTCTCTCTCGTTCCCACTCATTGCCACCACCCCTTCCCAGCTTGAGCCCCTCGCCTTCGGCGGCCCCGTCTCTCGCCTCCCAGCGACGGGTCAGTCGTGCCAGCCGGATAAACCTGCGGCCGGAAAGCACGGCCCGCCGCCACCACCGAGTTGTGTCGCCTTCGCTGCACTGCCCTTTTCTTGTGCGGCTCCAGCCGCCATCGCTTAAACAGAAGGATCAGCGCTGGAGATTGTCCTCTCGTCTCTTCCTGCGTTTCCTCAACCCATCCTCCCCCGCTCCTCTCGCCTGTCTACCCGAACTGCCGATGTTTATGTCTACCCCCCTTCTACTTCATTCGCACTGCCCTCTTTCTTGGCCCATTTAGGAGGCCCCTGTCTCACCCATTTGCAAACAAACAGACGCGACAAACCAACGCGGGCTGGCTACGTTTAAATTGACACGTTTCTGCCCAAACCCGCACCCGACGCTTCTTTCCGGTTCCCTATCTCCGTTCGTGCCTCCTCTGACTAGCTGAGCTGTTGTTTTTCTTCCTTCCTTCGAGGTACCTGAGCTTCAATTCCCTCCTCGGTGCGGACGTTTGATGTCTTCTCCGCGGATTAGGGGCCCGGAAAGGGGCGTCCGCTGATCCCGTTTCCGGGTTGACGCACGCTAGCCCTGGAACCAGCTTTTTCGTTATTGCAGCTCCAGCGACCCTGCTCGTCATCCCAGTGAAAGAGGCTGCTAAAAGCCGCCCTGCCTTTCTTCCCCTTTTTTTTCGTCTTTTTCTCCCCATCTCCCTCAGTTTTCTTTGATGTGTTTTTTTCGTACGTTCGGCTGAGAACGACGACCGGCGATGAAATGGCAGAACGCCTACACGTGCAATCCGCCGCGAACCCGCCTATCGCCGGCTATTCGTATTTTATGATCCGTACTGAAAATGGGTTCACTACGGAGTGATTCGGCCCGGGAAACAGGCTGGAGCCAAAGAAAGAGTAGGTGGAAGTGGGATGGGAAGATGATCAGTGCTCAACGACCCGCAATGTCCGGAAAATTTCTTTCTCTTAAGGGGACTTTTCCCTACATACACTTTTTCGCGCCCCATAGCTGTTCAAACCACTCGTTATCGTTTTAGTAGGCGTAACGTTGCTTGATTTGACGGGGCATAAATAACGTCGGGAATGAGATTCGAGATGCAATTCGATTTCGACGTCAGGCAAGTGCAAAGCATCCGCTGATCAACAGCTTATGAAATGGTGAGATAAGTATCCGGCAAAACGACAGTTGTTTGTTACAATTTGTTTATTAGTATACGATGATTGTGGCGTCTTAGCAAGGCGGAAATTTACACTGGGATCAGCGCATACAAATATTATCAGTTTCTGTTGTTCTTAGCTGCCGTGGAGTGGTGTTGTATGCAGTGACGCAGGGGGTCTAATGGAAACGTTGAACCATAAAAGGCAAAACAATCTTGCTGCTATAAAGCAATCAGGAAGAGTAATTTCCGTGTGGCGGTGTTGCGGACAGGCTTTCAGGCTCAGAAAGCGCAAAATGTGCTGAAACATGTTGGGATTGAAGCAACCACCCCACCCACCCTTTCCACATTTCTCCAGAGTAAAGCTAGGGCGGTGCGTATAGATTTTTTTCCTTTGTGCCGATTTTGTTAAATCATCTGTAAAAAATAATAAAGAAGGCAAAAAGCGATGGGTCGAGTAATACTTTGTCCCAGCCCTATTAAGTGATTACCCGTGCGGTCTCAACGAAAACAGGGTGGTTTTTTTTCTTTGCTTTTCTTCTTGTCCTGATTGATTTTTATCTCGAATCCATCAAGCTTGGGCTGCTGAGGCGTAAAAGGCGCGCAAAGAGAGATTACCACCTCGATGAGGATCCTCTCGCTCAAAATGCTATTACCGCAAATTATTCTGCCTTACGCCAGCCGGGGGTGTAAAAGAAAAGATCAGTCATTTCTCAGAATCCTGCTCCGTTTAAAATAAATTATTGCTTCGACGTGAACCGTTTTTTTACTACTGTGACCAGGACTACATTACCATACCGTTCGAGACCAGCTATCCCAGGGAAGCAGCTAAACGCCCAAGCAAATGCTCAAGCATGAGATAAATACTAGAAAAAAAATTCACGAAAACAAACAGTTCGTCCAACACAAAGGGGCGCCGCAATAAAAATATCAGCAGCCGGGTGAGGCCCTGGCGAAAACACGTTTCGGGTTTACTTCCCGCAAAATAATAGCGTCGCTAACGTGCAGGGCGTGCCGAGAAACGGAAAAAGGGACTCCGTAGCCGCCGCAATGGAGGGCAGTGAGTCGCTCCAGCTGTGTCCAAATTGCAGACACGTGAGCTAGACGCTACATGTGAAGTTTCAAAGCGGGCCGCTGCACAGTCAGCGGCGAGTTCACCTAGATAAACGCATTCGAATCGCCTGTACCAAACGTCCGCCTGTGTACTTCCTCTCGGGTTCTTTGCGTAAACTTACAAAATAACGCCGGTGGTAGAAAGGAAAAGGATCACTTATATCGGTGCGGCAATGTAAAACACAACAACAACGTAGGCGCAAGCCAAAGTACGTGTACAACGTCGTGCGATTTGTATCCTTCACGTGCTCGCGGTAGCGATTTCCTGGTTTAGGTTACTTGATGGGCACCCATTCAGTGGCGGACACCAGCCACGCGAATTCACTGTCATGTGTTTCGTAAAGAAGTACTCTGGAGCCGGCGCCAACACTGTTTCACGGAACCCATCCGCAACTCCATTATATAAGGTCCAACGGAGGAATACTCACTCCCCTGATTCCTCCAGCCTGCGCTGCTGTTTTAGAAGGTGTTTCTTGGCGAATTACGTAAAAAACGAAGCCGCAGAAACGAAGCACCTTGCTTTGTTTGTTAACACCTTTTTGCGGTGTTGGTGCGCTTCTCTACCTCCTTATTTCCCACTGCAATTTTTCAAGCTCTGGCTTGGAGTGGCATCCACAAATGCTCACTCCTATTTGATTGGAATGAAAGCCAGTGAGGCTTGTGAAGTCTGTGACACACCAGAGGCCATACGACATGTTCTATGGGACTGTCCACGTTTTTCAACGGAAAAAAGCCAACTCTCTTCAACTCTACGGAAGCTAGACTCTCGGCGCCTGTTCTCTGAGGAGAAAATCCTGGGCCACTGGCCTTCTCCGTCATCTACAAACAAGGCGACAAAAGCGTTCCTGTGTTTTCTAAAAACGACGAAATTGCTCCGAAGGCAGTAGCACAAAAGACTACACTCTATGAGCTCACTGAACTTTTTTTGTCTATAGTGTCCCACCGCTGGGCACACCACTTTACACTATGTGCGTACCTTTCCCCCTCTTTTTCTGTTTTCCTCTTTTTCGTCATTGTTCCCTTTTCCCCCGTATGGGATAGCATACTAGGTCGTAGCCTGGTTAACATTCC
>NW_027526361.1:18178794-18246713 GCF_048455015.1 Haemaphysalis longicornis
ACTTACCTCAACTTCAAAGGTACATTATCGAGTTGCTGATTTATCTACATGAAGTGCGTGTTGTTGCATCTGGTTTACGCGAAAGTTACATTCTATTTTCTATTTTTCAATATTTCGCGTTGTTCGTACGTGCGTCCTCGCTCTTTTTTGGTGGCAACAACTTCATGAAAATATCAGAAACCAATTATACACAGCTAGGCAGTATGTACGTATTCGCATATTACGGGTACTCCAAACGCAACCAGTTTAGCTATTACGGGCGGCCTGGTACTTGTAGAACTACATGAAAAAAAAAACATTTCTGTACCTCAAAACAAATCATGGTGGTTCACACACCCGTTAAGAATATAAGCATTTTGTCGTTCCAACACCTACGCCGATGCACTAGTCATCAGTTAGCACATTTCAAGTTTTCTGACCCATAATAACTTCGTAAGAAACCACGGGAGCCGAAAAGAGGTAAAGCGTTCTAGAGCTCATAAATGCGACATAGAAAGGGTGATGAAAAAACGCAGTAAATATATTTCTTACCACGAAGATTTTTGCGTTAAGAACAGTTCTCTCGCGCCGGGTTAGCCAAACAAGTTGTGTGCATCCTTAAGGCTATCCTCACGACGTTGTTTTCTCCCGCCTGCAATGTTCTGAATAAAATACGCGGCACGCACGCACGCACGCACGCACGCACGCACGCACGCACGCACGCACGCACGCACGCACGCACGCACGCACGCACGCACGCACGCACGCACGCACGCACGCACGCACTCACTCACTCACTCACTCACTCACTCACTCACTCACTCACTCACTCACTCACTCACTCACTCACTCACTCACTCACTCACTCACTCACTCACTCACTCACTCACTCACTCACTCACTCACTCACTCACTCACTCACTCACTCACTCACTCACTCACTCACTCACTCACTCACTCACTCACTCACTCACTCACTCACTCACTCACTCACTCACTCACTCACTCACTCACTCACTCACTCACTCACTCACTCACTCACTCACTCACTCACTCACTCACTCACTCACTCACTCACTCACTCACTCACTCACTCACTCACTCACTCACTCACTCACTCACTCACTCACTCACTCACTCACTCACTCACTCACAAGCTCACAAAATTCTGGTAGCGCTTCTGTGGCGCGCATATAAAAGGAGAACGAATAAGAGGAGCGTGAAACGCAGACGTACAAAAAAGGCAAAAGGGATTCGAATAAAGTATTTTTTGTCCTATAGTTTCGTTCGGAACTTTTTTCCCCTACGCTCGTCGGCACTTGCTTTCTGCGTATACACTTTATACCTTCGGCTAACGCCAAAGGCCCGTAGTGCTGACGAAAGGGGACGTTTAGAGCGATCGCAAGGTCAGCAGCCATCCGGCTAGGTGTCGAATAGAAGGAGGCTTGTTCTGCTTAGCTCAGACGCGTGGTCGGTGACAGATGCGGTGAAGACCGTATAGGTTGGAACGGATACGATACCTGCAACGGAATATAAAAAAGCTGAAGGTGAGAATGCGCGACGGCAGAAGGAATCTGTGGAAAAAGACTCGATCCGCGACGAACCAAGATGCTTGTGTCTGGTACTTCTGCGCACTGCGGAAAGGTGTTGCCATCGGCCGGTGTCTAATTTCTAGTGAAGGTATAACGTATGTGTTTTATTCAGGTCTGCATGGCCAATCTCTTATAAATCGGTGCTACAAGCTTTTCTCTGTGATTTTGGTGATATAAAAAAAACTTGGACTTGTAATGTTCTCTTCTTTCTATAATTTGAGAACGTCGCCTAAAAACAAAAAAAAAAATATGGATATATTCCTCTTACCCGCCGTGGTGGCTCAGTGGCTAGGGCGTTGTGCTTCTGAGCCGAAGGTCGCGGGTTCGATTGCTGGCCGCGGCGGCCACTTTTAGATGCGACTGCATCTCATTCACTCGCCTTCTTCCTCCATACGGCGTTGTTGTTGTCCGTCCACACCCCTCCCCCATTCTCCCCGCCACGCGAGGTGCGCTCTCCGCCGCTCACCCCCTCTCCTCTCCGATTGCGAACACTCTCTCGCGAGGGGCATTGGATTGGATTCGATTGGGTTGGCGTGGCTTGGCTTGGCTTGGCTTGGCTTGCATTGGATTGGATTGGATTTGGATTGGATTGGATTAAAGTGGATTGTGTTGGATTGTGTTGCGTCATAGCCGCGCCACGTTGCGTCATAGCCGCGGTCGTTCCAGCACCGGCGTTCAGATTTCCATCGATGCGTTGAATGGAGCCTAACAATAGACCCTATGCGAAATTGCTTGGTGATCTAGCAACACTGATGTAAACGAGACCGTCGGCCATATTGGTACGGGCGCCTATCGGGAAGTCTCGTATTGTTTACTGTGGAAGAGTAGGTGACGGTAACGCGGTATGGCTCAAACTGAACGGTGTTTTCCGGCTCTCGACCGCGGATTGTGGACGAAGGACTTGCCTGCGCTGCCGACTGTGTCTGAAGACTCATACCACTCGGGGTGCTGCGCCAAAGACCCATCCGAGCGGCAGCGGAGCAGGGCATGCCGCCTAGCCACCGAGGCGCATTGCTCGCCTTCATCGGTGCGGTCAAACACGTGCGACTCGCAGTAAGTAAATCCTTCTTTGGTTTTACGTGACGCGAGTTAACCGGTATGAGCATTTGTAGAGCACTTTGTTCATCGTTGTTTACCACGCAAATGCGTAGCGGGGACCCTGTTGCAGTAACCCTGAAAGAGGAGAGCGACAATCGCCAGACCGTATACCGCTAGTGGGTGGATTAGGTATTTTCAAATGCTGTACATGGAATTTACGGGATGATTTTTGGCGAAGATGTTTACGGAAAGGTTGCGGCCGTTTTCCGTGACGGTCGTCCGCCCGTGCGTTTGCCGCAAAGCAATCGTGCTTTGTGGCGAAGTCAACTACAAAAGCGCACATACGCCTTGAATTTTCTTTTTTTGTGTGTGTTCATTATTTATTGCGCATGCTCTGCGCAAAAATCTGTTTGTGTGTCTTTCTTCTCCTTTTTTTTGGTGGTGGGGTGGTTGTGTTTGTTTCTAAAGCGCATGTTTTGGTGTGCACGAATAGATATTACAGTAAAACCTCGTTAGCTCGAACTCACTGAACTAGAAGATTTCTTTAATTCGATGGGTCATCGGTATAGCCCGAATGTTTACCTGTTTATCTCGAAAGATTCTGGAAGTGAGTTCCAGATAATCATATTATTGCTTGCTTAAGTTATGACGAACATGATTATGCGGGTACTGGTATACATAATTACCCACGCTGAGGTTTTTAAATGTTAAACTTCCTTCTCTTGAAAAATGCATTAACAAAGCATGCAGAGATACTTGCACGCTCAAACTTGACAAACAATTTTGACATCATTGCTGTTTGAGGTGTAGATTATTGCCCTTGCAACAGTGTTAAGCAAGACACAAAATCTGGTCATTTTGAGTCTGTTCCTTGCGGCCACTTCTTTCTGCTCTGTCCCTTTACCATAAACTGTAGCGGACTAGTCCTGTTCTTCCCTGAGTGTTATTTACTGATACTCTCTCTGTTCTTGAAGGTTGAGCCTCATCCATGTGCTCTGCAGCTACTTTCGCTCCCAGAAGAAAAGTGGCCGGCCCTATGTTGTGTGCCTCACCTTTGAGACGGTCAGTGGGGCGATTGGGGAGGCATCGTGCGAGTGCCCGGCGGGTTGCAGTGGAGCATGGAGTCACATCCTGGCTGCTGTGCACCTACTCGCCCTCTTGCAAGCCGAAGGTTTAAAGATGCGCCACCGGAGCTTGCGTGCACTGAGCTGCCACAACAGTGGGGACGTCCGAGACAGCAGGGCATCAAGCCAGCAAGTGTCCAAAACATTGACTGGAGAAGCCCGCGATAAATGGCCCCTCCCTTCCCTTGCCAATGCGCCTGTTCGATGCACGTCGAGTACAGGAGCAATGCGAGCAGCAACAAAGTGCCGTGCAGGCGCTTGGGAGAAAACTTGGTAGCCTTGGGAATGAGTTTTTTGCCCCAGTTGTGCTGCCCTCCCGCTCCTCCTCCTCCCCCCCCCCCCCAGTGACAGAAACAAGGACTGGCATGGCACCTGAAGGGTCACCTATGAGCTACCGGCAAGCATTCATGCCACATTTCGCCGTGGTCATCTCGCAAGCAGGCAGAGGCTGGACAACGTCGTGTTTACTAGACTGCGACATGCAGGGGTGCGCGAATGCTTCTTTTTGTTCCATTTATATCCACAGTTATATCCACAAAAACGCAAAAGCACTCAAGCTGATGCGCGGCGGCCTGATGCAACTGTGGCCGTTTTCTTTTTTTCTTTTTGAATAAAACTTGAAAATTGTATCAGCTACCTACAACAATGGCCACTATCATTACGTCGGAGGCATGCATGCAGCATGTGACAAACTAGAGGAGTGAGTGTATTTTAGTCGCAAAATATTCGACAGTAAATACATCGTTGCTGGAATGACAATGGGCCCCAATTTAACTTGACGTAACAACAAATCTTTCAGCCCGGCAAATCGGGAACCAAGTGCAAAAGCTAGAATTTTCCACCGTTAGATCATCATAAAACAGTGTTCGCCACTTCTGCAACGACACGCGGCTAAATGCAACATAAAGAAACCAACAACACACTCCCATACCGTGCGCGCCCGCCACAGAGGAAATTTTCAACCGCGCCGTGACGGCGTAGTGCGGCAAGAAAAGTTTGTTTACAGCCCTAGGTAAGATAAAAGCTCGTGTAGGGGCTAAGCGTTACCATTTAACAATGAAATGAAGCGGGCGCAGAGCCACAGGGACGAGTAAAGAAACAGCCTAATTTTGGCAACGTGTGGTATTGTTTTCCCGGTCGAGCGCCGCTGTCAGCCGCGTGAATAGGCGGCGCACGCTCAGGCTTCATTTAGAATACAAAGGTTGGACAACAGAACTCCAACACAGCTGTATTTTTCATACGGACAGCGACTACGGAACCCCGCGCTTAGCGAACCAACGACAAATATTCGCTCCAAGCGCACCGCGCCCAGCGTGTCACAAAGGTTGCTCGCGCCGGCACAGTTCGCGTCGCAAAGTTCGTTCAAAAGCGTGGAACTTCACGTACCTTTTCTCCATTTGAACCGGTATTTCCGCATTGCGTGCTCTGCGGCACGAAGCAATTCTCCGGCATTGTAGTCCATCACCAAGAGCGGTCAATGCCCGCCTTCTATGTTTTGCTAATTGGTTTCGGTTTCAAACGACCGTACCAAAATGGCGGACCTAGTTACCGGAGTCGACGTGAGATGGCGGGGCGCATTTTGCATAGGGTCTATTCTGCTATCGCCCGCGCAACCGTAACAAGCACCGATCACTGTGATAACAGGAATGCTAGCACCACTGAAGACAACGCTGCGAAGCGGCGTGAACGTGATGCTGAACGCAAACGATTGAAGCGAGCAGCCGATTCCGAACTTCGTAAACGTGATACCGAACGCAAACGGTTGAAGCGAGCAGCCGATGCAGAACTTCGTCAACGTGAAGCCGCTGCCGTACGCGAGAAGCGAGCGGCCGATGCTGAACTTCGTCAGTGTGAAGCCGCCGCCGTACGAGAGAAGCGAGCGGCCGATGCTGAACTTCGTCAGCGTGAAGCCGCCCAAGATGCGTCGCATCTCCACAGGGTTCCCCTCGCGGGAAGGTGGGGTAATTTTTCGATAAAGGCGAAACGCGAAAACGCCCGTGCAAGATTTCGGCGCGTGTTAAAGATTCCCAGGTGGTCAAAATTAATGCGGAGCCCTCCATTACGGCGCGCCTCATCGCCTGTGAAACGTCAGTGCGGTAAACTTCATAATCAACCAAATATATTCCTGTCTTAATAAAACATAATGGTTTAATTTGGACCTGCCTTGCAAATCTTTTTGTTTCAGGTTTAGCTTATTGATTTTCATTTCGGCGTAGTTCTGCGAGACTATTTTGCGCCTAGTTTTTATCGTCACCCGTCGCCTCCAATCCCACGTTTTGGACAGCGCGACGAATATTGTTGGCACAAGAAGTTCCAACGATGTTGTAAATAAATTTGTTGACAACCTAAATCTTTGGAAGGCGCCATCGAAAATAAGTTAACTCATAATTTAGCGGTCATGGCATAATTTCGAGGTGTGGTTGACCTGGAATGCGGCGTTAATTTGAACGAGAAGAGCATCTTTTTAAGTTTCACCATGTCTAGATGCCGGGGTTGCCGCATTTTCAAGTTACGGAATCCACTTAATTTTATTAGGACCGAAATCCGGGAGTAAAAAAAAAAGATATATGCGAAATTAGGTCGTTTACAAGAACAATTAGGCCTGTCCTTTGTTGTCCTCCACGAGCTTCGTTGGTCAGGACGCGTTATTCCCATGAGCGCGTTTCGGCGGTCCCAGGACGCCAGCGTGAAAGGTTACGAACTTAATTTCTTGTTCACTCCCGCACAGACGAGGTCGTCTTAAACATACCCTGAAGGGTTACCTCTACACCCACGCACGCGTGCGCACACGGACCCGGAGGCACACCAAGCGCACGCCCGATCCGGAAGACTTTACGCTCGAGCTGAGCTCGCTTGTCCGAGACGCCCGGTGGGTTCACGCGGATGCTGCGACGACCCTGTAGAGCGGAGCCAGCGCGCTCTCGGGCATCCGTGTGCGTGCGTGTGTGTTTGTGTGTCTACTACGCACGTGTTTATGTCAGGCGTGACGACGAGCGCTGGCGCGTCTGGACGCGGATGCAATCTTTCGCGTACTGAGACGCATTCCACAGGAGCCCGGTCGTAATTCCACGGTGGCGGGCCATGGTACAGCGACCACCGGGCTTGGAAGATGCTGAGGACGAGAAGGATGAGGATGGGGGGGGAGAGCGAAGAAAGACGGCGGCGGCACGGGGGCGTCGAAAGAACGGATTGAGGAGGTGGCGGCACCGCGCCGTGAGACGACCGATGCCAGGGTCGGTTGGGCGCAAGCAGGTCGTAGGAAAAGGGGTTGCTGCAGCTGTGTGCTGGCTTGGGTTGGGGAGGGAGAGTGCGACACGGGTCCGCGCCATTTGGCGACAGAGCCCAATTTGGGAGCTCAGTATTGCCACGGGGCTGCGCTGACGACGTGGACCGCCTAATGGAATTGGCAATCAGGGCTCTCTCTCGTTCCCACTCATTGCCACCACCCCTTCCCAGCTTGAGCCCCTCGCCTTCGGCGGCCCCGTCTCTCGCCTCCCAGCGACGGGTCAGTCGTGCCAGCCGGATAAACCTGCGGCCGGAAAGCACGGCCCGCCGCCACCACCGAGTTGTGTCGCCTTCGCTGCACTGCCCTTTTCTTGTGCGGCTCCAGCCGCCATCGCTTAAACAGAAGGATCAGCGCTGGAGATTGTCCTCTCGTCTCTTCCTGCGTTTCCTCAACCCATCCTCCCCCGCTCCTCTCGCCTGTCTACCCGAACTGCCGATGTTTATGTCTACCCCCCTTCTACTTCATTCGCACTGCCCTCTTTCTTGGCCCATTTAGGAGGCCCCTGTCTCACCCATTTGCAAACAAACAGACGCGACAAACCAACGCGGGCTGGCTACGTTTAAATTGACACGTTTCTGCCCAAACCCGCACCCGACGCTTCTTTCCGGTTCCCTATCTCCGTTCGTGCCTCCTCTGACTAGCTGAGCTGTTGTTTTTCTTCCTTCCTTCGAGGTACCTGAGCTTCAATTCCCTCCTCGGTGCGGACGTTTGATGTCTTCTCCGCGGATTAGGGGCCCGGAAAGGGGCGTCCGCTGATCCCGTTTCCGGGTTGACGCACGTTAGCCCTGGAACCAGCTTTTTCGTTATTGCAGCTCCAGCGACCCTGCTCGTCATCCCAGTGAAAGAGGCGGCTAAAAGCCGCCCTGCCTTTCTCCCCCTTTTTTTTCGTCTTTTTCTCCCCATCTCCCTCAGTTTTCTTTGATGTGTTTTTTTCGTACGTTCGGCTGAGAACGACGACCGGCGATGAAATGGCAGAACGCCTACACGTGCAATCCGCCGCGAACCCGCCTATCGCCGGCTATTCGTATTTTATGATCCGTTCTGAAAATGGGTTCACTACGGAGTGATTCGGCCCGGGAAACAGGCTGGAGCCAAAGAAAGAGTAGGTGGAAGTGGGATGGGAAGATGAGCAGTGCTCAACGACCCGCAATGTCCGGAAAATTTCTTTCTCTTACGGGGACTTTGCCCTACATACACTTTTTCGCGCCCCATAGCTGTTCAAACCACTCGTTATCGTTTTAGTAGGCGTAACGTTGCTTGATTTGACGGGGCATAAATAACGTCGGGAATGAGATTCGAGATGCAATTCGATTTCGACGTCAGGCAAGTGCAAAGCATCCGCTGATCAACAGCTTATGAAATGGTGAGATAAGTATTCGGCAAAACGACAGTTGTTTGTTACAATTTGTTTATTAGTATGCCATGATTGTGGCGTCTTAGCAAGGCGGAAATTTACACTGGGATCAGCGCATACAAATATTATCAGTTTCTGTCGTTCTTAGCTGCCGTGGGGTGGTGTTGTATGCAGTGACGCCGGGGGTCTAATGGAAAACGTTGGACCATAAAAGGCAAAACAATCTTGCTGCTATAAAGCAATCAGGAAGAGTAATTTCCGTGTGGCGGTGTTGCGAACAGGCTTTCAGGCTCAGAAAGCGCAAAATGTGCTGAAACATGTTGGGATTGAAGCAACCACCCCACCCACCCTTTCCACATTTCTCCAGAGTAAAGCTAGGGCGGTGCGTATAGTTTTTTTTTCTTTGTGCCGATTTTGTTAAATCATCTGTAAAAAATAATAAAGAAGGCAAAAAGCGATGGGTCGAGTAATACTTTGTCCCAGCCCTATTAAGTGATTACCCGTGCGGTCTCCACGAAAACAGGGTGGTTTTTTTTTCTTTGCTTTTCTTCTTGTCCTGATTGATTTTTACCTCGAATCCATCAAGCTTGGGCTGCCGAGGCGTAAAAGGCGCGCAAAGAGAGATTACCACCTCGATGAGGATCCTCTCGCTCAAAATGCTATTACCGCAAATTATTCTACCTTACGCCAGCCGGGGGTGTAAAAGAAAAGATCAGTCATTTCTCAGAATCCCGCTCCGTTTAAAATAAATTATTGCTTCGACGTGAACCGTTTTTTTACTACTGCGACCAGGACTACATTACCTTACCGTTCGAGACCAGCTATCCCAGGGAAGCAGCTAAAGGCCCAAGCGAATGCTCAAGCATGAGATAAATACTAGAAAAAAAAATTCACGAAAACAAACAGTTCGTCCAACACAAAGGGGCGCCGCAATAAAAATATCAGCAGCCGGGTGAGGCCCTGGCGAAAACACGTTTCGGGTTTGCTTCCCGCAAAATAATAGCGTCGCTAACGTCCAGGGCGTGCCGAGAAACGGGAAAAGGGACTCCGTAGCCGCCGCAATGGAGGGCAGTGAGTCGCTCCAGCTGTATCCAAATTGCAGACACGTGAGCTAGACGCTACATGTGAAGTTTCAAAGCGGGCCGCTGCACAGTCAGCGGCGAGTTCACCTAGATAAACGCATTCGAATCGCCTGCACCAAACTTCCGCCTGTGTACTTCCTCTCGGGTTCTTTGCGTAAACTTACAAAATAACGCCGGTGGTAGAAAGGAAAAGGATCACTTATATCGGTGCGGCAATGTAAAACACAACAACAACGTAGGCGCAAGCCAGAGTACGTGTACAACGTCGTGCGATTTGTATCCTTCACGTGCTCGCGGTAGCGATTTCCTGGTTTAGGTTACTTGATGGGCACCCATTCAGTGGCGGACACCAGCCACGCGAATTCACTGTCATGTGTTTCGTAAAGAAGTACTCTGCAGCCGGCGCCAACACTGTCTCACGGAACCCATCCGCAACTCCTTTATATAAGGTCCAACGGAGGAATACTCACTCCCCCGATTCCTCCGGCCTGCGCTGCTGTTTTAGAAGGTGTTTCTTGGCGAATTACGTAAAAAACGAAGCCGCAGAAACGAAGCACCTTGCTTTGTTTGTTAACACCTTTTTGCGGTGTTGGAGCGCTTCTCTACCTCCTTATTTCCCACTGCAATTTTTCAAGCTCTGGCTTGGAGTGGCATCCACAAATGCTCACTCCTATTTGATTGGAATGAAAGCCAGTGAGGCTTGTGAAGTCTGTGACACACCAGAGGCCATACGACATGTTCTATGGGACTGTCCACGTTTTTCAACGGAAAAAAGCCAACTCTCTTCAACTCTACGGACGCCAGACTCTCGGCGCCTGTTCTCTGAGGAGAAAATCCTGGGCCACTGGCCTTCTCCGTCATCTACAAACAAGGCGACAAAACCGTTCCTGTGTTTTCTAAAAACGACGAAATTGCTCCGAAGGCAGTAGCACAAAAGACTACACTCTATGAGCTCACTGAACTTTTTTTGTCTATAGTGTCCCACCGCTGGGCACACCACTTTACACTATGTGCGTACCTTTCCCCTTCGTTTTCTGTTTTCCTCTTTTTCGTCATTGTTCCCTTTTCCCCGTATGGGATAGCATACTAGGTCGTAGCCTGGTTAACATTCCTGCCTTTCCTTTACCTTTTCTCTCTCTCTCTCTCTCTCTCTCTCTCTCTCTCTCTCTCTCTCTCTCTCTCTCTCTCTCTCTCTCTCTCTCTCTCTCTCTTCTCTCTCTCTCTCTCTCTCTCTCTCTCTCTCTCTCTCAAGCAAATTGAGCCCCTCCTCCCTCGCCGGGCAAACACACCCGCGCAGACACATTTTCCCCCCCTTCAACAGCTGTCGCTCGCGTCGCACTCACGCGAGCCCCCGCACGCAGCTAAACCACTATTGGCGGCGCGAGATACAAATTCCCCCTAGGGCCAAAGACAAAGCCAGAGTCGAGCCGGAGTGTATACTGCACGGCTTTTCCGGAGCAAACCCAATTGGCGTGGTCCACCATAGAGGTATTACGGGAGGCCGCGCCAGAGGCACCGGAAACGGAGACCGTTCTCCTCCCCCTCGTCTCTCTGGGCGCACGCTTTGTCTTGCTCATTCCTCAATCCTCAATCCTCGCGAGGCGCGCAGCGTATATAGATTTATTGTCTTTCCCGGGATCTCTACTCTCCACCCCCTCACGGCCCGATGTTTCCGCGCCGCGTTGGCTGGCCCTGGGAATCCATACCTTCGCGTCGCCCACTGCTTCCGCGAAATGACGGAGCGGCCCGGGCTGGCTCAGTTCTGCCATTATTTTGATTGCTCCGCACAGCGCTTCGCCTCGTTTACAATTGCTGCCGCTCGGCGGGGATAAGGCCGACACATACTCTATTCTTATTACGCCAGGCACGGGTTACATTGTGTACACGTACGTGACGCCGTACAATGTCAGCGGTACAGGCAATTAGTCTTGGGGGCTGAAACAAGAACCTATCGCCCCAGGCCGGCCAGGCACGTGTTATTGCAGCGAGTGATAGGTGTACACGCTGGCCCTTGTTATCCCGTCTGCCAGCTCCCGGGGGTACAACCAGTTTACCCTTCCTTGCATCATAAATTGACAACTATAGCAGCAGTCGCAACCTTGGCTGTACTAACTCTCCACCTTTTATTTCTTCATGTCTCAATGAATCCTTTGTCTTCTCCTAGTCGAATAACTTATTCTGCTTTGTAGCAACGTCACTAGCAGATATTACATATTACGAGGAAAAGTTTTTATACGTCAAAGGCCTAAATGGTGTAGGGGTGTAAGATGGACGGCACGAACAGGACAGGGAGACGGACAAGCTCACCCTGTTCGTCCTTGCCGTCTAGCCACAACCTCATTCGAGAATGCCTAAACAACCGTATACAGCGAAAGCAACTAAGGGGCTTAAATGGCATATGACGACGTGGCGGCAGACACACGTTCGTCCTTAACTGTCCGCCACTTCGGGGACTGGAAGCAAGGAGAGGTGGAAGTAAAGAGAGCCAGAGAGGGAAGGTGGACGAAGCTAGCCCCCAAAATCACTGTCCGATCATTTTTCAAATATCCTTATATGAAGAACAATTTAACGTTCATGTACTTGCACTTTGGAAGGTGCGCGAAAAGTAACAGCTAAGACCCAGGGTAGCCGTAGTACACGTGGGTCAATTTCTTTCCTTTAACCAAAAAGTAGAAAAATAAGGATGCCTATGTACACCAAGCGTCTGTTACAGGTGAATTAAAGCCCAATAATGACCTCAAATTGCTGCTGGTGAATTTATTGACAGCTGTTGTACAAGCCCTAAGTTCGGTGTTGGAGAAAAAAATACCAAGTAAATGCCGAGCGCTCGCGAGAGCGTGCCTCGCGGTGACTGCCCAGTCCCGGGCTTGCGCAGTGGCTTTAGCAAAATAGAAATAATAATATTAAAAACTCCTATGCTGTCGTCAAGCACTACCGCTCACGTTATGCTTGGCATGAGCAACACGATGATAGAGATACATATGATGATGACTACTACTATCACAGTGCAAAGCAACGATAAAGCTTGTAGGCCTAAATAAGTTCAAACTTGTGCAAAGGCGTGGCGATGTGTCCTTCAGTGCTCACGTATGAAGAAATCCTGCCGCTTCGCTATGGTTCAAGCCTTGCGCGACCTGGTGCAACCTTCACCAGTTGAGCTGGTGGAAGTCTACAATGCTAAGGATGACTTTGCATCCCCCACTCGCTGCGAAGGAGACTACCTGTTCGATGCATACGGCAACGATTCCTAGCACCGCAACTACGCAAATAAACAATGATACTGAAACTTAACTACGTGCCCGGCAATATTCGCCTACAACATCTTCGCCATTCAAGTCTTGCACGTGAGTTCAAGCTTCACTGAATTGTTTTTTCTCAAGACGAAGTAGGAGCGGAAATCAGTTTCACTATTTCGTAATGTTAAGTGACTGCGATGATAAGTAGGAAACACTCTGCGGGACAGCATCAGAGGCTGCGCATGCTGCAAGTGTACCGGGGCGAATCACGTAGCCTACTATTGGCATCTTGTCAGGTCGAATATATCTCGCATCCCAGTATACTACAGGCCTCTGAACAGCAGCATGTTTTAATTTTAAGCTCCCAAGAGTGTGCGGATAAAGAAAGATAGATAAGCATCGCGCCGATTTCTAAGCTATAAACAATAATAGGTTGGCGTGGATGGCTAGTCAGTCAGCAAGACTTGCAGTAAATGCTGTAGAGCAGAGGGGAGCGCATAAACTTGGAAGTTCCGCGGGGAAGCGTAAAACGGAAGTAAAATTATCGGAGTACCCGCCGCGGTGGGTCAGTGGGTGTGCATGGTGATGAGCTGCGGAGCATGAGGACCGCGGTTCGATCCCGGCAGCGGCCGCCGTTTTTCTGATGGAGCCGAGGACCAGAAACGCCGGTGTCTCAAACTTTGTGTGCATGTTAGGTGCCCAGGTAATGTAAACAATGCCATGACCCTCCATTAAAGCACGCCTGATTGATACAGTTCAGCTCGGGCAATCAAAATCCGCGAAGTTTGAATTTGCTTTTAGAGCTATTTCCAGCGACGTCCCTTAGACCGAAATGCTTACTCTGCCATAAGAATGGGACTTTTTGGGAACTTACAACCTCCAGAGCATTTTTTGACCACATACGCACTATTTCCTCCTTGAGACTAAATAAATAAAAACAATGCATTTATGGTGATTGCGTTGCTACTTAACATACTTTTCCGGCCAAGTTGCAGATAAATAAAAATTTCGTCGGAATAACGGGCTCGTTCTTTGCACCCGACAAAATATTTCACCATTCGATAGGAAACCAAGTGGTTGGGCATGGTTATTATAAAAATAGAGCACGATTGAGAAAGAACGACGGGACAAGCGCCTACTCGTAACTACTTTTTTATTTGAAGCTAGGGCTCGTATGGTATAATTACTGAGAGCATGAGCACTGAAAAAAAAAACTATACAGAAAGAAACAAAAGATAGCTACAATCAAAGTGAAGCATCCGAGAATTCAAGCTCAGTGGCACGCAGAAGCACAAATGTGTCGCTTATGCACTGTTTTAATCAAACAGTGCTCTCGTAACTACCCTGAGACCACAAAGTTAATTTTAGAGAATTTTAGTCGGCACAGGAAGGCCCTCGCATTTACGAACGAGGTTCAAAGTCATTACATCCTGCAGTTTTTATACAGTAATTTTACGTTCTCATCCGGGCATGTTTGTTGGATTTATTGCCCGTGTGCCCACAGACAGCTTCTGCCATAGTCATCTGCCCATTCAAAAATTGTCAAAAAGGCTGTACGGTAGTCGACTGTTTTTTCGGACTCCAAAAATTTGGACTTGCAGGATATTCCGGACTTGCCCCGAGAAACCGCTGGTTGTCCCATAGGAGTAAGGTATATGAAAACACATATTTCGGACAAAATAAAGCCAAAAGTTCGATTTCTCGGGCCATTTTTCTTTTTTTGCGACGGAGGCACAGTGCTACTTCAGGACGACGCCATTTTGAATCCTAACCACCTGGCTAGCTTTGGATTGGATGGGGATTGGCTTGGCTCCCACCGGGGTAGCCAACTTTGATCTTTCGTGACATTTCGAGAGTTTGCTGCAGGGGACAGCAACACAGTGTTATGCGCGGAGCTAACAGACCACGAGATCGTGCGCAAATTGACCGCGCTGCCGCAAAACGACTCTGACTACAACGAAGGCAATCCCAACCACCCGAAACCGTCAACGCAAGACATTGCCACCGCTTTGCCGTTGTTGTCCAATGCTCACGGAAGAAACGTGACACTTGCAGAGGTGCAAGCAGACGTCCTCACACGATGGAGGAATTTAAGGCAAGGAACCATTCGCGACCTATTCCGTCCTGCTTAAATGTAATAAAGTTCATTTTTTTCGAGTTGCGGATTTTTCGGACTCCTCTTTTATTCGGACTATGTTTCGTTCCCCTCTAGGTCCGAAAATCGGTTGGCTACTGTAGCGTCTTTGGTTCTCGATTCCACACTGAAGAAGTAGTGCGTACATGCTTTTCAAAAGAGCTCTGACTCTGAACTCAACAGACTACTGCCGGTCGCCTACCCGAGCTACGTCTTGGAGGGTGCTGCTGAGGCAGTGTTGCGAAAAGCCAAGGGCCAAGTTTGTCAGAAGCCGACAGAACATCCGAAGGCGAAGCCTGTTGTTCTACCCGGTATACATAGGGTTACGCACAACGTGAAAAAGGTAACAGAAAGGTACAAAATGCCGGTGATGTTTTCTGCTCCGCAAAAGCTTGGCCGCCTGCGTGCGCAAATTTCTGGCAAGCCAAAACAAAAAAAAAAGTGCGAAAAGAAGCATGACAAGAGCTTTGTGGCCTTTGACGCCGGGGTAGTATACGAAATATCGCTTTCATACGAGGGGGGGGGTCTATATCGGAAAGACAGACACATGCATGAATGAACGAGCACGCGAGCACAGATTGTCACGAAACAATAATACGCGCAAGCATTTACCCACGTATTGGGAACAGTGCAGGCATGTCAAATATTTGTAAACAAAATGCAGACCTTTCTTCGAGCAGATTCACATTCTCGGCAGCAGTTATAATGCAGTAGCCAGGGAATTCTTATAATCCTTTTATATTAAGCAAAAAGTGGACCAGTGCGTCAGCGACACATTTGTGCTTCTGAGTGCCACTGAGTTTGAATCCTGGGGTACTTCAATTTGATTGTTGGTATCCTTTGTTTAATCACTTTGTTTAAGCCAGTGATTTTAGTCAGGTATAATCACTGGCAGTGCGCATGCTGCCAGTGATTATACCTGTATAAATACGAGATGATGGTTTAAATGGAATGGAATGGATGACTTTATTACAGGAGGAGGCCAATAGGCCCTGTTGTAGGACATGGGAAAAAGAGGAGGGGAAGATGGTCCCTATAAAGTCTTTTCACTGCACTGTGAGCGTTCACTTAGCACGCTATGTCTGGTTCTGCCCATTGGGGTACCATAGGCACAGTTGAAGTAGTTGCGAGGACACTAATACGACAACCATAAAAAAATATTTGCGAGTGAGCGCTTGTCCCGTCGTTCTTTCGTGTGGCGTCTTTGCCGCGCTTTACTTTTATAATAGACTAAGTGATGTCTGCTTACCATCCCAGCCACCAAACAGCCGAGATGATAAGCAGGTGATAAGATTAACCAGGTGACAACAGGTGAATGAAACAAATTTCTGACAATTTCGCTATCGCTAAAATGCTGTGATGAACTATAAACAAAGTTTTATTACTGAAAACGAAAAACGAGAGAGCCGTAGAAGTAAAATCCTAACTTCTCATCCAAGGGTGAAACTCACTGATGACAGGGCGTACAAGTGCGTTGAGCATCCAGAGGAGTCAATGATGCGTACATCTTTCGTTTTCTTGTTGGGTATCGCTTTATACACACGCGAGAAAAAAAGATCACCAGCAATAAAAAAAAAAAATACGGCGCAGGATATACGACTAAGACAGCTCATTTTCTTGTCTCTACGTGGTGGCTCTTAGGTGCCCACTTTAAAGAAAGTTTTTGCTTTTGTTCTTATTCCTCGCTGCCGGACGACGACTCTTTGAGACGTTTCGTTCGACTAACGGTGAGAGCTCATTGAGTCGGCTCTCACTTGAAAGGGGGCTTTATTATCGAGCCGCGATTTTTTTTTTTATCTCTAGGCCCACTTCGCTACGCCACGCCGGGTCTGTGCGGCGTAATGACCCCCTGCGAGAGCTTCTTCCGGACTTTCATTTTTTGGGTGCTTCTAGAGGGAGTTTCGCTTCCCGTGACACAATCTTTGTCACAAGTTTGATGTCTACGCGTTCGCTTCAATTAAGCGAGAGGTTTTGTACAAAGCAAGTTTTCAATATGACCGCTTCTTCCGTCCATCCGTCCGTCCGTTCGTCTGCCTGTCTGTATGTATTCAATAGCGCAAACTGAATGTTTAGCGTCTCAAGGTATAGAGAGAGAGAGAGAGAGAATAGTCTTTAATGATACTGGTGAGGTTAGCCTGGCCAAGGCGCCTAGCTTGCTACACCAGATGTATATAAAAAAATGAAATCGATGAAGAGATGATGATAATAACTGTGATGAAGATGACGCGCTCATTAAGAGAGTCCTGTTTAAAAAGTCTGATCAAGTCCTGTGCTTCGCAGGAAAGACAGTAGAGCTTTTGTCGCTCAAGATGCTCGTTTAGAGTTCGTCCAAGGGCCTAGCACGTCACTGAGAGTTAGGCCTCTAGACAGCGGAAGACCCAAGGACACTAAAAGGGACGTTCTGGCGGCTCTATACCGCGTACACTCACATAGCACGTGGTTCAAGTCCTCGCGCGCGTCACAAAGAGTGCACAAGGGGGAAGCGGCCTGTTTCGTCTTGAATCGAAAGTAATTGGTGTAAGCGACATTTAGCCGCACACGGTGAAGAACCGCTTCGTCATGCTTGGAAAGTCCTTCAGGCATCCTAAAGGTCCCGTGCGGGTCTATGGAGTGAAGCAGCGCGTAATTATGCGGCGCAACAGCCCACATGGATCGCTGAAATCTCCAGGCAGCCTTGGACGCAAGGGCAGAAGCATCTTTTCTGGAGAACGGTATCGGTATCACTGACCCGTGCAGATCATCCGCTATCGATGCCGCAGTGTCCGCCTTGACGTTTCTCAAGGTATGTGCAGAGGTGTAGATGCTGAGTACCCACACTTTTTTCTGCTTCCTTCAATATACATTTATTTATTTGGCGTTCACATTTCAAGCGGCGCATGGATTATCCCCACGAGGCAATATTTTGAGTACAAAGTTATATGTTGTGTTCATGGTTTCTTAAAGAATTTTTTTTATTTCTTGTGGCATGTACCGAAATCTTCCCTCTTTTTCTGTAGGCCTTTCCACGGGATGTATCGGCTTGCTGTAAAGCACTGAGTTCGAAGACTACAGAACGGAAGTTCGGCAGTGGGAAACCGTGGAAGCAACTGGTATAAAGCCCCGAAACGTTACAGGGTTAGAACATTTAAATTTGCCCATCTCTGATACTTCCGCTTCATGTGATTCGCCAATTATCTTTCCTTCACAATAACCTGAAGCAATTAATTTAGAGAATAACCAGCCTCATGATTTAAATAAAGTGCCAAAAAATGAAGGAAGCTCACACTACCACGTAAGACTTGAAGGTAGCGAAGCTGCACGAAACCTTCACGAGCATCACGACGATTTAAGTTCACGATTGCCGCCGATTTGCTTCTCGCTGCCGCAATGACCTTTACTCCGTCTTTGTTGCTATAACGGCGAAGAAGAAGCACATCGAAGAAGCAGAACGAACGAACGGAACGGGCACACGTAGACAAGGCGCCCGCAGGTGCAACGTCGACCCTATCAGGTGTTCTGTGTCGAGCAGGGGGCGTGATTTCTCTGCCCGCCGTTAAGCGTGAACCGCATGGCACGTTTTTGCACGTGATTTGTGCGCGTCGACGTTGCGCGTGCGATTTTTTGACGCCCGCGTCGACGATTCCGCGTGCGCGGCAGCTTCTGCCTCGCTCAGAAAATGACGCGCGTCGCGCACGGCAGTGGGAGGAGCCTGAAGACTTGCGCCAATGGGGAGGCGCGCGCCCACCTATCTCTTTATCACCCCCTTTCTCCTCTCTAATCTTTATATCCCCCTCCTCCCCCTCCCCACCGCACTGGGTTGTATGCAGGTAAGCCCCCAGTTGGGCTCAATAATATCCCCAGTGCACTTCCTTTCCTTTCACCCGAACCACCTAGTAGTGGTAGGCGGCAGTTTTTAAGCGATCGAGACAGCCGGCTGACTCCGCCGGCGATGTTTAGGCTTACCACGCCGGCATGAATGGCCGCTTTCACTAGCGGTGAGGTTGATGTTTTATGGTACCGTTTCGCCCACAATTTAAGCTCCTTTACCACACAAGCAACTTCGTGAGTGCCTTGAGCGGCATTATAGAGAGCGCTTAGAAGCGGTCGCTAAAGACAATTTGCTCTTGTAGCTAAAAGTCACGGGTCCAATCTTTGGTGTGTATAGCTTTTTGGCACATCTGGCTCGGCGCGAAAAAAGCCGATGTTGCAACATGGCTAGGCAGAGAACTTAAACGGAGAAGTCATGGGGCGGAGCCACCTTTTTGCATTTCCAGCAAGGTTTAGCGAAAATGAGGAATGAAAAGGGGGGTGGGGTGGAAGGGCTCCGCGGGTGGGGAGGGGAGGGAGGAGGGGTCTCGGACCCCGGAAATGCCCTCGCGAACGTCCTCGGTTCTGTGGACCCCCCTTTGATAACCACTGCTTAAAATCCGTCAATGCAAAGGGATCATGTAGGCTTTGCAGGTTTTAAAGCGAAGGTTTGTACCTCTATCCCCAAGGGTTTTGTCACGACCGTTGGCGTCAACAGAAAACTCCACGCAAACAAATTAAAGAAGTTATTGACCCCACCAGGAATCGAATTTGGAATGAATAGAGAAACGGAGCGAGAGCCCGTTATCTTGCCAATTGAGCTATGAGCGCACGCGCAGACGGGGGAGGCAGACGGTGTACTCACCGAGCACAGCTGCGGGTTTACCCCCTGCGTTTTTGCTGTATGCCACTATGCCACGTGATAGCGTCACGCAACCTCTCGCACCGCTGTGCGCGTCACCCACGGCACGTGTAGTGGCCGTGTGCGCGCCTTACGAATGCGCTAGGAGTTAGTAAAAATTAAAAAAGCTCACACTAACGCCTGGCATCTCACTTCTCCGTCTTGGCCGCCGAGCTTTTCTCCTCCGTCGGCTGCAGCAGAGACGAAGGAGAAGTGAAATCGTCTAACACAGGGATTGAGCTTCCTCTAATTTTATAAAAAAAAAGTTCACACTCATGCGCTTCACCAATACAACTCAACCAACCACTGTTTATGAATCATGCATTGATTTATCCTTAGCAAAGAATATCTCCTTGAAGTAATAAAGGGTGCGGTTAAGTGCATTCCACTTGCCTCTGGTTTCCCTCTTTGTAGAGCAACGCGCGTGAATTCCAGTGACGTCGCGTGGGTCATGTTTATGGGTGTCGTTTCAGCTTAGCTTTCCAACAACCTTCACAGGGTGGATTGGCGCGCATTTTTTGTATCCCTTCGAACGAGGCGAATCATATATGCTGTCGGGAGAGCACGTAATAATGGCCTCATTCCGAAGCCCTCCTGGTCGAGCTCTAACTGGTTCTTTCTGCGCTCGCGATTTTTATTGTTCCGGGAGTTGATTGGCGTGGCCACGGTGTACTGACCATGATTTATATGCACTGAGATGCAGGCTTCAAGCTGTGTTGAATTCCTGCCTTTCTGGACGGGCAGTGATTGATAGGTCAATAATGTCTGCGTGGATAAAGTTTTTTTTTTCTGTCTGAAAATAAGTTATCGCCTTTTTATAGCACACACTGAAATTTTGTGCACCCGCTCATGTCCTTGGCATCAAAGCTTTTCTAGCACATTTACCAGAATCATAACTTTCACCTATATCCCTTTTTTTAAGTTACCTTTTTCCTCTATTGGAAAATACCATTTGGTATTCAAGTCCTGTTTTGCCTCAGCTTTCTCCGATCTCTTTTCTTTCTGAAACGATTCGCAGGAAACAAACATTACTTATTTGGGAAACGCCTGCGGGGTTGCGTTGACGCGTATAAAATATATCGACAACGAGAAGTATACGCACAACTATAGGCGAACGTAAATACACGAAACAAGCCGGTAACGAGACACTGCCCCACAATTCGCATGCACGGCACGTTCCCGCTCGTCACGAATACCGTTGCGTTTGCCGAAGCTCACCACGGAAAGGACAAAAATGGCGCACAACAAGCGATTGGTTTCAATTTCTGGGCTTCAGCTGGACAGCATCAAGGACGCTGCAACGCGAAGCTTCCGTTTATATATTCTAACCACACGGAAGGCTTTGTGACTTTCCTGAAAGTCGCGAAACGCCGTTCACACGAGGGCTTTCATACTTATTGTCCAGTCAGAAATAATACGGCGGCCACCTGGAATCAATCCCCCAATGTGAGCTTGAATAGGGGGGAGGCATCAGAGACAAAAGAATACAAAAGGTCACAAGCCCGCTGCTTCCTGTATACCTGACTCACTTTGCTCCTTCAATAACCGTTTTATAATAGTACAACCAGACAGTACCATTTCTTGTGCCGAATATATGTCTATGTTCAGGCATGATAAGCCTCTTTAGGCTAACTAAGCTATTGCTAATACATACACGGGGATAGGATATAAAAATATCTACAGTAGTGCCTAGCCACCTGAAGTACGTGCTTTTAATTATTTATGTGGAAAAGGAGTAAGATTTGACATTTGCGAACGTTGTTATTACGAGCGAACGGTTTCTTTGGTATGGTGTGCGTGTACGCGCGGTTGCTTTGTTATGGTGTGCGCGTGCACGTGCAGCGAAGAAACCTTTCGCTCGTAGTAACTACATTTAGTCCTCGAACTATTTCGTGGCGCGATACAATTACCTTGGCCATGGATGCGTGAGGGTAACTTTCAGCAGCATGCGACATGCGTGAAACGCGTTAGGCAAGCAATACTTTTTGCCGTAGACCGCCTGTATTGGGATTTTGTGCGCCGGTGTGTGCCTCTGGCTCATACTAGAAAAGTTAGGTGCAGTTCTTTTCTCTCATCCTTGACTCCACTGGTTGCGAAGCGACAATTATAACCATTCGGTCGCAGTTTATTCATTAGTGAGAAGTAACATTTTGGAATTTCATCAAGAAGCTTTGTGACCTGATACCGAACCAAGAAGGCATAGCCTACACTACCACATTCTACAAAACTGCAGCTAACATCCCTACAAACGCACGACGAATAAACATTCTCATCAGGAGGATTGTTTAAGAATGTAGGCCATCGGCTGCTAGACAGATCTCAAGAGCGACATACCGTTTCGATGTAGTCCAAGTCTAGCATTTCCTGTTTATATCTAGGGCCACCTACTGCCCGTTTTCGGATATTCCCGCTGTTCTCTCGAGTAAAGTAAAAGGAGCCCGCTGTTCGGAATTTGTAGCCTGAGTGTAGTGTCGCAGGTCAGGACGCTAACGGCCTGGATTTTTGCCCCAACAATTATAACCACCTCTTACGAAGTACGCAAATCATTTTTATCTCAAAAATGCCTTCTTTTGTCAATTCTACGCATTGTTTCAACACGAACGTGTTTTATTCCGGGATACACAAAAATTTGAGTGACGTCATATCCGTCACGGAACTAAATCCAGTAAACGAAGCAAGCGGCCTGTAAAGGGTGCACCTAGAGTCTTCTGGCGGGGAAGCAACCTTTAGAGTCGAAGAGTACGTTATACTTGGGGTTGTTAGTTTTCGGGTTTTATATTTTAACACGAAACTTTTTATGCCGGGATACACCATGATTTACTAACGTCATATCCGTCGCGGAAATGACGCCAGCACACCTTTGCCGAAGCGAACCGCCAGCAGGACGTCGCTCGCCAAGCACACCCACAAGACAGCCGCCGACCCAAAAATCATGCTCAGCGGCAGATTTTGCTGCACATTTCGCTTTCGTATTTTACCGATTCCTATGATAGAGGAATCAACCACATTTTTTTTTGTAAATAAGGGTGGTTGGATGTTTTTAGGTCGGTGTTGCTGCGGGCGCAGCCTGTCACCACCATCAATTGGCGTTCTGGGTTGTTCCAGAAGATCCCAGCGTGAAAATACATGGAAACAAAATGTGACAGCTCAGATGTAATCTCGGCGAAAAAAGAATCAAAGGTGCGGACTTTGTAGTAGCTGCACATATCCACACGACCGATTATCGAACAATGGTTAGCCGCTTTCGGACCGGTAATGTTAGGACGGTATTGTCCGGCCGGTCGTTGGGTCGGTAATGTTGGGCTTCCTTGCTTTATTGTTTTCTTGCTCCTCTCTTACCCAGTCGTTAAGTGTGCATTCTTGCATTGACTGCAGTCAATCACTTGTTTCAGGGGAAAGGTCAACTGCTATTTTCGTCAAAAGTGTCCAAAGATCAACAAAGCTCTGATTAGGGTATTAATGCATGACACCCATCCTTAATATTGGATAATGTCGAACGCAGAAAAAATACATCTGCAATTCGGCCGTTTTCAATTTAAGCTGCAATGACAAGGAAGCAGTCATAACACGAGCAGTCCATCAAAAATATTTTATCGGGGGCTTAGTTACCCACAAATGAACGTTGCTTGCAGGTTTTTTCTGTATCTTTAAATAGAAAAGTAGCTCGCTTGTGATGATGTTTTCAATCAATATTAATCTAGTAAAGCCCTCAAAACTCCGCATGCTTGAGATTTTTGCATTTCTAATAAAAATGTGTTTCCTGGTAACCGATATCGGAAATATAACTTGCGCTACTCCCCCCCCCCCCCTCTCCAGGTGGTGGGCCCGGGGTTGTAAACTAAAAACGCTTGTGTGATCAATCATGCCGATAAAATGGATGAAGTAGGCCAATTAAAAGGCTCAGCGTGCAATTTGGCGACAAAAATTCCACGCGGGGACTTGATACCATACTATTTTGGGGGGCAATGCGGAGAACTACATCCCGCTGCAGTATGTTTAGGGTGTAAAAACATACCCCTATAAATCACTGCATTTTTATGAGTCACCTTAGAATTAATGATTAATTCATTTTCGCGAGGAATTGTAAAAGAACATAATACGAGTGGAGCTTAAGGGGGTGCATACACATAAAAAAAACACAGACTTTCACGTAGACTGCTTCTCATAGGTTGAAGAGCAGATGAAATTCCTTCTGAGAAGGGGGATAACGATTACTACTCTTATTGTACGCTTGGCGAGACGTCGCTATTACTTATTCGCATGTAAGAGACCTGCTATAGGTTTCAATCCCTCACTGTTGACATGTCCGTTGTGCCGGGTGGAGGTTTAAACGTGGACGCCAAACGGCCTAATGCGACCTGTCCGATGTCCTCGGTGCTCGAGAGGATTCGGCTGGTGTATTACACAGACAGCAAGATGCCTACGACGTGGGAGGAAAACAGACAGCCCCATGTTTGTCCGCTCATTCAAACCATTGGCCAGGAATTACGATCAATCGCAAATTACAAACAAACGTGTTTTTTCTTCGTGCATTCCGTGGACTGCGTCTAGCTTCGCAGTTCATCCTAAGTGGAAGGGCACTAAATTTTTTCGTCTGTTTGGGTCGACAATTTTCAATCGACAAGCGTTTTAGTCTGTCATAATTTGAGCTGATGGTGAAATTCCTAGAAGCCCTTTGCGGTCATGCCTCAGTTTTTATAATTCGTGAAGGAACCCTCTTATAGGTAGCCTAAAACACACCAAGTTAGGGTCGATCCCCATGGACCAGGGCCTGTGTTTCGTCTGACTGGCCGACTGCACCTGTATGATGTTATCTTCCCGTCCCCTTGTATCATAATGTTTCTATCGCGCAGAACACTCCGCATGCGAGACGTTAAATCGAAGCACTTGCAAAACGGCAGGTTCTGCCGGCTGCTGGTGCTGGCCCCACAATCTCACCGGCCTTCGCGAAGCGACCAAGCCGCGGGCTCCTAATAACTACGCCGCTGTCGATTCGTTTTCCCAGCCTTGGGCAGTGCGGGCGCAGGAGGAGCTCTACAGCCGAAGCAGCCAACGTATCAGCCAGAGTTCCGCAAGCTCGGCCGGCGGCCAGAGCCGAATGAGGCGGCCGGCGGATCGAGATCGCTCGAAAGAAGTGCCAGGATCACCGTAACACGGGAGGGGGGGAACACGAAACGGGCCGCGCGGGTGTGGCGGCCACAGTTGCGAGTGGCTCGATCGTTGCGGGCAGCTCTACGTGCGGCGCGAGAAATCGAACGGCTAATGGGCACGGCTCACGGCGCGCGGCATCGAGCGACTCATGTTTCTTCTCGTGCTCTTTCATACGGCGTGCCACCAAGGCGTGCGAGGCGACGACCAAGGAAGCTCTGGCGCTGACGGCGTCGTGAATTCGTTGTTGCCCGTTCACGCTTTTTCCCTTGCTCTCCCTTCAGAAAGCTGCTTTGGGGGCGTCGTCTCGTGTTTCCTGCTTACACGCACGCGCTGTTTACTTCGTGTCTGGTGTCGTTCGTTCTTGTTCCGCTCCGTCAGCGCAAGGTGCGCGCTGCCTCCTGTTCCTCCGTTTCCTGTCTCCCTTGGGCTCGCGGTGTTGCGGGCGTGTCTGGAAGCCGACGCTAATGGTTGCCTTTGCGGGAATTGAACCCCGTCGCCCGCGAGAGTTTGCGAGATAAACACGCGAAGATAAGGGGTTGCTGTGAACGGCATTTCCTGGCGTGCGGAGAGACGCAACAAAATTGGCTCCCGCTCGGAGGCAAGTGGCTTTGTTGGCAGCCTTGCTTTCCACGTCTTAGTGGATAAAGACCTTCAGGGGCGAGCTCCGCGGTTCTAGTCACGGACACGAGAGGGAAACCAATGCTTAGCGTTTCGTCGACTTCCCGCAGACGCGATGAAAAGAGAAGTAACCAAGTGGGGCCTTTTAATACCGTTACAATTATTTAGGTTTCCACAGCTGCGTCTAAAACACAGAGGCACCCCAAAGACCCAGCATTAAATGAACCGGGGAAATAACATCATGAACGTGAACATCAATTCGTCATATCTTTAGAATCTAAAGTAAAGTAGATTACATGGCTCCAGTATTACTTATTTCTGTATGTATTACTTAGGCCCAGACACTCAACCTTTTGTATTTCGCACTCACACAACGTCGCCGTTTCTATACTCACGTTGATCGATTTACGTTCAACACGACGCGGTGACTCCCGTGGATAAGGCGTTGTGCTGCTGAGACCAAGGACGGGGGTGCGATTACCGGTGGGGGTGGCCGCTTTTCTGATGGAGGTAAAAGGCGCAAATGCCCGTGCGTCTAGATTTAGGTGCACGTTAAAGATCCCCAGGTGGTCAAAATTAATCCTGAGCCCTTTACTACGGCTCGGCTCATTACCGAAGTGTAGCTTCGGCGCATTATACCCCACAATCAATCAATCAATCAATCAATCAATCAATCAATCAATCAATCAATCAATCAATCAATCAATCAATCAATCAATCAATCAATCAATCAATCAATCAATCAATCAATCAATCAATCAATCAATCGGCTCTACGTTCGCTTTACCTTTCGTACCGACTGTGCATTTCGTGATGCGTAAAGGTAGATCGTCGCTATTTTAAGCAAGAAAAATGAAATGCACTTTTGCATCTTTTCAGAATAAATTCACAAAACCAAACATGAAATAGAAAGCAAAAGTAACCCACACGATGTCTTTTTTTTTAATATTCATAGTTCAGCGGAAGGGGGTTCGATGCACTGACTTCTACTTTTTCAACATTAACTGCTTCAAGGGAACGCCCAAAACGGGTTTGAAAAATGTAGAAATCGTTTGAGGCAATTTATACTGAAGCCGTTTTGCATTGGCAACTTACCAACGTTTAATCCCACGTTTACAGTTCACTTTATTGTTGAGTCCAAAATTTTACTCAAAAATAAAATCTACATTCAGATAACACTCACTCAATATTACGCAGTTCGTTTAGGGCGAAATCAAACGTCGACCATTTTCATCCTCAACACCGGGTTCAATTCGTGCAGGTGAAAAAACAAGCAAACACGGATTTTGTTTGCCATTACCAAGGGACAACTATAGTTATAGTTTGCTTATAAAGGTCAGGAGCTCCCACGTAAATTAGCGGGCCAGCGAAATTTATAATAAATTATATTTCGGAAAGAGGGACTTCCTTTCATAACAGAGACCTTTGCTCTTTAATGAACCAACAGCCCAAGATATTTAAAGACCGCTAACTTTCATCTACCTTACTTGTGTTTTTATTAGGAATTTTAAATTAAGCTTGCAAACTAAATAAGTAACAAAGCAAACAAGGTTAAAAGATGGGTGCAAACACCACTTTATTTTTAAATAATAATTACCTTCCGTTTTGACATCTTTCCAGCGACCCGATTAATGCTAAAAGGCTTTTGATGTGTCTGTCTTCTGTTTCCAGTTTCTTTTTTGTCGTACAGTCTAAAATATATTTCAAAACTTAAGGGCAATTTCCACTGTATAGAAGCAACGCCCTTACACTCTAGCAAAACACGAGAAAACACCCTTTCAAAGGGTGTAAGTATAGCTAAAAACCTCACATTCTCGCAAAACATAAGAAAACATCCTTTTACAAGGTGTCTTGTCGTTTATAACACCCTTTAAAAGGGTGTTTTAATGTGCTCTTTCTAGGGTGTAAAAGTGTAGTCATACACAAAAATATCACTGCATATATTGTCGAGCTTTACATAATGAACAAATACACCCAAGGATTCGCTAACATTATGCGCTGCTATTTAAAACAATTCTCTGAATTTGTGCACATTTTTAGGTTTATTGTACTTGACGTAGCTTCTGGAATTTTTAATAACCTGTTTTCGGTACCCCACAATGCGCGTGCTTGAAACATGAAGGATTACAATAGTAATGAAATCTTCATAAATGAAAAAAATAATAAAGGAGTCGTTTTTACTTATAAAAGAGACCATCAACGCACCAGCAGACATTTCCGACCTTTTTTCCCTTTCCTCAGTTTCAAGTACCGCCGGAAAGTCGCTGTTTCAAAGCCACACCACCAAGAAATTGGGAATCTCGGGAAGCGAATAGCGATTGAAATATAAACACGTGTGCTCCAGAAAGCACAAACAAAACTACAGTTTATCCCGGCCGCAAGAATGCGTGTAAGCAGAAAATAGTGTGCGTCCTACGTTCGTTGCGACATGTTTTCAGCGAAGGCAATGACTGCACCAAACGTTGAAGCAAGATATTCAATTTCGGGAGCAACGCATCACAGTGAGACAGCCTGTGTGCCGCTTACATCATTAACTACCAGACAGAGGGAGCAACACACGATTACGTTAATCGCATCCCCCGATTGCCATTTCTTTTAAGCGGGGTTCTTCTCATATTGACAACTAAAGCAAGTGAAAAAACGCAAAAAAAAGCTTCCCATCTTTGTTTTTGTTTTGGATATCAGACGTTAAGGTCCACCGCAGTCGTTAAATGTCGCGTCAATTTTTTCCCCCAGATTCCTTTACCTATCTTTATCTTTAGTTCTGCCGTGTGACATTACGGTTCGTCATAAAATATTTACCACGTAACCGGGAAGTCCATCCACAGATAAGGTTTCAGGACGCTGGTGAAGGAGGTGGTCAGTGACAGGCTTACTACGGCGTTTCACTTAGTTAAGCCAGGATGCTTGTTCCCATGCACTTGAATGCCTGACAATGTACGGAGACAGTTTCGCCGTCTAATCTGGCCTCGCTTGTACGGAGCGGAAGTCCGGAGGCAGGCAACGAGGAGGGTTCTACTTCTGTCTCCCCATCCTTGTTTGCCACATCAAATCCTTCCACCACGTCCCATTGCGAAGGGCGCTGAGAGGGAGGAGGGAAAGGACACTCGGATGGTTTCCCTCCTCCTTCCGTCCACACCCGATTCCTCGCCGACGTCGTTTCATGAAAGATGCTGACACTGAGGATGACGAAAAGGGTGACCAGTGATCCCCTCATGTTTCCACCTGATTCCCTCCAACACAGAATCGCACTCCGACGTCACCTCATTATTCCAGTTGGTTCCACTTGGCTCCGCGACGGCCCGTCACTCGTGCGGTCAATTCACCATACGCTGGAATCGGCTTGACTGAGGGAAATCTCCTTGCGCCAGTGTTTCGTATTCGTTTTAATACCTGTCGTGTACGAGAGTCTTGGCTGGTTAAGCTCCCGGGCACAGAGAACTCGGCGTCGGGGACCTCAGCAATATGGGAAGGCCTGCTGAGCTGCCGATGCTCGCAAGTTCTAAGAGGCCGACGACTTATAATAATCGGTTCGCCTGGAGCGATGCGATTCGTGGCCTGTCTTTATTTTCAACATTGTGTCTCAGCTTTATGTGGTAGCAACCATCAGAAAACATGAATATGAGGTCCAGGTAAGAACTGTTGACGAATCATATTACTGAGAAATTTTATGATTAAGCGGTTTTTAGAGTAGTGTAGAATGATGTTATCATTTTTCTTATTTATTTATTTATTTATTTATTTATTTATTTATTTATTTATTTATTTATTTATTTATTTATTTATTTATTTATTTATTTTGCGGGCAAAGGAAGAGATTCTTCGCTTTGCGGTTCTCCTCGCACCGAAGTTTTAAGAAGCGTACAAATAGAGCAGAAAAGCATGAAAAAAAAAAAAAAAAAGAGAAGCAGTTAGGCTCTTTCCCAAGAGGTTGAAGCTCCGTAATACCAGTGGCAGAAAGCGTCCATGCTGAAAAATCCCATTTCACGATTCACGTTGCTGCAAGACGCTAACAGCCAGCTAGACTCAGCTTTGCATTTAAAAAAAAAAGAGGGACAGAGATGCGTTTGTTGCGCGTAGCAGACGCCCACCGATATTTGTTTAACAACGCCTCACTTCCCAGCAATGCGTAAGAGATGTTCAATTGTTGTACGAGCACGGATACTTGCAATGAGTGGTTCTTCGTCCAAATACGCTTGATCTTATTGTACCTTTCCTTGAAGGCTGCCACGGAACTGCATAACCACTAATAAGCTTTGCGATAGACTATTATGAGAGCTTTTTATAGCTGTCAAAACTTTCTCGCAAATATATGAAATGTGAATAAAATTTCAGCAAACAAGAACTTGAGCCCGGCTTTTCCCTCTTATACAGTGGCGGATAAATATTAGTCACACAGTTATTTGGCATCTGTTTTTTGTGCGCGATACGCATTTGTGTCTGCACGTGTATCTTCAGTCAAGATGAAACATCGGCATCTTTTTTCTTTCCACGCCTGTGAACCCAAGTAGCTGTAGTATTTAAACAGACTGCGTGGCATGTGCTCCGGGAGAAAATGGAAATGTGGGCTAGTTGGTTGCAGACATGTGTTGTTCGAACAAAAAAAAAAAAAAAAACAGGACAGAAAATGAAAGCAAAGCCTTATAAATTCAGCAAGGACATCATCATCATCATCATGGTCGTCATCGTCATCATCGTCATCACAGCACTACCACCAACAAAAACACCCTTTTCTTCCCATCATCTTCGTCCTTACACGCTGCTTCATGTGAAGACAGTTAAATCATACTACCGCTTTCATCCCTTGCTCATACGAACTTGCTTTAGGGCACTGCAACAGAAACCAGTTTTTGTCAAAGTTATTTTAGCACCCCGCTCTTACGCCGTTTCTATAAATGAGCAAATGGAATTAAGGAGGCAATGAGAGATGAATCACGGCCCCATTACCTTGATCTCGCAGCGAAAAGCTCCCGCGTTTAAATATTCTCGCGTAGGCCCTACAGCGTAATTCCGTACCAAAAAGCCGCTTATTGCTTTAACTTCTTCGGACATTCTGTGGTGTAATTTCGGGTACGCGAAGAAAAAAAATAAAGTCTGAAGAAGAGGTAAAAACAATAAAACACATGCGACAGGCTTCTGCGCACGCCATTTGTGCTGATCTATAATAACTGGCCGGAAGGAACAAAATGCACAAAAAAGGGAGCGAGGTTCGACTAGGGAGTTAGCTGGGAATAAGGACCGCGAACGAAACAAGGACTCCGAGCAAGGTAGAGTAAGACGATATTCGGAGCACGGATTTGCCGCAAGGCCGTGAAACACGTAGCGCTGTAACGAACGTGTGTGCCACCGGAGGAACGTCGGTTCGGTGCGGACGGAAGCATCTCTACAAGGACCCCTTTGTCGCAGTGCTCGTGCAGCATAGGAATAGAAATCGGGCGTGGCACACGAAGGCGCGCTGACGTTCTCCCGTTACAAGGACCCCGGGCCCTTGGGCAGGGAGCGCCGCGGTCGAGGGAGGAAAAAGGAACTACAAAAAACGGCCGAACAGTTGAGATAAGGGTGAGAATGATGCGACTGCCAGGCGGATAAAGAGCGAGTATGGAGGCTCGGACAGACGGAACTGGAAGCCCTCTCCCGTTCGGGAAATGAGAAGAAGGAACACCGTGGTCGTTCGGAAGACCGTCGCTCATTTCCAGGAAGCAGGGAAATTAGAAAAGTAACAAAGCAAGGAAGGAAGGAAGGAAGGAAGGAAGGAAGGAAGGAAGGAAGGAAGGAAAGAGGGAAAGTCTGGTCGGGTGTTTCACCATGCAAGCGCGCGTCCCTCCTGCCGGAAGGACACTTGGCGGGGCCTGCGCCTGCGTGCATAATGGCCTAACTGCCGTTTCAGTCCCAAGAGCAGCTCGGCAGGCCTGAACAGAACGGAGATGTGAGACAGGTCCCACTCTTCAGGATGTCCCTAGCGCCCTTTCGGTGAGGTCAACCCTCATTCTGTACGAAAGCTCGAGGCATCTGTCCGCATAGCGCTGCAGAAGAGATAACGGGCTGCCTGCAGTATGTCCCCATCCTCGTTTCTCTTTCCGGTCCCCTTTTCGCCCCTCTTCTCGTCCCAATCGTCGTTCTTTTCACAGAGAGCATAGCTTGCGGGCGCTCGATGGCGGCAAGGCCACCCTCAAGCCGCGTCCTCTGCTTTCACTCACGGGCCAAAAGGCAGCGCCAATTAATTAGAAGGCGGCGGCGGACAGGGATGCCTTCTCTTTCATCCGGGAGACTGGGCGAGCTGGTGGCGTAAACAAGGGGCAACGGAGTAAAACACAAACAAAATGGCCCGCTCCGATCATTCGGGGCATTGACGCCCGGTGCCCGTTGGCCGGCGATCGGCATTGTTGCCTCACGAATCCGCCAGACTAACGAGCCTTCGGCGAGAACCCCGAGGTCCCTGGAACGCAAACGAGAGAAACGTGCCTGCTTTCGATGGACTCTGTTACGGTTAACGCGCTTCCACCGCCTCGAGGCACGAAACATTCTTCGAACCTCGGGCCGCTCCCGAATTCCGGGGTCGTGCAAATGTACTGCTTTTAATGCGACCGACCCACCAGCTTTCCTCGGCCTATTTCACGGGACTCGTTCACTCGGTAAGGCCTCATTCGTGAAGCCTCATTTTGGAAGACGCATTTGTGAGGCCTCCCGTATTTTGCGGTTTACAACAAGCTTCCGCAAACGTTGATGCGCAGCAGAGAGGAGGGTCGAATCGGGTATGCGACGGCCCACGCATTGGCTCCAGCGTCACCCTTTGAGGCAGTGTGGTCAGACGATACCCGCAGCTCCACGTACAATGAGCATGACGTTGCTTGACGCGTTGTAAGACTTAACATGAAGTTACACAACGTTACACTCAAACATAGGGCGTTATGTTTAACGTAAAGCTTTGAGGTCTGACGTCGCCAACCACTGTGTCTTGGGAAAAGTGTTAAATTTACCGCAGATTGCGAGTGCTGGTTGACGTAGAAAGATACCAAAGCTAAATGTTAGGCCTAATCTCCGGCGCATACCCTAAAGTTGCTGCTGTTTTTCTAACAAAGATGCACACGACCACAGAGTTGCACATACCCACTGTGCTGCATTGGACGACGCTTTTCAAGCCTGAATGGATGCTCCTGCAGCATGCGTTGCTACACGTGCTACAGAAAGGGATGCACGCTGGGGAATTTTCTCGCCTATGCCAATTTCATAAAATATTCAATCCCAGTTCTCATTTTCGCAGCGAACTCAAACTTCCACCAATGTACATATCCCCACGAGTCGATCACGTTCACAAAGTTGGAATCCAACCCTGCCGAACAAGAGCTTGCCTTCAGTCCTTCATACCCCGCACTCCAAAAGAATGGAACCACCTTCACGGACCAACAGCCACCATTGTCGATCACCAACTTTTTCGTACCGCACTAGCTAATATTGTTTACCCGGGAACCTAACAAGCCTGTACTCATCCAATGAATTTTGTATTTGACCTGTATCTTTGTATCCACTCCCCTCTTTAATGCCTCTGGCCTTGAGGGTAAATGAAAATCAATGAAAATCAATCAATCAATCAATCAATCGATCAATCATTCAATCAATCAATCTATCAATCAATCAATCAATCAATCAATCAATCAATCAATCAATCAATCAATCAATCAATCAATCAATCAATCAATCAATCAATCAAATAGAGCGTGAGCCCTTGAAGGGCGAAACACGAGAAATCGGAGCCCACACCGTGAATCAGAGTAGCACACACTCGAACTACGGTATTCGACAACTTTTATGAGGATTACATACTGCTTTCACATGACAGTCTGAAATCGGCGCATCCATGGCGTTGGTTCTTTTTCTTTCACCTAGTCGGCAATCCGGGCAGTCAAAGTAGGCGGTTACTGAACTATTGATATTTCTTTCGTCTAAAGAATATAGAGACCGGACTGCAGTGAAAACAGAGTATATAAACGAAATATGCATTCCTTGCAGTTTTCGTCTTTTTTAGGAAGAGGCCATCGGCTTGGAGCAATATTAGTACTTTGGCTGCAGCGGATATAATTTATAAGAGGTATTCAGTTGTACGTGGGCCCCTCGTAACCAAACCTTGTCAAATGTACGTGGCACGAACAAAAAGCAGCAATCAGGCTCGTTTGATATCCGCAGGGTATTTTCACTAGAACTCGATCTAACGAGACTATTCCGTACTGATCCGAAGGAGGCTCAACAAGAAAAAAGAAGTTCGTACATGTCGCGTACAACGCTGAGCACAGCAGAGCTTTACGATGACCGCAAACGGCAAAGCCACATCTTATGTACGTGCAGCACTCTGGCTCCGACAATAAAATGGGCCATTAAGGGCTTCTTACGGTGCCTGCACAAGCCGGCTTAAGTGCAATGGATTGCAAGGAACAATGAGGCCTCCGGTAGCAGCCATCAATTCTTCATTAATTCCAACAACATATCCAGTTTTACGTAACCCTACCGGCATTGAATCCAATATCTTGTAATTCTACCCTCTCTCTTTCACCTCTGTAGTACGTCTAGTGTAGTGGCACTCTGTAGTATGGTACAACGTCTCCTAAGACGTTTCACCGCCTATTCGAGGCGAGTTCGATTGAGCACGCAACAAACGCGGGCCAGCCCAACCGTACGGTCACTTAGTACGTGACTACGCCTCTTAGATATGTACTCTCAGGCTCCCCAGTGAATACCCCAAACAGTTCCGGGAGCTTCATTCCTTTTTGCAGAAAAACAACTTTTCTGTTAATGCGTAGCATTCTTTCTCTAGTACGCCGTAATCTGTGGCGGGGTGGACGAAATTTTGGTCCTTAATATTTCGCGCTGCAAAAATCAGCGCCATATACCTGCTCCCCATACTATCTAGCCTGAGGAGGAGGTACATATATATCCAAATGTATTCCAAACTACCACCGGTGGCACATTTTGTACGTCAACGTGCCTAGCACACAGAAACCGTGGCCGTATTTAAGACAAAACACTTCTACAGCCATAGACAAATTATTGATTGTAGGGTTTAACGCGCTTACGCAATGCAGGCGATGAGGCGCGCCGTAGTGGAGGGATACGGATTAATTTTGACCACCTGGGGATCTTTAACGTGCGCAGAAATCTCGTACACACGGGCGTTTTTGCTTTTCGCCTTCATCAGAAAAGCGGCCGCCACGTCCGGGAATCAAACCCGCGTCCTAGTCATGCGTAAGATATATTGGCGGTGTATTTTACTCTCGGGAGCCCGTACTGGAGCTTGACGGGCGCGTGATAGGAAAGAATGGCTGGAAAGGAAGCGCGATGAAGCGATTTAGCTAGTAACGAACGATACGCACTTTATGAGAATCCCATTTACCGAGCAACTATTATGCAGCCACTCTTGTGGTTTCGCCGCGTCTTTCATCGTCGTCCTTCGACGTAACCGAGAGAACGAGGACGGCGAATTGAGAGTGAAGAGGAAAGCGAAAGTGGAGAGATGGCGAAAGTGCCGCGGGTGCCGCGCGAGGCGTTCTCCGCGGTGGCGACGCGCTGCCAAAGTATCGCGTGCCGTCTTGTGTTCGCCGATGACGTGCTTACTCAGGCATGCGGCGAGCGCATCCATCGATACTGTGTATGGAAACAAAGCGCTGCGTGAGAGGAGTTATATGTGAACAGTAAAAGTGGTCTGTAACCATACCTATATGTTTGCCTGAAGATATATTTTTGCAAATATATATATTTGCAATATATTTTTGCAACATATTTCTCAAATTCGAAACTGCTAAGCAGCTGCGCTACAAGTTGGCATTAGTAAGTATCGCTATCGCCGGACAATTTTCTTAGAAAGCGTCTTGAACGATTCAGTCAAGATGCGGCCACTCTGTGGCCATACACACACAAAAATAAGAACCCCACGGCCAGTATGCGCATAAATATAATCATATCTTGTGAGGCATTCGAGAAGAATGTTTCCACATTTCTGGCGCCCTATTCATAAAACCCGAGCGCAGCAGGCTGTTCGGCCGTCAGCACGTTGCGTAAGTGGACGGTCGACGAAATAATGTCTACGTTCTTGCCAAACGCCACGGGGGAATGTTTATAGCCCTTCCTTATGCCGGTACACACGAGACGAAAATAGTCTTCCAAACTGTAGTCCACAACCAGCTATGGCTCTCGTACTGTTCATGTACAAGCTTTGTCAAAGGATCTGCGAGATCACCGGAAGATAGTATGGAAGAGAAAAACTATGCGGAGGAGGGTAAAAGGAGGCGAGAAGGGAGACCCAATCTGTAGGCTTCTGGCTGGCGTACGTTGATCACCACTTAACGTTTTCAGATACTTCGGCGTGAATAAAGTTTCATTGAAGCTTATTCGTGCTTTTAGAAAGAATGAATAGGCACATAAAACCAGTATCAGGATCTAATACGGAAGTCGGACGAGAGGCGTAATCAAGGCCCTGTCCATAGGTCTCATGTTAGAGAGGAAAATCGCGATAAAGCAAAGCCAAAGCTCGCCTTTTTCTTGTGTAAGTGGGTGCGTCGCCTCATGAAGTTGGAAAACGCCCGTTTCTTTTTTTTTTTTTTTGAGATTGGTAAGGAATCAGCGCGGGAAGATGTCGGGTGATCGATCGTTAGGGGAACAAAGTTCGCTGCTTTGATGTTCGGCTCTCTCTGTTAAGGCGCGGTATTTTTTCTTTCTTTCTTACGCGAGACGTAATCAGCGTTTCTAACCAAAGAAAAAGTTTCTTTGATAATTTGCTTAAGCACTTCGGGTAAAGAAAGTGGTGAAACGTAAAATAAAATGAAAACACGGGGAGGGAATCTGGTCTGATAGTTTTACTACGGCCCTTATTGCGGTTCTCAGCCAGAGTAAAGAACAGGAAAGTGAGGAGATAGCACGAAAAAAAGGAAAGGACATCCAAAATCGAACGTGTGCGTTGGAGACAGGGGCTTTAGAAGGGTATCTGTATTTCTTCTCAGACAGCACTTATAGCTAACACGCCAGCTCATCTGCTTTCCAATTTTATTAGATTTCATTATCCTTATCAATGTCGTCAGTATATGTTAGCCAAGTTAAGGTAGTATAATAGATCCCGCGTAGAGAGCAACGTTGCGGCATGACGGCTAGTTGTTTCTGTCCCGTTTTTGGCAGGATAAAAGTAGTATCGGAAGCTGGGTGGTACTAGTGTCACTAGATAAAGTTACAGAGTATCGGAATTCTTTTCTCCTATTGTTCCGTGCCGCCGCCGTGATCATTGGTCAGTTCTTATCACGTGACATTTTTTTACACTGCGATGGTTCATGGGCACCGCCATTTTGTAGCGTGAGCTACACTGGCCGAGGTTGAGCAGTTTGGCGTGGTTCGCGTGCTGCGCATGCGCGAGGAGCAGTGACGTCACACGGCGCACAGAACGTTGCTCGCTGCCCGGCGTCTCTCACACACCCCACGAGCCCAGTGTCTTCGTCGACCTCCGTTTCGCACGTGGCGGCCCGGTCCACTTGATGATCATGTGAGGGGTGCACGGGTGTGCAACCGATGTCCCGTGCGTCGCAGCAACACCGGCGTGCGCCTGTGGAACCAGCTTAGCTCTGGGGTGATTGGTGACGCTGCGCCGGAGCCGCTTGATAAATATACATGTGTCATATACTGCGTATACCGTGTGTGTCATCCGGGCAGCAGTAAGCATGATAATCAAGCTAATCCTAGAACCAGGAAAGCTAAGAATAACCAGCTCATGCTACGTATATCCTGGCATAGCCGACCTGAGCCACTGCTAATTTTTTGTTTATGCGTTTTCTGTCCGTCAACTGTGGTAGTCTCAGCTTGACCTCCCTGCTCTGCGGCTGCGCGCAACTGGCGTCCTTCCGAACGCGAATAAAAAATAACTCGCTCCGCAGCATTTCACCTGCACAAGTAAGATGCCGTGTTGCGGCGTCTTCGACAGTGTTGTTTACAAATGAGATCGTCAAGGCTAGCGGTGAGTCCGCAGAAGCGGCGATCTGGCAACACGGATAAACACCAAAATGGCCACTGCAGCTCACTTCCCTGCATCGTATCTAGTGATCACTAGGTGGTACATTTGCTTTTTTTTTGCCAGGGGGGGGGGGGGGAGGGGGAGGGGGAAGCTGGGACGGCTGAAGACTTTCGCACTTTGTTTTTGACAAAACCTCCACCAATTTTTCCAGTACGCTCACACTTAGACTTGTTTGCTCCAGGTTTAGTGACAAAAAAATAAAGAAAACAAAATCCTAGGACACTACTGCACTTTGTCAGTTGTGAATGCGAAAGAAATGAAAATCAAGTAAGCGCCGCAGAGTGGTCCTTGGGGTGGGTATGTTGAGTTGCAGCCATAGGAACCGGTGAACTGTCAGTGAGCTTCCGAGCTGTCATCTTCACTGTCATCTTCCCTGATCGACTGAATGGTGCGCTGTTACACCTTGATTCACATTTAGCGTGTGGTTGGTTACCTTGGCATTGAGCTTAACCGCGTGCAAAGAAACGTCAGAATGGCTGGGCACCGAGCTGCGTGTAGCTGCTATCGATGTTTTTCTAAGTCGAATGCCACAAAGCAATCACTGGATCCAAGCGAGAGCCGCATGCAGAGTCATTCTAAAGCGTGTGAAAGATGTGTGCTAGACCGGCATCGCGGGGCCCCGGGGTTCGAGTCCTACCCGGTCTTACATTTTCTAATATTTATTTTCAATTCAATTGCTTTCAATCTCCACACAGTCGGATATTTTGGGAGCCGTTCTGCTGCTACAGAAACCAGACAGGAGCTTTTCTGCTTAATTCCCCATGAAGCAGAGACATGGCCTGAAATGCAGTCATACGGCTATAGATGAAGGCTGTGTAGCTTTCTCAGAAACTTCGTAGTAGTGCAAGAAAAAGTCGTCCTGATCTGTTTTCTTTTTTTGTAGCCGGGTTCAGGTGCATGCCAGTCTTTTTCTCCGCGGAGTTTCGCTCCACCTTGGTGGGATTTCGTGAACAAGTCATATAAACGGTCGTTTATAGCATTTGCATTAAACTTCGGGAAGGGCTGCTTTGTAAAAACGAATCAGACACAAATATGAACAACAGTCATAACGAATTAAAATGCATCCGAATGTGACGCGAGGTTCCAAAAACAGCTCTAGTTAAGACAAAGACGAGAAGCAAGGATGACACTACACAATCAGAAGGAAAAGTGGTAGCAGCTAAAGAACAGTCAACAGCGGAGCTGTATTCTTCCCCATCCGTTATTCATGGCTTCCCAGATGGGCACGTGGTCCCCATGAAAGAGGAGGGTCTTCGAAGAAGTCCGAAAATGCAAGATCGTACCCTGCGCCCCGCACACTGTAAAGCGGGCTCAAAAGCAGCATAATGCAACCGCCCCTTCCTGCTGCTTGTTTTTGCGCATCTTGTCCCGCATGCCCCTGCAAGGCGTCTTTTCCCGTGGACCGATATTTTGCAGGCTGCAGCGGCCCCGCTCGCCGTCGCCGCACTTCGCTAATTAACCTTGCCTCTTTACCGATACGGGGACGCGATTAGGGGGACGTCCATTGTGCCTGACACACTATGCTTCTTGCGCCCCAGCTTTCTCCTTCCCAGCACGAATAAAGCGCCGCGTGAAGGGAAGCGGCGTCGGGAGTCATCGTTTCCCCCTCGCCGCGCCATCGCGCCTCCTCGCTCGCAAAGTCTTTTCCCTGGCAGACACCGAGAAGCGAGCAACAGCAGCAGCAGCAGCCTCTCAGTAATGCCTCCGAGCTTTTCTCGACGGAGCTCGGCGGCCTCGGCTGCTCCCGAGAGCGATCTACGTATGTTCCAATTAGGCGGTCGTAGCGCCGGCACCACGCTCCGATGGCGTTTTCTAAAACCAGCCCGGCTCGCTCGCTTCGCGTGGAGAGCGAACTTTGCCGCTGAAGCTGAGGGCAGCGTCAGCGTGCAGCCGCCTATCCCTGCCTTTAACGATAGTCCGCGTGAAAAGCAGGCGCGCGCATTTTTGGTGCCACCCTGCTCTCCATCTTCCGTCTGAACATCCTCCTCCTCCTTTTTCTGACAGTTCCACGCTTCCCAGCCCTACTTCGCCATTTCACGCGTTGCTTTTGCTTCGACCAAGTTTTGGGCAAATGTCCTCGCTCTGCCGAGGCCAAAAATGCCTATCGCAAGGGCCAGAAGCCTCCCACTCCCACACACCGCTCATTTCAGCTTACCGCTCTCCGATTCATTATTTTTTACATTTTTGTGTAGTTTTAGCGCGAGCAGCGCTTGCGCCGGCAAATGGTGCACCCACATTGCGGTGATCTTTTTCTCGATATTTGGTTTTGGGGGGACGTATACAAGCGGCTGCACTCTGTGTTCGCCTTCGGGTCTTCTTTTTTTCTGCGCTTACGCGGTAATGAGCTGGGAATGCACTCAGCGGTGGTTGTAGCTTCGCCATAGCGTGCTTCACCCTAGCGAGGCTCCTGACTTGACACACTGTGCATTGTGGAGGTAGACATTGGTTGCAGGTCGGGCACAAAGTGTGCAAGCTGGTATAATTGGCAGCTGACGGATCCTGTTAGCGAGCGTCGCGGCAAGGGGCAAATCGATCGCCGCGGCGGCGCTGGCGGCGTGCGCCACTCTCGGTGGGATGCGCACGCCAACGACGAACTGTCGCAGTAATTAGAACTTATCTAGCACACCAGGCCGGAGAGCTACATCTACGGTGAGTTTTTGATTAAATGTAACAGGCACTAGTAATATTGAGGTAGTAATGAGGGGAGCCCTCGTTCGCCTTCACCTGTGATTAGGTTCGCGTGGTGACGCCCGCTACATCACGCCGTAATTTCCCTGTCTGCTCTGCGGGATCGGACACGCTGATAGCTTCATCGTGAACATGAGAAGAGCGAGAGAAAGAGAAAGAGGGGAGAGGACTCATGGGTTGATATCGGATAACGCTCTGGCCGAGCTTGTTCGCCCATGTTATCAGTGGACCGTATTAGTTTTGTGCATTTTCTGGTTGTGTGCGTTGTTTGTACCGCCTTTATAGTTGCCTGGTCACGCCTTGTGTTTTTTCTACTTTTCTTTCTCTCATTTTCTCCTTTAATATGTACCGCTGTCCTTTCTTTCCCTTTGATTTCCCGTATCCCCTCCCCCCCGAGTAGGGTAGCCAACCGGACAGTATTCTGGTTAACCTCCCTGCCTTTCCTGTACTATTCCTTCCTTCCTTCTTCAGCAGGATGCTGCTGCCATGGAGGATGGCTGCTGCTGCGGCTCGCCCCGCATGGCCGGTAGAGCCGGGAAGTTCTCCTCGACGTTCATAGAGTTGGAACCCGCAGGTGTCCCGAGTCTTTGAGGCCAATTTGACGCCGCTCTAGTGGGGCGCATTTTTCTGCCTTTTACCCTCGTAGCCAACATGGCTTGCGAACTTCAATTTCAAAATCGCCTTCTGATCGCAGCGGCCCGAGCAGGGAAAAAATGTGGATTCGTGCGTCTTGCTACAGTTGGAGCATTTTAGCTTGTCAGCTGAACAGGACGCACGATCATGACTGTCATCGCGCTTGGAACAGCGAAGCGAAAATGTGCATAATTCTGCCACGTGTCCGAACCGCTGGCATTTCTTGCATCGCCGAGGTGTTTCCACGTAGTCTGAGCGCTTTACACACGATAGCGCGTGTAACTGACTGCGACGTACTCGGGTATGCCTTTATGATTGAAAGTGTCTCTCACTTTAGCCCCTGAGTTTGAAAGGGTTTATGTTATGTAAACTTGTAAGGTGACCTTCCGCGCTTGCCTAACCAACATTTCCATACGAGGCATCTCCCGAACGAAAAAAAAGAAAATGATGGTCACAGACGGCTTGTCCTCCCTGGCGTCAGATATGTTTTTAAATGCGGAGCATTTCTTAGGCTCGCCTTGTCCTGCGTCGTTGATGGTGGCGCCGTCCACACGCTCACTGCGCATGCGCAACTCTCCTCCTTACACCCACAGCTCCGCGATACTACACTATAAAAAAAAGAAACAGTTAGCGGCGCCCGGTTTCGATCCCACGACTCTCTGGCCGCAACGGGAGGTACGCGGTGCTCTTCCCACTACGCTTCAAATCCGGGACAGAAGCAAGTGCTACGAATGCGCCTTATGTCCTTGACTCATTCAAACTACGTCAAGAAGCTACTGATACAACGAAGGCATGCGAAGCTGAACGTCAACGGAAACGACGAACTGAAAACTTTAGAGGGGGATGCTGAATTTCCCCTGGGAAAGCTGTGGCAGGAAGCGCCACGCGCCTTGCAGCTCAACCAGCCCCGTCCGCAGCGCCTCTGATGCTGATTGTGGCAGGATGCCCCTAGGGATTGGTCAACCAAAGAATCCATCACGAGATAGGTTCGCGTTCAACCACCATCGTCATCTTCCCGTAGGGGAACCGCCGAAGAAGAAGAAGAACGAGAAGACAAAGCTGCGAAGAGGAGAGCGTGTACATTGCTCTCAGCCGGTGCACCAATGTCAACAACCTTTACCTCACCAAAGCTGACGGAGACTACCGATTCTACCACAGAGACAACATTGACAAGAACATGATGGACGAGTTTCGGTGCCTCGAGAACCACCGCCTACTCACCGTAACACAACAGCACTTGCGTGCCTTTGCCACCGGTGTGGACCCGGACGCGGAATTCCCTCTGGCGCTAGTAAAAACCAGATCACTCAACACAACGGCAACACAATGGAACCACACGGAACCGCCACGATGCTTCGCATCCTCATCAGGGTTCCCCACGGGAAGATGGTGTAATTTTTGCTGTCCAGATTTAATGCTGATGAAGTAATCTTCATTGATGGAGGCGGGAAACGAGGACTCCGGTTTGTCGAGATTTGCGAGCACGTTAAGGATCCCCAGGTGGTCAGTAGTACTCCGGAGCACTTCACTACGCCACACCTCGCAGCCCTCTCGCGTGAGACCTCACGCTATTTGGATCTAGCACGTAGCTCTGCAAAGAACTCTTTCTTTAGCGCTGTTGGTACTGTCCTCGAGTCGCACACTGCATTTGCGTCACCGTGGCTGGCCCGGCCGCTTCTCATTTTTTCTTTGCGAAAACCTCTTCTACTGCAACCATCTATTCTCCATGGAAAAAAAATGTGGAAGGTTGTTGAAACTTTTCTGATGGAGGCAAAAAGCAAAAAAGCCCGTGTGTACGAGATTTCGGCGTTCAAAATTAATCAGGAGCCCTCGACTAGGGCGCGCCTCATCGCCTGCGTTGCGTCGGCGCGTTAAATCCTACAATCAATACATCGAAGGTGGTTGAAGACGCGGAACCCGAAGCTCAAAGGGCCCGTTGTGCAATACGCGCGAAAGATAGGCACCCAGTCATGAAACACATCTTGTGGGAGCGCAGCGCTCTTGTTTCGTCGGGGTGACAGGTCATGAAAGGAATCTCCCCAGACAGACGACAAGGCTTCATTTCGACGTTGAATTCCGACCAACAACAACGCCCATTATACCCTCGGCCTCGTCAACTTCATTCTTGGCAACTTGCTTTGAACCGCATAGGAGCTGAGGCCCGATTCCACCCATTTTTTTTTCTCCTCTCCTCATTATAACAAGCACGTCGCACCAACCAAATGTAGCAATGGGGAAAGGACACTAGATATGGATTTCGCATTTTTTTGTTTTTGTTTTTCGCTTCCGCTCACAATTCGCCAGCGTCAACTTGTGCGATCACAGCCTGGGACTACACGTGGCGTTGGCTTCATACATTGTAGAGCTCTTTGTCCAGCTCGCCCTCCTACTCAGGTCATTGGCTTCAGCAAAATGTGTTGCTTTGAAGCTCGCTACTACGGCCTAATCGCCACCTTTCGCCGCTCCCGCTGGGTGCAAAGCTTCGCATGGGAGATTCCGCTTTGCTCTCCTCTCCGAAGTGCGCACGTTCGATGTCACCTGACCTTTTGCTTGCAAGAGTCGCTAACTGAACCACTCTGCTATGTCATCGACGTGGCGAAATTTGGCTTTTCTTGAGGCACGTTAAGGGGATGCATGATAAGCGGATGCGAAGTCAGCTGCAATATCAGGGAAAAGGGTACATTGATAACTGTTGCGGTGATTGTCGGGAGAGGAGACGACTGAAAGGACAAGCTGAGCATCAATATGTAGAGAAACAAATAGGGCTCAAGTAGGGCAGTGTTTATTCCGACGTTCTCCAGCAAGCAACCAATGGAACCAACGCCGATGATGATGATGATGATGATGATGATTGAAGAAGAAGAAGAAGAAGAAGAAGAAGAAGAATCTATTAATCGGTAGAATGAGGATGAGTATGTACACGGGGTGCAGAAAATGATATGCGGAATGGACATATCAGCTCACACAATATTGTTCTCAGAATATAATGATACAGCACAAAAATGCTTGAAGCGGTATTACAACAAAAAACTAGCCGTTCTAACCTAACTGTTTTCTCAGAAGAGTCGGCTTATGAACATACTCTACGCTTTTTGTTAATTAGCATAGGCTGATGAAAATAATTAGAGTATTAACTTTTGAATTTCAGCGAAATTCCCTGCGCTGTGTGGCTTTTTTTGAAGCTGTGTGGGCACATGCTGTTTAATTTCCAAATAAAAACACCGCCATGCTCGTAATAGCTTCCGGAAAGCAGCAGTGCAAGAAAAAAATAAGTTGATTTTATTCGTGCACTCTTGTATAAGCTACTTTTTGAGTTGCCGATAAATCTAATCACTCCGCTCTAATACACTAATAATTTATTGTTCTGTTCTTGCACACCATCTCTGCCAAAGTTTTCACAAGAATGACATAAGCTTTTTTTCACTCCCGCTCGAATAGTAACTAGAAAGTAAATTTGGGTCTGCATTTCCCCTAATTCTGCCGATGTCTCGAGCAACCATTTAAACATTTTGACAGCGCATAAAAACTAAACAAAAAGAGACAGAATTAGCCAGCCCGTTTCTGTTCGCACTCGAATTTAGTATAATTAATACTCAGTTCTTCGGTCACTGAGCTTGTGCTCTCCACTTGGCAATTAAAACAGAAAGCGCTTCTAGAAAGAGATATGAGCGCGTTAGGCGGTTGGCTGCCGTTAGCTCGCGTGAAGTACACAACTCAGTGCTCTCGCTCGCTCAAAAAAAAAAAGACGCAATGAAACATAGGCTCTGAAGGTGGAAGCAGTGTTTCACCGCAGAGCCTACAAATAAAAGAAAATGAAAATGGAAAGCGAAAAGAAACGACGCAGCCAAATCGAGGGTGCGAGCACTCGGGTGTAATCGAGCGTCAACAGGGCGCTTCGCCGCCTCATCAACGCTAGTCGAACGGCCGCGTTCAGGCGGCCAGCCCCGCTCCTGCCGCCTTCCCTAGAGCGTGCAGTGCGTGTCCGCCCGGCTGCAGCTCTCTCCCCCCTCCTTCTGCCACTTTCTCCTACCTCTCTCACCTTCCACCTCCACTCTTCCTTCATATCTGCTGCCCGCTTCCTACATGAACTAGAGGAAGAGCCGCATGTGACGTATGCCGACGTTTAGCAAACGTTGTCTAGACCCGGCCACTGACATCGGTAAAGACGCCCGCAGTAGTACAACTTTTCGCAAGGGCTCCGTTCTTATCTTGTTCGCGCTGGCTCTTCTCAAATGGGCCCTCCTCGGTTTCTTTTTGGGGCGCCGATGAATGGCGCACGCGCGTGCGCAGACCACTGGTTTGCAATGACGGGCGGCGTCGGATACGACGACCCACGCAGCCGACGACTGTGGCGGGGAAGAGGTTGTGCGCGTGCAACTCCCGAGACAAGACGGGACAAAGAACGCCCCGCTGCGATGGCGCTGGTAGGGAAGGCGTGCGCCGCTTTGTTTCGGGACGCTCCCGGGCGGACAATAACGGGCCTCGAGATTTATTCCCTTTTTGGGAGGCGCGCCGACGAACATTAATATCCCCGTGCCCGGCCCGGCCCGGAGGGGAAGGGCGTGATGAGGGGCGGAGGAGGCGAGGCTGAGGTTCTGCGCTCAGCCAGCGGCTTAACAAAATCGTCGAGGGAGAGGGTGTCCGGGCCAAGAAAGTCCGCACGACGTCTCTCACTTTAACAGGGAAGTGTTATTCGCTGGTGAGTTTAGAAGCGCTGCACGCGTGCTGATATGCACTTGTGGATGCCGGCAAGATGAGCCTGTAACTGCACGGATATTTGCGCGTGGAAACGTTTTCAGGCGTAAAAATAAACAAAAAAGTCGGGGTTAAATTCGTGTTGAGAATGAAAATTTTAAATTATCTAGCAATTTGACCAGCCCAACAGGGAAGAAAGGAAGGAATGCTGTAGAAGGAAGGCAGGAAAGTTAGCCTGGCTAGAGCCTAGTTTGCTATCCTGCACGTGGAAAGTATAGGCAAAAAAGAGAAAGGAAAGAATAAAGAAAAACTGGAGCAGACAGGTATGCACAGCGCTGAAGCACTAAACGGTCAAGTTCAGTGATTGCAACTGAAGGCTCTGAGTCTATAGTCTAGAGTTCAAGTTCGTCGCCCGTAGAAAGCGTAAGAGTTCCTTAGTCGCCTTCTGAGCGGATGACAGAGAATGCCAGTGACGCAAAATCTCCTCCTCCGAAAATGGCCGCCGAGAGTTTAGGTTCCTCAGTGCTGACGACAGCGTCTTTCTTTCAGGCGAGTAGTGTGGGCACTCGCATAAAACGTGGCGTATCGTCTCCGGCGTGCCGTACGTTTCGCACTAATCACTTGCTGCCATTCCCATCAAGTACGAGTGAGAATTTGTAAGTGCCACCCCCAGATAGAGAAGGCAAAGAATAGTTGCGTCAGACCATGGGAGGCTTAGTGGGAGGGGATGTTGCAGGTGCGGGTCAAGGGCACCAATACGCGCACATGTGAACTCTTCTGTTGACTATTAAGAGATTGTTTTTCCCGGCCAAGTATGCGGAGGGCCCTAGCTGCGTCCTTCCTAGACAATGGAATAAGTACAGTCGTCGCTGTTCGATGCGCTAACCTGGCGGCAGCGTCCGCACTTTCGTTGCCGCCAATGCCGCAGTGACTGGGAAGCCACAGCAGGGTGACATCATGACCCGCCTGGGCAGCATGGTCGTACACCATTCTTATTACTGTCAGCAGCTGTTCGTGAGGCCCCCGGAATAGTCACTCCAGTCAGCCCAACAGAAGTACATATATACGCATATATGTATATCAGAATATAGATCACAATCGTGCGATCAACTGAAAGGCGTATTGGACTGGAAGAAAGAGGCGTAAAACAAAGGGTGGAGGCTTTTTAGTTGGCTTCTTGCTTTGCGTGCCTGTCTTACAGTGAGAGTACGCTTCACAGGCAGGCTTTCCGCTTCTGTTCGAAAAGTGAAAAAAATTGGCCGTGCGTCTGCTCACTTCGCTGCAAATGTAATCAAAATTCGATATTCTTCTGCCCACCTGCCCCGTAAACATTTATTTTCTTTCCCCTTACCCCCCTCACGCTCTCCTTCTCGTGTTTTGCTCCTCCTAAAATAAACACGGTCGAAGTTTGTTCAAGCAATTCAATTCACCCGTTTGATTGATTGATTGATTGATTGATTGATTGATTGATTGATTGATTGATTGATTGATTGATTGATTGATTGATTGATTGAGTCATTCATTCATTCATTCATTCATTCATTCATTCATTCATAGTGGTATCCCCTTCGAAACGGGGTGATTACGTGTCATCTTACGAAGAAAAAACTAATATATCTGTTTTATACTCTTCGTTTAATACTGGCGCTCCTCTAAAGGCACAAACAAAATGCTCTCTCTTTTTTTTTTTTTTTTTTTTTGCTGTTCCCGCGTTACACGTTTTTTCCGCGTTCCACAGGTCGCACGCCATCTACTGGAACCTTTTGTTACTGTTGAAGTTCTTGGAAGTCCGCCACAAGGTCTAGGCTCTTCCGCGAGCGGTTTTTGTGTTTTGGGGTTAAAGCACTGTTTCCATCGCTTATCTTTAATTACAATCACACAAATAAACCAGCCATGTATTATAAATAGAGACCACAACTTTAGGCACGCAAAATCAAGGTTTTAGGCGCCTATAATAGGCAGTGAAAAGCGCCAGTTAGTCAAATATAAGCACCAAATGCTGTCATTTGGGCGCATACACGTTCAATTAGTTTTTGCTTCAGCAGAATACTTTACGAATTTTTTTTTGTCTGCTGTAAGAACAGCGGGAAAGTCTTCCGCTGTGGGAAAGTAATGTTATTTTCATCGTGAAAGTAAGCCACACAAGATTTGCTATTTCAACAGTTACGTGAAATGAGGCATGATTCGACAACAAAAAGAAGGCTTCAAAGCCATGACAAACTACACCGATCTCAATAACTTGCTACTTCAAGTTCTACCTAATTTCAGTCGATAATTGTGCGTGAAAAAAAAAAAAACAACGCTCAGAGTTCACTGAAGTTGGGGGAGCATGCTTGTACTTCGGGACGCTCCATGCCCTATTTATACGTAGAATATCAAAATGTTTTCTGGTCAAAACCATCGGCAGTTCTATTAGCACAGGGAATCCATTAACTCTATGTCAGACAGAATAGCATAATGTCAGACAGGGAGGGCTCTATCAGCAACGGGGCCTTCGGGGGCGGTTTCGGATATGTCCTGGACATTCGAAATGAGCTCCGCATTCTTAGTCAAAGTGGCGCCCAAGCTCTCAGCTGCGGAAATGCTTTGGGCTAAGAGTGTGAAACAAGCACCCGAGTGGGCCAAGTCGCCTTCAAGTGTAGCGTAATGGAAATAATTTAGGCTGCGACGATTTTGTCGATTGCAAAACTGTTACCCCACCGGCGAGTGTTCTTGTAATTTTCTGCCCTTAGCCCATTTTTTTAAGGGGTAACAACGGGCTATGGTGGAAGAGGCGCAATCGGTAACAGCTGCTTCAAGGCACAACGGCACATCGAAGAAAGATCTTAACTGCAGGTGTTTATTCTTTGAAAGAAAAAAAAAACGACCTCCTCAGCTCTTTGCAACACCGATAAACCCCGCGGATAGTACAGGGAAATGCAATAATTTCGTACAGATCACTGAGCTATTCTGTTCTGCAGGAGCACATGACTAGCGAAACTGCGGGAATAACACCTTTCAGTGACTATGCACTGTATACCTATTACCAAGCTCGAGCACGGTATGACTTTCTCGGCGCGTTTGGCAAGGCTCGATGATTTTTCTAGCAAATAGAGTGCGAAAAACACCCAATTTCGGGCTTCTGAACTGAGAACACTTCTTGCAGAAAGTTGACTCTAAAAAGCAGACAAGAAATATATTACTTAAAAAATGCGTTTTTAAGCGCTAAAACACTCATGTAGTCAAAATAGGCACTTATAGACACAATAACCTATTGCTTAAAATGATCGCCTTCCCTCAACAAGGAAATCGAAAAGCACTGCGCAGCGCTCAACCGCCAACGTTGGCACGCCGTATGCCAAGAGTCCGACGGACAGTTACACAAGAGTAGGACTTGGAAGCTGCTGCGCCACCTCCTCGACGAGAGTAAGACCAAAGGGGAGCAGCAGCACGTCCTGGCCCGCACCCTCCTCAAGGCTCGCAGGGAGCTAGGGGACGACGAGGTGCGGCGCAGACTGGACGCTAAGTACCTGCCGGCCACGCCGCCGACTCCGCTACCGGACTACGAGGGCGAGCCCAACGAGGCGCTCGACGCCGACATCGAAGAGTGGGAGGTGCGTGCGGTCCTGCAAAAGCTCAACGGCAAGTCGGCGGCCGGCCCGGACGGCGTGTCCAACAAGGAACTACGAAACCTGAGCGACGAGGCCATCACCGCGCTCACGACGTTCTACAACGCGTGCTGGCGGAGCGGCACCCTACCCCCCAAGTGGAAGGAGGCTCGCACGGTCCTAATACCCAAGCCGGGCAAGCCGCCAGACATCGAGAACCTGCGTCCCATCTCGCTCACGTCGTGCGTGGGCAAGGTGCTGGAGCATGTACTACTTAACCGATGGCAAAGGTATCTCGAGGACGGCGAGCACTATCCCAACACGATGCTCGGCTTCCGTGCGGGCCTCAGCACGCAAGACGCCATGCTGCTTCTCAAGCACGATATTATTGATAATAAGAGATCCGTCGACAACGCCGCCGTCCTGGGCCTGGACCTAAAAGGCGCCTTCGACAACGTTCGCCACGACGCCATACTACGGCAGGTGTCCCGCCTCAACATGGGAAGGAGGACGTTTGCCTACATTAGAGACTTTCTCACGGCACGCACAACGACCATCGTGGCCGGAGACTTAGAACTACCAACGAAAACGTTGGGCAGCGTGGGCACGCCGCAAGGAGCGGTGATCTCTCCGACGCTGTTCAACCTGGTGATGATCGGGGTTGCGGAACGCCTCGGCACCGCCCCCAACGTCAACCACACAATCTACGCCGACGACATCACCATCTGGGTGCCGGGCGGCAGCGACGGAGAGATCGAAGACTCGCTCCAGTGCGCGGTGAAAGCGGTCGAAGACCAGCTCGAGGGAACGGGGCTGCAATGCTCCCCTGCCAAGTCGGAACTACTAATCCTGAAGGCCCCGCGAAGCCCCAAGAACGGGAAGGCGGCAAACATCCAAGTGCGCACGGGTGACGGGTCGGCCATACCCGTGGTAGAGACCATCAGAGTCCTCGGACTACACATCCACGAACACCGACGCAACGCTCACACCGTCAAGCTACTGCAAATCAAAGCAAGCCGAGCACTCGGCCTCGTCAAGAAGATTGCCAACAGGCACGCCGGCATGAAGGAACGCAGCACGCTGAGGCTGGTCCAGTCGTTCGTCATAAGCCACCTGGCGTACGTGGCCGCCTTTCACAACTGGACCACGGCCGAACGCAATAAGCTCGACGCTCTCATACGCCGGGCATACAAAGCTGCGCTGGGCTTATACACCCACACAAATACACAGAACATGCTCGACTTAGGCTTGCACAACACGCTGAGCGAGATCATAGAGGCGCAAGCAACGGCGCAGATAGCCAGACTGGAAACGACGCGCACGGGCAGGGCCATCCTTGTCGCGGTAGGACACGAAACGAGGCTGCGGGAGAGCAAGAGGCGGCTGCCGCTGGCGCGCGAGGCCCGCGACAGCATCCGCGTCGCACCGATCCCACGGCACATGGATCCAACAGAGAACCATGAGCGTCGCCTGGCCAGGGCTCGCACCCTGGCAGAGACGTACGATGACGACGCCGGCGCCATGTACGTCGACGTGGCCCGATACCCCGACAACCGCCGACATGCCTACACGGCGGCGGTCGTGCAAGCAACCACCGGCAGAGTCGTCGCGGCGTGCAGCGTGCGTGTCGAGACGGCCACGGAGGCGGAGGAAACGGCCATAGCGCTGGCGGCAACCGCCAGAGGATGCACGACGGTGCTAAGTGACTCGAGGGAGGCAATCGCCAATTTCGCAAGGAACCAAGTGTGTGTGAACGCAGTGAGGGTGTGCGGAGCCCTGGACTCGCGGACGCCGATAACCTTGCGATGGTTCCCGGCCCACATGGGCAGCGTGGGACCCGTTCGCAACCGCAACGAGGACGCGGACAGGGCGGCGAGGGCGCTAACCGGACGCCCCGTCGGCCGGCGCGCCGCGTCACCTCGTGCGGCCAAAGAAAACAACGATGCCAGAGACGACAACGACAACGCAGAAGACGAGGGGGTGGAAGAACAGGAGCCCGCCCCAATTACAACGTATGGAGGGGTCCTGGAATGGCACAGGGAGCAACGTAAACGCTACCCTGCGCCGCACCCGGACCTCACCCGGCAGGAGGCGGCGCTCCTCCGACAACTCCAAGTGGGAGCGACGTGGACCCCGGTGTGGGCCGTGCATGTCACGCCCGAACGATACATCACGGACCAGTGTGCGGTGTGCGGGGCCGCGAGGGCGACCATGACCCACATGATGTGGGAGTGCAATGACGCGGAAGCGGGAACGAATATACTACCGCCCCATCTCGCGCGTGCGGTGCGCGAGACGGACAAGGACGCACAGAAAGCCGCCGCGCAGTTTGCGCTGGCGGCGATCACACGCCAGCAGTCGCGGCCGGCACCCCCCTCCTAGCGAGGGAGTGAGAGCCACCGTGACCTTTTAGCCGGCGAGTAAAGATGTTGTTTCCCCCCCTCCAGTTTATGCTTATATGCTAAAGAGGCTTGACATGCACTGAATGAAAAAATAGGCATGTTGTCTGAAGTTCCGGCCTCTAATTATTAATTAAAAGAATATTGCACATACCAGTTATGTATAAATGTCTTGCTTCAAAAAGGGGTAATGTTTTCATTTTGCTAAACAAAGTCGACAAGTAGGAAGTGTGTTTGCAGATGTAGGGGTTTGGAAAAGTTGTGCCAACATAAACCGTTCGTTCAATTGTTCCTGTACCTTTTGACGGGATGGTTGAATCGACGGACAGACAGGCAGACAGACTGGCAAGCAGACAAACAGGCCAGAATGTTTGGGTTTAGGTAGCCCAAGAAAGACTATTGTCTTCAAAAACGCCGTTCCTTAAACGAGAAAGCTTCTACTTCGACGCATATCAAGCCTACATCAAGCCGGTAACACCGCCTGCCACTGGTTCGGGCGCAGATAAAGCTGCAGCTGTGTAATTTTTCGCGCTCTGTGCTGAGCTGAAAGAACTTTCTTGCCGTTGCTTTTCTTTTTTTTTTTAGGAGACATCAAGAGATTATTCTTACTTTCGTGCCATCCTAAGAGCCTGTTTTTTTTTTTTCAATCTCAAAGATTTTTTCGCTGCACAAACACTCGGGCCAGATATTCCTTCTTTTTCCAGGCATACTAGTGGGCCTCGATATGTCGCAGCCAGTGTTCTTTTTTCTCCGTAATCTCGTACATTTTATTCACCGTGTGGACACAGAACGGGCGTGTGAAAGAGGAAATACAACGGTTTTCATTAAGGGCAAAGTCTCGCGAATCACCCAATTTCTCGCGAGCGCACACACTGCCGACGAGAGCTTCCTTTCTGAAGAGTGAAGACCCTTCATACGACCTGTGTAAGGGAGGCCTCGCGCGGACACATGAAGTACCCGCTCCAGCGGGCGTTTAGCGCACATCGGGCCGAGGACGACGAGGGGTCTTCATTTTCCTCGGCTCGCGAAGGACACGCCAAAGCTGCGCGAACCTGATTGAAGAGACACGGGCCGAATCCCCGGGACCGACAGGGGCCGCTGGCCGAAAGGATGCGCCTCCTCGGATGGATCTTCCTTGTCGCCCCACCGTTGTTTGCTGGACGGACACACAAGCCGCCCTTACGTTCTGTTCTCACTGCCTCTTCCAATCCCGCTCTCCTCTTTTTCCCCCATCCTCTTTTTCTTCCTTTCTTCCTCATTGTCACAAATGGAAGCGGACGAAGCGAACCTGAAAGGCGATGTCGTCGGCCGGGTTCATTTCTCGACGCTCAGCTTCTGTTCTCGGGCAATCACCATTCCCGTCTTTAGACACGATTGATACTAATCACATGCACGGTTACATAGCGCCTCATGTCCTACGTAGGCCCGTAGTCTTATCTGGCGGTACGTCCCGAATCTGCCAGGTCTACCAAATACCCTCGTCAGGACGAGGATTATTACGCACAAAAATTGGTCAGAACACTTAACCCAGTTTACGCACTTTGAAGGCGAAGGACTGGCGATACTTATTGCAACTTGTTTTCTGCTACACCACCGTACTTGCATACCTTCTTCGATTTCACTACTTTGCCTTTCGGTGCGAATTACTTCGACCGGCTTCCTGTCTGCTGCACCGTGTTCGCGTATGTTTCTTTGCTTTCGTTTCTTGGTCTTACGGCGCGAATTACGTCAGCGAGCAGACTGGCACACGCCACTACTTTTTTAGAACCAGGGTTCTGCGCGGCTGTGTGAACACGTTCTACTCGTGTGCCATCGCGTTCAGGTGTCACACGGCATAAACAATTCTATACAACGTTTACTTTTCCAATTCACAGTTTTCTGCATTTTATGACGCGTTCACATTATAGCCTCATGGTCACCGATTCTAGGCCGATTCCCCAAGTGGGTATGTGAACCGAAGAGGGGGACAAGGACAAAAGCAATTGCTATACCACTGGAAACGTCCCGAGATAAGATTAGGTTAGGTTAGGTTGCCATTAGTCGTTATTAAACGATAGGAAGAGGCAGTAGCCTGTTCCGCCCTCTCCCTCTTCCGAAGCCTATCCCCAAAATTATGTAGAGGGTTCCCCTGGTTATGGTTGGGTTATGAGTTAAACTACTGGCAACTGCGGATATAACGGTAAGTTAGGTTAGAATCGGTTACCAGCAGTCTTTACGAGTCGACAGGCAGAGTCAGTGGAATCTTCTTCCCCCTTCCACTGTAATGCCGAAACTTTTGAGGAGCGTTCTCCTGGTTACGGGGGGGATAAGGGGAGACGTATTTTATAGTAACCGCTTTATGAACGAAGCAGAGAGATTAAGGGAGTGTGAGAGAGATTGGGGAGAAAGACATTAATATTTTTTTGCACACAACCAGTGAGCAATGAAGTATTCCAGTGGTCGGATTTCGCCCGAAGGAGTGCCGCGACGGTGTGTCTCACGGTCATGTTTCGATGCAATAAAGCCCCCGCTTCACTTTATTTTTCCCTTGCAATGAACGTCGTGTCCACGCGTGGGTCCGTGGCACTGAAGCGTAGCAACGCCGAAGTGAACGGGGAGCAAACAAAAATCTTGTTTTGAAAAGCTCGCTGAGAAGCTCGCTTGCTGAATGGCCGAGTTTTCGTTGCCTTTCTTTTTTTGTATGTGTGAGAATGGCAGTGAATGTTTTTTTTTTTCGTTTTCTTTCGTATTACCTGTCATTCTGCTGTCAGTTTCTGTAATGAATACTTTGTTTGGCGTAATAGCGGCGGGGTATTGTAAACAAAAATTTGTCAGTTGCTTCACAATATTTTTCACCTTGTGTCTTTCAAGGACCTCTGAAAAAAAAAACTGATTGAATGAGAAGAGTGCATGAGAATTTTTTGGTGGTAAGCGCCTTGCGGCAACCCCGGGGTTTTACTCGCACGTCTTGGAATGAACGTCCTTCGCAGTGCGTTAGCCCAGCCGCTGATATTCTGCTTTTTTTATTGTTTACTCCCACCGTGCTTGTCTGCTTCCTCATAATTTAAGAAGTCTGTCATCGGTTTCTCGTACGTACATCTGAAAAAGTCCTTATTATTGCTTAAGTAAACTTTATTCGCACTTTTGAAGACAAATACAAGGTCCCTATTATAAAAGCGAGTACTGGTTATATGTTCGGACACGAAAATTTACTGGAGGAGGTGGACGTGCAACATTACTAAACGAAGAGATTTAAAATTACTAAAAAAAGAGATTTACAATTTAATTATTACCAGCTGTTTCAGAACACTGTTCTCTTACTTTTACATTATTATTTTCACTTGTTCATCACAAAGGTAATCGCTTACTCCGTGCGCAGAGAAAAAAAAACGCGTCATACTAACCCGTATTTCATTGTTTACCTTTCGGAACTGAATTCAAGCAGCTGATTAGGATCGAAGTTCGGTGAAGACAGTAGGGCGCACGTACGCCGCTCCTCAAGCAACTCAAGAAGTGGTTCCTTTCTCGAGCGCTCATCTGTTCGTCTTTAGAAATAATCCCATCGTACGGACCAAATTCCCCGGCCCTTCACTCGGATCGCCCTTCGTTTCTATTACACAAGCGATAACTTCACCGTAAATTCTAATGAATATCGTGAGTTGCTCCCAAAATTTCGTTTCGCGCTCCGGGTTGAGCACGGGCAAATGTATCGAACGCACCCAGTGACCGAACACGCACAATTGAAGCAGAAGACTTCGGCGACTGCCCGTGACAGCTGGCTCTGTGCCGGGAAGACGTGAGCAGATGTCTTCAAAAGTTCATTTCTTCCACGCTTGAGAAAGGCCGGCGAGGGAATCTCGCTGGGGCTGCGAAATAGCGCGCGATTCTTCGATTATGTGGAGGAAACGATGTGTATAACGGTGCGCGTATAACTTGAGTTCACTCGGTGCAAGTCTGGGGTCAATACGTTATTTTCGGCCGGAGCTTTTTTTATTCATCCGCATGCCCCTCGTCTTGATTTTTTTTTTGTCTTGCAAGAACTCGCGGGGCCCCTTTCGCAATATCGAGGGCGCAGTGTATGAACAGCCAATTTTCGCACGAATGCGGTTTCGTTCTTTACATTATTTTCGCGCGAACAGACGGCGAGCGGGTGGGCTGCCAAGGCAATGGAAGCGGGTGCGGCGTGCTCGTTACAGTCTTCCTTTCGGTAGCATGATGAAGTACTGATTGAAAAATAACCTCGTTCGCAACCGGGGCTCGGAGAAAATCAGTAAGAGTTTGATTGAGCTTCACAATTACTCAATGCATCCTCATGTAATGAAAGCCCCCCTCCCCTTCCCCTCCCCCCTCTGGTCGTTTGTTCTCCGAGCCAATTCTTCCGCCACTCCCCTTCGCCTCGCGCTGTATGGCGCAAGAAATAATCTGTTTCATTCAGCACTGCGCGTCGGACTTAAAATATTATGGGAAGCCTGGAAGTGGAAATAATTCAGCGAAGATAAGAAACATCGGTGCACGCGAAAGCTCATTACGCTATCTTAACGAGATAGTTGCGAGGAGCAGTGCGTGCGTACAGCTTGTTATGCGGCGCGCGGTATTACGTTGACCAATCAGCGCTGATTTGCGAAGGTTTTGCCCTTGCGCAGAGTATTCCGCTGTTCGTCAAAATGAGCATTTGCGTTTTTGCGCCCGTGCAAATAACGCATCCCCTTGCAGATTTTGATCAGGCAGCATTGTATACCAGAAGCCAAAAAAGAGGATAGTTGCAAGTTGGGCGAGTTGGTAGGCGTTCATAACTAATCACAGCGCGGAAGACGGGGCAGAAAGAATAATAAGCACAGGACAGCGCCTGTCCTGTGGTTATTCTTCTGTTTGTCCCGTCTCCCGCGCTGTGATTAGTTATGGGCACAAAAGAGACCGGGCTTCGCATTATTAATTTCATCTTGCTATTCCGCACGTAGTCGGCTCGCCAATTTTCATTTACAGAAGGCTTGGCTGACGCGTTTGAATGTATTTATATATTGCTGCGGAAAACCCTCGCGGCGGAAAAGTAGGAACTTGGGAAAACCCAATCGGCACTGTCACTGGCGTTGGAACTTTATGCCAAGTAATAGTACTTAAATTCCTTCCGTTGTTTTGAGCATCTGCTAAAGCAGCCCCACTGTTGGGCGCCGTAAGTCTAGGGGTAGAATCGAGGGTTTTGGCGGGAAACAGTCTGGGCTTGAGCGCTGAAGGGGTCAAAGTGTTTCGCAAGACCTGTGATTTTTTATCCTCTAGAATGTTCCTTCGGCTCAGTTCAACAGATTAACTTCGTAAATAAGGGTGGTTGGGTGTCTGCGAGGTCGGTTTAGGCGGGGGACGCGGCACATCAGCCCGTTAATTAGCGTTCTGCATCGCATCTCAAGGGCTTGGCTTGTACAATCGCGCTCACTATAACCTACACTGCTCATTAGTATAAAGAGTAAGACAACTATATCGTAAAAACAATGACTATGGGCAAACACGTTAGTTCTAGCATTTAGACGACTATATCGTCAAAACAATGACTGTGGGCAAACACGTTAGTACAAAGCTTGATTCATTAGGACGCTGTGCTCCTAATGGGTACGTGGTCGTTAACCCCGGGTACCAAACAAAGGTTGTACAAAGCGGTGAGTACTAATATGCGGTGTTGGTCGTAGTGACCGCGATAGTAACTATCTCGGAACGGAATGTCGCTGCTCTGTGGGCATGCAGCACTGTGCGAGCCTCGGACTAACTGAAAAAAAAATTACACCATCTTCCTGTAGGGGAACCCTGAGTAGTATGCAAAGCAGCCACGGGATCGATTCAAGTGCCCATTAGTTTTCAGTTCGTCGTTTCCGTTAGGTTGAGGTACGTAGCTGCGTTATATTTAGTTTGGTTTCTATGTTAACTACCACACTTTTCACTTACCGGAACTACGAAATGGGAAATTGCGTTGAGCCCATGGCTGTTTTGCATACTACTCAGGGTTCTCCTACGGGAAGATGGTGTAACTTTATTAGATGCGACGTGGCTATGTCACTCCCTTGTCGTTGTTGCGTCGTCCCCACCTCCACTGCGCATGCTCGGCTTGCTGAACGCCCGGTGGTGTTTTACCCTTTAATGGCTGCTGGAGCGACAGGGTTAGCGGTGTCTTCCTGGGCTGGCCCTAGATGAGCCGAGCATGCGCAGTGGGGGTGTGCACGGCGCCACAACAAGGGAGGGACATAGCCCCGGCCATGAGATGCTGGAGCGACAGTGTTGCCGGTGTCTTCCTGGGCCGGCATGAGACGAGCACGCTTCCCCTAAAGGGCTCCTGGAGCGGCAGTGTTGCCGGTGTCTTCCTGGGCCGGCGGATGGATGGACGACGGACGACGGACGATGGAGCCGAGAGCAAGAGATGCCTTGCATCTAAAGTCATGCCGAAACTCCTCTGGGAGTTATCCGAATGGTGCATAAGCATTTGCTCGCGTGATTCGACACGCTGTGCGGAAGCGGAGTGGCCATCTCATCTGTCTCGACTGAGACGTTCACTCTATTCGGCCAACGATCCCAAGGTGTTTGCCGTGCATTAGTCCCTTTATGGGCATGGGGGTAATTCGAGGAGAGACGAGGTGCCCGCTGATTTCGTGCCACAGCGGGAGCGGGAGATTCGAAGGAGGGTAGCGGTATACGTGGCTGCGATATGGGCGAGGAATATATATATATATATATATATATATATATATATATATATATATATATATATATATATATATATATATATATATATATATATATATATATATATATATATATATCTTGTAAGGGATATAGTTGACCCTCCGGTAGTAGACCGAACTTTGTTTATTGGCAGGAGCAGAAGCAAGGCGAGCGCAGGTACAAGCGTACTGACGATGGCCGAACACACGCGCCAAGCACCTTCAGCCGTACTTCTTCTTCCACCGCTACCAGCGTGCGCGCATACCGTCGTGCATAGATTGGCCACGATCGCATGCACTCTTTCTTGATGTGGCGCATACCCGGATAAGCTGATGGCGTTAAGAGCTGCTCGTTATCCTTGCTACAATCGCCCCCGGTGAAAAGGAGCCATCCTGGCGACTTAGGGTGAGGACGACACCATGGGGTCGTAGTAGGGCTTCAGTCGTTGAACGTGGACTGTTTCACGCCCCCGGCGGCGAAGATCAGAGGAGGGGGTGACTGGTTCCACAATGTAGTTCACGGGCGAAGTGCGGGCGATGACTTTGTAAGGGCCATGATATTTGGCGACAAGTTTAGAGGAGAGACCCGGTGTCGGGCAGGGCACCCAAAGCCAGACATGTGAGCCGGGTTCAAATGTCGGAGGGGTGGTGAAATCGTCACGGCGATGCTTCTGGCGCTGTTGGTCTGCAGTTGTAAAGGAACGGGCGAGTTGGCGACACTCTTCGGCTTGCTGCGCTAGTTGCGAAACCGGTTTAAATTCTGTGGCGTCAGGGTTGTAAGGCAGAATGGTATCCAGTGTACAGGTCGGCTCGCGTCCATAAAGTAGGAAAAACGGAGAGAATCCTGTCGTTGTCTGCGTAGCCGTGTTGTATGCATACGTTATGAACGGAAGTACGAGGTCCCAATTGGAGTGATCCGACGACACGTACATTGATAGCATATCTCCCAGGGTGCGGTTGAAGCGCTCTGTGAGCCCATTGGTTTGCGGGTGGTACGAGGAGCTCGTGCGGTGAACAACGTGACATTCGGCGAGTAGAGCTTTCACAACGTCCGATAGGAAAACGCGGCCACGATCACTCAGAAGTTCCCGAGGCGCTCCGTGACGAAGTACAAAGTGACGCAAAAGAAAACTGGCGACGTCACGAGCCGTGGATGCCGGCAAGGCAGCTGTTTCGGCGTACCTTGTGAGGTGGTCGACCGCTACAATTATCCACCGGTTACCGGCAGCCGTTAAAGGCAGGGGCCCGTACAGATCGATTCCAACGCGATCAAAGGGTTTCGAGGGGCACGGTAGTGGTTGCAACGGGGCTGTAGGGCGAATAGGCGGTGATTTGCGACGCTGACACTCCGGACAGGAGCGCACGTACTTCCGCACGTAGGTGTACATGCCCCTCCAATAGTAACGTAGGCGTAGTCGCTCGTACGTTTTGAGGACGCCAGCGTGCGCGCAACTCGGGTCGGCATGAAAGGCGGAGCAGATGTCGGCACGCAGATGGCGTGGGATAACCAAAAGCCACTTCCGGCCGTCCGAGTTGTAATTCCGACGATAAAGGAGCTCTTCACGCAGTTGGTAGTGAGAGGCTTGCCGCCGCAGTGCTCTGGGTGCGCCGGTAGCTGAAGGACCAGACAGGACGCCGATGATGGAAGCTATCCATGGGTCCTTACGCTGCTCGGCAGTCATGTTGGTGACACTGAGCGACGACAAGCTACAGTCCGCTGTGGCAAGGTGAGACACGTCAGCCGGGATTGGAGAGCGGGAGAGTGCGTCAGCATCCGAATGCTTACGGCCGGAACGGTAAACCACGCGGATATCATATTCTTGCAGGCGAAGAGCCCACCGCCCAAGACGACCTGAAGGATCCTTCAGGGAGGCGAGCCAACAAAGCGCGTGGTGATCGGTCACCACGTCAAATGGGCGGCCATACAAGTACGGGCGGAACTTCCCAAGCGCCCATATTATGGCCAAACATTCCTTCTCTGTGACGGAGTAATTTGTTTCTGCTTTCGTCAGTGCCCGACTTGCGTACGCAACAACATACTCCTCACAGCCGGATTTCCGCTGAGCGAGCACGGCACCGAGGCCAATCCCACTCGCATCAGTGTGCACTTCCGTGGGGGCCGACGGATCGAAATGCCGTAATATAGGCGGGGATGTCAACAAACGACGCAGTGTCGCAAACGCCTCGTCGCAGGATGGTGACCAAGCAGAAATGCCGCTGTCGTTACCGAGGAGCTTGGTAAGAGGCGAAATGATGGTCGCGAAGTTGCGAACAAACCGTCGAAAATACGAACAGAGGCCAATGAAGCTCCGAAGCGCCTTCAGTGTGGTCGGCTTCGGGAACTCTGCAACGGCTCGAAGCTTTGTTGCGTCGGGGCTGATGCCGTCTTTGGAAACGACATGACCCAGGATGGTAAGCTTGCGTGCGGCGAAGCGGCATTTTTTGAGGTTTAGCTGCAGCCCAGCGTTCGCAAGGCAAGTCAGGACTTGTTCTAGGCGAATCAGGTGTGTCTCGAAATCGGGGGAGAAAACGACTACGTCGTCCAGGTAGCAGAGGCACGTCTTCCACTTGAGGCCACGGAGGAGACTGTCCATCATTCTTTCGAACGTGGCGGGGGCGTTGCAAAGCCCAAACGGCATAACGTTAAATTCGTAAAGGCCGTCTGGGGTTACAAGTGCCGTCTTTGCGCGATCAGCCTCGGCCATGGGAACTTGCCAGTACCCGGAGCGTAAGTCGAGTGACGAGAAAAATTCTGCTCCCTGCAGACAGTCCAGCGCATCGTCGATACGCGGAAGAGGGTACACGTCTTTTCTTGTGATGGTATTCAAGCGGCGATAATCAACGCAAAACCGAATAGAGCCGTCTTTCTTCTTAGCCAGAACCACTGGTGAAGCCCACGGACTCTTCGAGGGGCGAATAACACCTCGTTGAAGCATATCTGTGACGTGGTCTTCAATGGTTCGCCGCTCTGTCGGAGACACACGATATGGGCGCTGTCGAAGTGGAGCATGTGATCCTGTGTCGACTGAGTGCGTAACAGTAGACGTGCGGCCCAGCGAGGTTTGCGTGCAATCAAAGGAAGAACGAAACTTCGAAAGCAATGAAGTAATACGTTCTCGCTGGGTTGCATCCAGATTGGCGTCGATGCAGTGGGCAAAGGCATCGGATGGCAATAGCCCGGGCGAACATGGAGAAACACTCAGTTCACCGATCTCAACATGAGAAAGATCACCTGGTACGTCAACAACTAGACGAGCATCGACAAGCTCTGCGAAGCCAAGTGTTTCTCCCTGTAGAAGAGCGCACGGGGTCGCTGACGGATTGGTCACCAACACAGTGGTGGCGCCATCACGCACAGCCAAAACGGCGGAAGGTAGTGGAAGGCATTTGCGGCGAAAGAAAATGACAGAAGGCGTAAACAAAACAGTGGCGTCGGGGACAGAGGTACAGCACAGGGGCACGATGACGGAGGAGCTGGGCGGGACGTCGGTGTCTTCAGCGACGAGTAATTTTGTAGCGGCATTACAGGAACCGTCGAAAAGAACAGAAGAAAGCTCGACTTCAGCACGGGAACAATTAATGATAGCGTTATTGTGGGCAAGAAAGTCCCACCCGAGGATGATGTCGTGAGAGCAAGCTGGCAGCACGATGAATTCAATGGTGTAGGAATTGTTCTGGATGACGACACGAACTGTGCAAGCGGCTAGCGGCTTAATGGGCTGTGAACTGGCGGTGCGTAACGAGAGTCCTGAAAGGGGCGTCATGACTTTTCGAATAGAGCGGCAGAGGTCGGCGTGGATGACCGAAACAGCGGCTCCAGTGTCGATGAGAGCAATGGTAGGGACACCTTCCACAATCACGTCGATAACATTTTTAGGCGAGAAATGAGGACTTCTAGGATTCGATGGCGACGCAGTTCTTGCCTCCGGAACTGCGGCTTTTAGTTTTCCTCTTCGGCATTAGTTGGGCGGCGACGCATGGGAGACACCGAACGGCGACGTGGAGAAGCGGAACGGCGGCCAGCGAAAGTTGGACGGTCAGTCGGCTCAGGGGGCAAATTGTACGGCGCTGGTTGAGCGGCATACGGCGAAAAGTAAGGGGTGGCGTAAAAAGGCGCCTGGGGATAGCTGGCGACGGGCGGCAATATGCGGCGGCGACAGTAGCGAGCGACATGCCCTGGCGTGCCACATGCAAAACAAATCGGACGATTGTCCTGCGTGCGCCACGCACCCGTTAGCTGGGGACTGCTCACCGGGCTTATCGGCGGTCGTGCTGGTAATGAAGCTGGAGCACGGGGCGCTGATGGAAAGGAAGCGGCAGGAAAGGAAGCGGCAGGTGGGCATACAACAGGTCGGCGAGAGAACGAAGCAGGCTGGTGCGATAGCCGTCCTGCTACCGAGGCGTAAGTCAGGGGCGCAGCTACGGGCAGGTTATGCTGAGCCGATGGTAGTGCCTCAGCGACCTCTTCCTTGATGACATTCTGAAGCGAAGGCGCCAGGGTGGAAGGCGGGTCTGAGATGTAGGGCAGGAGGGAGACTTGGCGGGCCACCTCTTCCCGAATGAAATCTTTGATTCGCGCAAACAGCGCAGGGTCTCCTTCATATACTGCCTCCACACTTGATACGGGCTGCTCCCGAGCACAAGCCTGCCGTGCGAGGGCTCGCTGCTTGCGCAGCTCGTCGAAACTCTGGCAAAGGCGGACGACGTCAACGACAGTTCGGGGGTCCTTGGATAGTAACATCTGGAAGGCGTCGTCATCGACTCCCTTTAAGATGTGTCGGACCTTCTCTGTTTCTGCCATGGAGGGGTCGACGCGTTTGCACAGGTCGATGACATCCTCTATATAGCTAGTGAACGTCTCCCCAGCCTGCTGTCCTCGCACACGTAAGCGCTGCTCGGCTTGAAGCTTCCTCAACGAAGGGCGCCCGAAGACTTCCATGAAGTTACAGCGGAAGGAGGACCACGTCTTGTTGCGGGATTCGTTATTATTCCACCACGTCTCCGCGAGGCCGGTGAGAGAGAAGGGGACATTGATCAATTTGTTCTTGTCATCCCATCGGTTGTGGTTACTCACACGTTCGAACATGGAAAGCCAGTCCTCAGCATCATTTCCGTCGGTGCCATTGAACTTGGGTGGATCCCGCTCGCGCAGTGCGCCCGAGCAGATGACGGTTGGTGCCGCCGACGAAGGCTGCTGGACGGATTCGTGGTTCATCGTGGACAGCGTTCGGTTGCGTAGATCCAGGATGGGACCGAAACACCTGACCTGGCGGCAGGACACAGATGAGACGAACGATGCGATGGAGTGAAGCGATATATTCACATTATGTACAGTGCAGCCATGATAGAGCTCGCGCAAGGTTCGCGCCAGGCACTTCGTCGTCGTCGTCGTCATCGTCGTTTTTTCAAAGAGCTGTCAGGCATTGTCCACCTTAGTCCCGTAACATCACCCCCCGGTTCGAGGATGACCGACCCGGTCGTGGCCGAGGCAACGCGAGGATTGCGATGAGGATGAGCGATGCGATGACAAGGTACAGTGAAGATGTGCCTGCCGCCACCGATGACGATGCACGTGATGATGCCTGGCCCCGCAAAAGCGATGTCTTGAATACAGCGCGGACCGTCGGAGGAACTCGAACCACGTCGGACGAGAGGGCTGGGGACGCGGCTTCTGCTCTTTTGGTCTCGGCATGTAGCGGCTCGTCTTCATCGGCTGGTCACGGGCTGGGGTCACGGGGCAGGGGACGTGGTCGATTGCTCGTCGCAGTGGGCTCGGGCTGCCCGACATGGCCGATGTTTCCTCGACGATTCCGCCCGGGCCGAGACGATGCGATGTGGAGGCCAGGATGGGGATGACACCGCACACTCCACCACTTGTAAGGGATATAGTTGACCCTCCGGTAGTAGACCGAACGTTGTTTATTGGCAGGAGCAGAAGCAAGGCGAGCGCAGGTACAAGCGTACTGACGATGGCCGAACACACGCGCCAAGCACCTTCAGCCGTACTTCTTCTTCCACCGCTACCAGCGTGCGCGCATACCGTCGTGCATAGATTGGCCACGATCGCATGCACTCTTTCTTGATGTGGCGCATACCCGGATAAGCTGATGGCGTTAAGAGCTGCTCGTTATCCTTGCTACAATATATATATATATATATATATATATATATATATATATCAGGGTGTCGAACCGGAACCGAACCGAACCGAAAACCGGAACCGAACCGGTATTTTTGCCGGAACTGAACCCGAACCCGAACCATTATTTTTTGAGCCGGCTGAACCCGAACCGGAACTGAACCGAAAAAAGAAATAACGGTTTCCGGTTCTCGACAAAACGGTTCGACCATCCCGTTATTGATAACGGGTGGTAAGTGTCATTAGGGGCTTCTTTCTTTCACGCGCCATCAACTTCGCAATCTCTCGCTCACTTTTACCCGTTCAATGAATCAAAACGCTCCGAACACGCTCATCACGGTCACAACATGGTGACAATTTGATTACTTGATTGATTGTGAGGTTTGTTAATGCGCCGACGCAAGGCAGGCGATGAGGCGCACCGCAGTGGAGGGCTCAGGATTAATTTTGACCACCTGGGGATCTTTAATGTGTGCCGAAATCTCGTACACACGGGCGTTTTCGCTTTTCGCCTCCATCATAAAAGCGGCCGCCGCGGCCGGAAATCGAACCCGCGTCTTTCGGCTCAGCAGCACAACGCCATAGCCACAACATGGTGAAACGACTGCACACCAGTATAGCAATTAAGTCTCCTAATTGCAATGGTATGTTGCTGATAGTCGAGCAAGCAGGGTGCAAGGCTTGGAAGAAGAAATGTCAAACTCTTGGCAGCCTGCACGATGTTTGAAGCACCGAATTCACCCTTCCCGCGGTCGCCGGTGCGCCTGTCACCACGCCCCCACAAGGGGCCTTAAAAGGCTCAATAAAACGTTTGTCGCTCTCTCTTTCTCCCTCATTGGGACAGTGCAAGTGCAATCAGTCCACGAGATTGTTGCACTGTGTACCAGCCAAGGTTCAAGCCCTACATTTGCCTATGCCTATTTACAGCAGCTAAAGAGTGTTGAAATTTTGGCTTTTAGGTACATGCATAATCACAAGAATTAAAACAGCGCCACTAACGGGACGCACGAAGAAAGGGACGCACATATGTTTGTTATTGGTTCGAGACATCGGCTTTATACAAGCGAGGCGAACCTCACGAAACGAGGAAGAGGGGAAAATAGGGCGAAGGGGCCGGAGAAATAAGATTCTTAAACGTACTGCACGGGGAAAGAGAACATTGATTGATTATGAGGTTTAACGCGCCGACGCTACACAGGTGATGAGGCGCGCCCCAGTGGAAGGCTCCGGATGAATTTTGACCACCTGGGGATCTTAAGCGAGCGCCGAAACCTCGAACACACGGGCGTTTTCGCTTTTCGCCTCCATCAGAAAAGCGGCCGCCACGGCCGGGAATGGAAACCGCGTTTTTGAGGCTTAGCAGCACGACGTCTTAGCCACTGAGCCACCGCGGCGGGTGAGGTAAGCGAAGATACGTGTCTATTCGAAATTCTAGAGACTGTGTTCTTTCGAATTGACAGGTGTGCCCAGCGTTGGGCACTGTACGTTTGGTTTCGCTGATTTCCACTAGCGTCTTTGGTAGTCTCTTGTACAGGTAAAGCTGCTCTTCACAGGCGAATAAAAGGCCATGTTGTGTGCGCGGGCGTGTGTTTGCGCGCTTTACGTGGAAGTTTTCTTTGTTGATTGTTTTGCAGGCAGCATTCGCTCTTGATTGTCGCAGTAAGCCCGATAACGAAGAGGCCGCAGCCCCTGGTCGGCGATATTTTTCCGCCGCGTCATCTTACATGCTTGGCCAAGGATCCTAAATGGACCGTGAAAACAAAGCCCTACCTTGCCTTATTTGAAAGATCTGCCTTTGGTGACTCGTTAAGGAAGTTGTTTTTACAAGAAGTGGTGAGAAACACCGAAAAAACTTTCAAATTTTCTGCCACCCAGCATCAGCAGTGACGTAACAAGGAAGTAATTCAAGCAAAATGGGCAATGTCTTAAGTCATTATTAGCATCTAAGCAGTACAATAAAACGAAGAAAGGGGCACCAATAAATAACACACTCATGTCTCTTGGCGGCGGCTTTGTGTAGTCTCTAGGATAGGGGTGGTGAAAAAGAGGCTGGTACATTTTCTGTTACACCTGGCCAATATTTTCAAATTTGACAGTAGTATTGCAGCTCATTTTCAAAAAACCACTAGTTCGAGTGAAGAAAAAAAGTACTTCAGTTTTGATGAATTTGATGAAAACTGATTTTTGATTTTGATGAAAACTGATTTTTCACGCCTTGCTAATAATTCAGTTCTGAAACGGTTCACGAACCGGTTCAACACTCCGAACCGGTTCGCGAACCGGTTCGTGGATAGAATTAGTCGAACCGGAACTGAACCGGAACAAAATAAATTTACCTGAACCCGAACCGTAACCGAACCCGTATTTTTTTCGGTTCGACACACTGATATATATATATATGTATATCCGTTTTTCTGGTTAGTTTTGCACTTGGAGCAAAGCTAAAAGTTTGTGTCGTTTTTTTGGATTCTTTTTATGTAAGCCACCGTTGTGGCTCATTGGCTTAGGTGCTGTGCTGCTGAGCGCGAACACGCCGGTTCGATACAGTCCGGGGGCCATTTTTTCCGATGGAGGCGATAAACGAAATCGCAAGTTTATTGAGATTTCGGCGCACTTTACACATCCCCAGGTGGTCGGTCAAAATTTATCCGTAGTCTGTAGTAATGGCGCGCCTAACCCGAAAATATAAAAGAAGAGTAATTAACCTAACGTGTTAAAGTGTTTCGACTGCGCTTTAGTGACATCAGACCGAAACCGCAATCTGCCGTAGACGACGCCCGACGTTCCGAAGTCTTAGAGGAATCTTCGATCTCTATGCGACAGAGGCCTCAAAAATTCCGCTGCCGCATTAGGCGAATATGAGACAGCATCACAGGCTGTCTGCATCATCTGAACTGAGAATAGCGCGTTGGAGGCGAGGTAGGGATACGTTGCCTGGGACGAAGTGGGCAGGGAGGATGTGGTGAGGTGGTGATAAGAGGAAGGGGTGGACATCAGGGCACCAAGTTCAGGTGTTGTGTGAGGGTTTTTAGGCGGTAAGGGTAGAGGAGAAAAGGCGAAGGAATATTACGGTGAGAGGGAATTCCTACGACGAAGAAAGCGATGCGGGAGAGGGCTTGTTGCGGACATATACAGGCGCCGAGAGATACATTGGAGTACTTCCTTTTCACCGTATTGTATACGTTTCCCTCTTCCTGTGGCGGAGCCCGGCAAAGTTGCAGACGTTGTGGGAAGGGGTATCAAGTGGCTAATGAGCGGACATACACGACGCAGCTGTGGCAGTTATCACCGTAAAAGCTGCCGCATTTAAAGTTCAGCGATACTGAGATATTTAAACCGATGCAAAAATTTTCTGGGAAACCACCAAAGCAATGATATTATTGGCCCTTATAGGGCAGCTACCAAACGCGGTGACCATTCATTATTTCAGCGGCGTCTTACCATGCTACATTTGCTATGGTATGGCCAGGCGCTCTTCTGCTCTAACGTCTTTTTAGCGTCGTCTTTTCCATTCCTTAAGCCGTTCGACTCCCGGATAAGGGTAGCTTGTAAGCCGAAGCGTACCTCGTCCCTTCTGTATTAAACAAAAGACAGCAATGGTATAGACGGCTACAGTCGCTCGATGGACGTACGCGAGAAAGGTCAGTGCTGGACATGGAAAGGCTCCTGCTTTGTACAAATCGGGTTGCCTATAGCCCCGCTGTCGTTAAACGGACGGGACAGCCGCGGCGGCATCGTTATATCGTGTCGCACGGAGACTGTCTACGTGCACTTTTA